>NC_090869.1:26635647-26638147 GCF_036669935.1 Montipora foliosa | reverse complement strand
GCCAAAGTAATAACTTTGGTTTTGGTTTTACGACACTCAGTTGAAAACTGCTCTAAACCAAAGTAATTCACTAATTACTTTCGACACTCAATTGAAAACCACTCTACGACGTTTTCCGTTTGGCGTAAAGGTCATGTTTAACCTCTCTGTTAGTGGCCGTGTTTTCACGATAGACGTTGTCTCGCTTAACATTCCTGAAAGTGGTTCGGCTTAAACGTGATACTTGTTTTCAGGTAAGAGTAAATGAGGAGAGAGCACGTGCCAATACAATAATAAAAATAGCACTCCTGTTGTATACCGCAAGCGACTCATTGGCCGAAAGTAATTGTTAACTCGCTTAAGCTACCTGGTTCGGTTGCTTAAATATAATGAGAATTCTATTGAAATTTGCCGACTCGCTTAACTTTATAGCGAGTTTGGAAAGGAACTGTTTTCACGGAATTTTTGGTTGTCACAAGCTAAGCGACCTGAAAAAACGCTCGTGAAAACACGGCCAGTGTCGTTTATCCTTCTAAGAGGACGTTTAAGCCAGTTCGGGGTTCCAAAAAACACGTGCACGCGTCGGGATAAAATCAAGCATATAGTAAAAATACAAAAGTTTTTGAATGCAAATTTCTGCAATAATTTCCATAACAAAAGATACTTTTTTTTATCCCGACGCCATTCTTTTTTAGATTGTCCTAGTAAAAGTAGCATATTACGCTACTTGCAGTGCCCATTTTTTACCCAAATTATGCCACTTGTTCTCAAAACTATTCCTTCTGCAAACAAGCGAAACAAGTCCAAAAAAACGTATCACGATCGTGTAGCAATACTTTTTTTGGTGTCATAGGCACCTCTTTCATTGTATTTTGCTTTCTTTGTCTTAAGGCAACGGTGTCTGGCTATGTTTGCTGGTTCTGGTATGGTCTCTAGCAGCAAGTTAAAGGGCGGAGTGGCTAATTACCCTTTCGTAAACAAGCGATGCCATTTTTGACGGTCGATGCCATTCTTTGTAACCAAGCCATTTTATTTGGTTGGCTTTCGATAAATTGTTACGATTAGCTTTATTTAAATACTTTAAATTTGCCAAGCCAAAGCTGTTGATTCGGTAGTGTAGAGGTTAAAGGGACTAGGTCACGCAATTTTAGGCAATTTCAGCACTGATGGAATGCTCGTAGAATTAACTAAAATATCAAAATAACTGTTCAAAACTATAGAAGAACTCTAACAAAACACAAGGAGGCCAAGAAGGGACATGGATGGACAAAACTGGAGAGGATTGAAGTGGATTGTATTTGGGTAAATTTGAAAAACGTCGGCCCACCTTTTTTCAAATTTATATCAGTCTATATAAAAATGTCATTTACACAGCTGGAAAATCATTCTCAGTTGTTATGTGGCCGTAATTTTGCAAATGAAAGACTCTTGCTCTGCCAATTTGACGTTTAGAGCTCATAATTAACAAAATTAAACGAATCTACCTAAAATAGCGTGACCTAGCCCCTTTAAATGCATTTGCTCATAAACCTTTGAACCGATTTCGACGTCGTCGGATCAACTTTGTCAATTTTTTTTTAAAGGTTTTTTCTCAGTTTTTTTTTTAAATTTTAAATGACATACGCGGCCAATCTAGTCCTAGATTAAGTATTTTTTCCCCATTTGCAAAAGACAAACAACAGTGAAAATTATAATTGTCGTTTTAATGGCAGCGCTTGTGTACGAAAGCCGGGAAAATTGCGTCGGCGTGGCTGACGCCATTTGGCAAACTTTGAAAATGCGAGGTACTGTGACCAACACCAGCAAGCAACTTCCGGTCCCGTCATCTCGTACCAGTCTGCTAGCTTCCTTGGGAGGCTCTCCCGTTACCAAAGTGCAAAAATGCGGCCAAAACATTGAACAAAAATTGTCTCAGGCTTATCAATATATACCGATTATGCTAGTAGTGCTACTTTTTTTTAAATATCAGCGAAAATCATGCTAGTGTACTCAAATTATGCCAAAAATTATGCTGGCACAATCTATAACAGCCTACCCGACGCGCGCATGTGTTTCCTTGAAACTCCGAACTGGCTTATTGATCAACCGGATATCGCCCCAATGTGAAGGAATCCGCAATCCAGCAAATTCAGGAATCTAGGGTCCATTTCGGTGGAATCTGGAATCCATGTGCTGGGATCTGGATTACGAAGGCCACCTGGATTCCTTTGCAAAAGGCGAAACATGCGGTCGAGGAGTTGCTTATGCTTTTGTTTGCTTCAGCCTGAATACACCGTAGTAAGTGATACATAGAGTGCTTACCGAACTGTAAATCGTTTCGGTAGTGGTCTTCGGTTTACATATTCCTAACAGAGCACTTGTTTGTCAACAATCTCGATAAGCGTAGGTGGATCGTGGGTCGTGTTTGTTTGAAGATAAAAAAAGATATATATTAGCTCCCTCAGTGCTCGGTCCAAATTTGTCTTAGGTCTTGTCTCTTTCGAGAATTTCCAGTCGTTGATTTAAAAAAGGGTTAAGGTTA
>NC_090869.1:26610647-26628147 GCF_036669935.1 Montipora foliosa | reverse complement strand
TTGGAAGCGTGCTTGAGTTTCAACAAAATGAGCCCCAAAATCAGTGAAAACTTGTGACGCAGATGAATAATAAAGTAGCTGCTATTTCCAAAATGATGGAATTACCTGGTGATAAATAACGTCGTACGCGTCTTGGAGAGTAAATTTTGACTTTGCATAAATAAGAGTTGGGCGATTGTGATCTTTGTTTTGACTTCGCTCATTTCATTGTCAAACTTTATAACACTTGACTGAAAAAGAAACTTACAAAAACCCGGTATCTTGCCATCATTTGACACAGATGCTTCACTGTTTGGCGAGTAAACATGCCGCGGTAACTTAATCACGGCGCCCGCTGAATTCCGGCCATGTCACTTTCGATTTTGCAATTTACTTGAACGTAGCAAAAATCTCCCAAAATGTTTGTCGCTGATCGTAACTTTTTATATTCTATATTCACGGTTCAAAATTAATGTTGTTTTGATGTCGTAAATTTTATTCTCGATCGACCGTTCGGGAAACTTCCTTCTGCTCTTTCTGAAAACTGTGTATCAATAGTTATTTGCTTTTTCATCAATATTTGTTTTGCATAAAGCAAGCTAACAAGATCTGTACCTTGCTGAGTTCGCATTTGTTAGAGTTAATAGTATTTTCGGTCCGATGCTTCTGTTTTAAGAGGGGAATGTTGTCTTGGTCTCCCATCCAAACACTAACCCCGCCCGGCAGGGCTTAACTTCAGTGAACTTTAGTATTAGAAAGCTGTCAGATGCTCAGAGGGCACACTTGCGGTAAACAGAAGTTGTGAGGGAACTTGAAAATTATCAACATGTCAGCCCAGAAGCCAATGTTTCTCGCTTCTCCTTTATTTGTTGTTCTTCAGAGACTGGAATGCTGTATTTCAATACCACACAATTCAGTGCCTTCTGATTTTCTGTAGCACGTACCACAGGCAACCCAGTGTATGCTTCACAGAAGCATCTCGTTCAGTTTTAACCAACTAAGCAATACTAATAACAGGACTGCCTTACGTTTTAAACTTGATCGAAGTATAACACTGAGAGGCGAAATAACAATACCTACACATGAATTATTAATGCTTTATTACAACACAAATTGTACACAGAAGGTATTAATTTTTTCAATACTTGTTCAAAGATTTCCTAGACAATGATTCTAAGTGCTTAAACCCTGAACTGATTTCTTTAGTAAGGGACTAGAAACAGGTTTTGAGCGAATCTTTAAGACGCTGATTACAAGAACGTTCCAATGTTTTGAACTGTCATAGGAAAATGGCACCACAAGATAAATCACCAACATCATTAGCAATATCCCCGAAGATAAACCCGTTAACACGTTATGTGCCTAATCCTACTTAGTATCACCCAACTAGTGGGCTAATGCAAATCCTGCATTTTGATTGGCTACGCTACTAGAGGAATATTATTAATAGTTCTCGAGTAGCAAAAAGCATTATGCTTTCTTTCGTTTTTATTCCAAAATAAATATTTCTTTAACTTGCATTTGCTAACTTTATTATTGTCTTTTCTGTCTGACTAGTTGGGTGATACTAAAACAATTAGACCCTTCGCCCTCAAGGGCCACGGGTCTAATTGTTAAATATTATGATCTTCTGGTTTGGTACTTCGAATTTTCAAGGAATTAGTAAACAAGTGCATTTCCGTTGTACATAAAACTAGCTCATCCACCCAACTAAAGACTCGCTAATAAAATGAGTTTGTTTTACCTGATTTACAGTAACACCATGACCAACTAACGTTTGAAATTAATTACACATTATTCAAAATTATTCAGAACAAATGACTTAATACATTTAGTAAACAATACTCATATCTATTTTTGTCCTCCTACAATAATGCAAATTTTTTTGAAGTACTTTTCGCTAATGACAAAACTTTTTTTCGCATTACAATAACTATTGAAGGGTATACACAAACATCGTTTACTTTGATGTCTTTTTGTCATTTTGGTAAACCCAGACCAGTCCCTTTTATTTTAAGGCCTGGTAACTGAGCACAGGACTGTAAAATGGTCTATCCTCTATTTTTGCATTCCCCATAATACACTTTGTTTGCCCCCCAAATTATGCATAAACTATTGTTTTCAAATGCTCTTGGCACACTGCATACTCCTAAGAGCATTTAAAAACAATGGTTCATGCAAAATTTGGGGAGCAAACAAAGTGTATTATGGGAAATGTAAAAATTGAGAATTGGGCAACGGTGTTCAAAAACAAATAAATGGCAACCCATGTACAGAACAACATTCCTATGTAAATATTTTGTTGTTACAGTTGAAACACTTGGCCGCTGATCGAGTGAGTAAATACGTACTAGCCTTTATACTTTTTTACACCACACAACGTTACAGTACTATATCTTTGTCATACAATCATGAATGTGGTGAGGTGAGATCACTTGAACAAACAACATATTTTATCATAAAGGATGAAATCTCCCATGCACCACAGGTTAAGTATAAGTCCACAATATCACTTGATTAACTGAGAATGTTTGCAACATTTCTACTTCTATTTTCCTAGCTAGTACATTAGCAAAATAAAAAGTGGAATACTCTGTCAACAACCGCATGTTTATATTTTAAGAAATAAATACTTTGTTTCAGGTAAAAGGACAGTCGAGATTATTCCTTCCAAAGACAACAAAGTGTACTACAAAACTTCTGAAAATAGTAATGACGCTAAAGTAAAATTGAAGTTATTTTAAATTTTAATGGCTGTAGGGAAACAAATTAAAGAATTTTTTTAAGGTGCATACAAACCCTCGACAAGAAAATTTTCACAAACACCAACAAATATTTTAGACAATCAATAAATAATACTTATTTCACAAAGTGCACACAAAACTACTCTTGCTGGTGTACTGTAAACCTATCAACTTGTGTTTTAGTTCCTGTCCATGTTTTTATGTGGTGCCGGGCTACTGGACAAATTTCTTCACGGCTGACCTCATTCACACCGACAGCACTGAGAACCTTTACGTGTACTTGTATAACCTATGTTAATTGTTTTACACCACACCAATAGATGGTTTTCACCTGACGTCACAGCGGCCATGTTGGTGCACAAAACAATAGAGAAAAAGGTCTTTTGGGAATTAGACTTTATTATAATGCAAAACATGAGCCATAAATTCGTATTGTTTTGTACACCAACATGGCCGTCTCATCACGTGATTGAAAACCATCTATACAAATGTTTGTATTACAATAATAATAATAATAATAATAATAATAATAATAATAATAATAATAATAATAATAATAATAATAGTGATATTTCTTGTTTTCATAAATTGATGTCACATTTCCTTTACTACTATGTACCATACACGATCAATGTCCTGAAAAAACGATATTCAGGATTGGCAAATAAATTAATCTTTGCAGTACGCTTGTATCAAAGGATATTACATCCGATGCAAGCGTGCTGAAATTGCCTTAGATGTTGGAGTAAAACACTTTCATTATCGAAATTGCTTTCCTAAGTGCTTTACTGCAAGATGAATCTGTTGCATTTTTTAAAATTATATTACAGTTGACCAAAGCGAGTTTTCATCAACAAGTGGTAATGGGTGATGTGCTGATGAAAACTCAAGCGGTAGAAGGAAAAATAGGACCTTGTCACGTTATACTGTCAATTGGTATAGAAAATCATATGGGTTAAGTAACAAAGGATTAATATCAATTTCTGCAACTTCTGAAAATAAGCATGATATTAATCCTTAATTTTATGAGGAAACTTGCAATTATTTGTTTATAATATAAAGGACAAAATTATTTTATTAAGGTCAAAAAAGTGTGCTGTTGTGCAATTTCATAGGAAGCCATTTCGTTGTTCAGTTACCGCCAATGAACTGTAAAACACAGCTGAATGAAAATTTATTTTTGTGCAACAATGCCAAAGCAATGAAACCAGCCCTGCCAAAAAAAACACATCTCCATGAAAATAATGGAAGTAATTTTGCGTGGAGCAATTAACAAAATTAATGAAAAATGCCCTCTGTCTCGGCCAATGAACACTTAGTAATTTTGCCCTCTATGTTATAAAATATATAGAGAAGCACACCCACAGCTCAAAATGAAAAACTTTTCCTACTACTTAAGTGTGCATTTGGGCACCGATACTTAAAAACAAATCATTTCATGCAGGGTCGACTAAATGTAACAGTGTCTGAATCCAACCAGTCTGAAAGCGTAGCATTTCAAAAGGGCTCTGAATGGGGTAAAATAGAGAACATTTGCGACGATGAAATTAGGTTTCATACAGATTATCCCCTGCTTCCTCTGCCAAAGAAATGTTGAACACCTTCTGCACAAAGAAGGTGAATCGTCCTGGAAAAAGAAAATAAAAAATACCTGTTAGCCAAACTCTAATCATCACAAACCAACCATCAATGCCTCAGACCACCAATACTCACTTCACAGTTAATTAACTCTTGTTTAACCAACCAGCCAACACCCTTCCCCCAAAAGGAGAAAGGACATTAAAAGGATGATGTTTCTAAGAAGTAACATGCAAATATTTGGTAAAAAAAAAAATGAGTTGACAAGCTTTTTGGACCTCAGCTATGCAAGATTGTCAATCACATCTCAGCCCTTTGTTAGTATCTAAAATGAAAAACATCCACCAATACTGTATAATATTCATACATCTACCCTTTTCAGGGCTCGAAATTGCAACCAATACAGTCGCATTTGCGACTAAATTTTTCCCTTTGCGACTAAAATATCTGGAGAAGTCGCAAATTTGCGACTTGTTGTCACCTTTGCTCTTTCGAAACAAAAGGTTTAGCAGTTGCCACTTTGCTGCTACTTTTGCCAAAAAAAGGACAAAATTATTGTTTCTCCCCGTGAATTTTCTCTGAAGATAGCGTAATTGTAGAGTAATTTAGCTGCGATGTTATGTGCACAGCTCCATTCCTTCGATCATTCGCCATTTTCAGCAGTTTCTCTACACAAGTATTGCGGGCTCATATTTTTTCGCTAAACCACTGACAACACAATGCAGCACGGCGATTTTGCGACTAAAATTTGCAAAATTGCGACTAAATTTTCGTATCTCATCGCAAAATGCAACTGGATTTTGAAAAAAGAAAACTCATCAATGAGTACATTACTTACCACAGAAGCCATCACAAGCATGTTTCGTCTTTTCCCACCAAACAAAAATGATATAAACAGGAATACCAGCAAGGATGAAGACAAGTGCATAAGAGCTCTCCTTTGGTTCCTTCCAAAAGGGAGTGATCAGCAGATACAGAGCTGCCAGGGAGATGATTATTGGCACAATTATCCAAACCTGTGAAGAAAGAAAAACTTTTGGCTTGAACCACCCACTGGGTACAAATGCCAGTAGCTACATGTACGTTAATCAATACCCCAACCAAAATTAGAGGATGATAATCACTGACAAAACAGCTGGAGGAGGAAAGCAAGCACCTTGATTCAGGGTTGTAAAAGTTCCTGGTTTGTCCCGTTAGCCCTTTTCTTTAGTCCTGGTACTGATGCAATACTCTCTTTTATGATATATATACAGCGAGAATTCTAGGCAATAAACCTACAGTGTGGATCAAAACACTTCGAGGCACTTGTCAAATTTTGGGCGAAAAGTAGAGAACTTACTGTACATGCCTCCATTGTTATATGAGCAATGTGTGCTCTTCTTTCACTGCCTTTTTCGCGCCCCCCTTCACCCCAGACAATGTTGAAACATGCCAGCGATGAATGAACGGGTCTTGATTTTGGAGACCGTGAAAAAAGTGCAAATTGTCCCAACAGTTTTGACCAGGATTGTAGTTGCAAAATATAATTCTACACGTGCCATATTTTCACATGTGCAAAAAGCAATAAATCCAATCAGTTTTGCATATAGTAGTCTTCACATGTGAAAAATGTAACCAATCATTGTCCAGAGCAGAATCACTTAGCCAATCAGAGCAAAGCACTCAAATGGCTTCGGAGAAGCATGGTCTTGATATCTGCGCCCACCTGAAGTTTGTGTTTCAAAAACATGGCTTTGGCTTCCTGTTTTATTCCTCTGGATATATCATAAATAGATGCTTTTATCGAGACAAACTCGAACAAGGAGGAAGATTCAACAGTTCTATGAAGAATGTAAGTCAACAGAGTCTGAATTTGTCTTTGCACAGCGTGACATGCTGCCATGAATTTGAATTGACATTGAATAGGGGCACGTGAAAAGATTCACACTTTGCATTTAAAAATTCTCGAGTATTTTGCAGTTACTTTGTTCACTTGTTGCAAAACTTTGGAAAACTCACTTGTTTGGTGCTCACTCATTCATTTTCCTAAGCTTTGCAACTCATGAATAAACATCTGTAGTCACACCTTCTATGAATTAATCTATACTGAAGAAAATTATAATACAAGGTATACATAGTTCTTGTATCAGAACTTTATTTTGCTAAGTTAAAAGGAGCACCTTGAACCAAAATGGCATCCAAAACACTACAAGCCAGGGCTCGAAATTGTGACCAATACAGTCGCATTTGCGACTAAATTTTTCCCTTTGCGACCAAAATATCTGGAGAAGTCGCAAAATTTGCGACTTGTTGTCACCTTCGCTCTTTTGAAACAAAAGGGTTAGCAGTTGCCACTTTGCTGCTACTTTTGCTAAAATAAATAGATAAATGACAAAATTATTTTGTTTCTCGCTGTGAATTTTCTCCGAAGATAGCATAATTGCAGAGTAATTTAGCAGCGATGTTACGTCCATTCCTTAGATCATTCGCCATTTTCAGCGGTTTCTTTACACACAAGTATTGCAGGCTCATATTTTTTTGCTAAACCGCTGACAACAAAATGCAGTGTGGCGATTTTGCGACTAAAAATTTGTGAAATTGCGACTAAATTTTTGTATCTTGTCGCAAAATGCGACTAAATTTTTTCGTTTATTTTCGAGCCCTGCAAGCAGTAGGTTAGTTTGCACAGAATCATTTCCAAGAATAAGGATCCCTAGGCTGGAGGACACTGAACAATTACAGTGTTTTGCCTGTTAAATGTAGGACAACCCCATTCAACACCTTTGACCACCTTTCTCTCTTCATCTTTTACAGTTCCCAATATTTCCCTCAAAATCACTTGCAGACAAATTATAAAATCTTTTTTTAAATGAGACTTCGGGTCATACTTTTATTGTCTCGTTAATTATGTCATATCTTTATTTACCCTCAGATTTTAGAGATGGTTGAAGTAGCTAATAATATCCTAGCATTTATCCTCCCAACCATGATACACCACTGAAGACAGACCGCAACACTGGGAACTACATGCCCTACTCTTGGTGACATGTGCGTGGGTTCTTTTACGTCCCACAGGAATATGAACACTGAAGGGTTGTCAGACAGGGCCTATGGTTTATCCTCCCTATCACAGAAGCTTAGAGTCTAACCATTTGCAGATGTCATTACAAAGTCAGCACTTTCTGCTCAGTTATTTAAAACACCCCGAGTGTTGGTTGGGCCAGAGTTGAACCCACGACCTACTGCACGGCAACCTGGTGCTCAACCATCTGAGCCTTCGGTGTATGGTGTTGTTAATGGTGATATAAAATACCTTGTAGGGTCTGACAGCATTTGGGCGTTTCCATCTAAGGTAGAGCAATGCCATAAACACTGCAAAGTAAGATAGCCATGCAGCAAAACTGAAGTAGTTGATCAGGGTGCTGAACTCACTGGAATCAGGAATCAACATGATCATTGCAATCACATGCTGCCATGGAACAAAAAACCAAAATGTCAGTCAAAGTACCTGAAGTACATAATTCAGGTACATGTGTATGTCATCAAAGCTTACTATCCTTGTTCATGCACAGTTAACACAAGATTGCTTGTTATCCTGTTATAAACAATTTTGGTTCCAGTTCTCCTGATCTCCCCTGATATCAAAACATTTGCAACTTTCACAAAAAAATTGGCCATGAAAAACTCGTAAATTCTGAGTTGGCAAAAGCATAAATTAGCACGTACATTCTGTGAAAAATTTAGTTTTGAAGAGACAATAATCACAGATTATCTAGTAGAATGGGCTAAGATTTTCATCAAGCTATTGATAAAATATGGAATGAAACTTTTAATATTCAGTGCTGTTTCTCTCTCTCTCTCTCTCTCTCTCTCTCTCTCTCTCTCTCTCTCTCAATCTCTCACACACACACAGACACACTCATAGGAAAATGATGGGCATATGCAAATCAGGGCAAGGTGGGATAGCTCACAGATACAGCAACAACAAAAGCTCATCCCAGTCTCAGTAGCATAATTATAGCATTCGAGTCAATTCCTTTTGATAAAATACTTCGTTAAAAACAGACAGCTCACCAAGAAAATGATGGATGGCATAGGAGTATTGCAAGACTTGTGTACCATGGCAAGAGTTTTTGGCATGTGCCCATTACGAGCTGCGACAAAAACCAGTCTACAAATAAAGTTTAGATAGGACTTAAAAGCAATATTATTATTGACTGGCAATGTACACATATCCTTAAGTATAATTACATACAATGTAGGTGATTATTGAAAATTCTCTATGCTGAGAGGTTGCACTTGAGGTGATTATTACGTGATAATCACCTAAGCGATTTTTTTCAAATTGGCCACAAGCTGTTTCGTTGAGGTGACAGACGAAGAAAATAATACTATTATTATTATTATTATTATTATTATTATTATTATTATTATTTTAAAGAAAGTGCATATTTTTCAAATAATCTATGTAATTATACTGAAACAATAATTATTCAACAATATTCACATCGCCTTTGGCTAATAATATTGTTAAATAGTACAATAATAATAATAATAATAATTATTATTATTATTATTATTATAATCAGGTCAAGCTACGATCCTCACAGTAATGAATGCAATTAAGCAATTGCGTAGAGAAGCCTGAAATTTTCAGGACTTCAACGGGGTTAATTACACATGTACATGTAAATGACAGCAATCTACATAAATATTTTAATTGATGAAAAAGTTTCAAAAAAGTTATATGAGGGAGGGACATGGGAAAAAGACAACTTGAAGATACATAGTGGGTATAAACAAAGTAACAGCACCTAAGTGCCGTCAAACTCACTTATCACCTCAAAAGTTACATGCAACTCACCTTGCACCACTAAAGGCCAGTCCATTCACACAACCAAAGGTGGAACACGCTACAAAGATGGGTATAAACCAACTTACAGGGCCAAGTTTCACATCTCCGACAACCTGTGGAACCAAACATCAACATTAAAATAGAAAAAGCAGGATACAGTCATAACGGCCAACACAATGGTGCCTTGTTACCAATGTTGAGTCTTAAAAGAAACATCTTCAGTAACTTTGTTTTACAGACCAACTGAACACCAACAGATAACTTATGTGCCATAAGTTCACCTCCTGTGAGAACAACAGATGTCGTCTACTGTATTTGCCTTAACTGACCTTCACCTTATTCAGTAAAAATCTGGTGTCAAAGCTTGGAATAGATCACTGAACCATGAAACCGTCCTCTAAGAAATGTCACCTACAGCTTACCATTGCAACAGCTGCAGAATTCAAAATTCCATCTCCACCAACTACAGCGATATAAGCGATGTTGGTCAGCAGGTACACAATGGTAACTAGAGGGATTCCAATCATCAGAGCACGCGGTAGATCCCTAAAGATAAAACAATGTTTATACTTACCTCAAAAGAGCATACTACATGTATCTTGATCTTAATGGGTTTGAAAAAATCACTGCCTTATTAACAGATAGGAAACAACCAAAGCCTGCTTGGCAAAGCAGGGAATAATCACACAAATTTGCATGAAGTGTGTAACACAGCTCACATGATAATCTACAAGTGAACTGGTTATTTTGAAATGATCCACAAAAATTATTAATACCAGAGGAAAAAGCAAATTACAGGCTCAGTAAAAAATTAAAAAATTAATTATTATACTCCAGCCTCATTATCTGTAAGAGTTAACCCTTCAGAGTTGCCTCCCTTACCACAGAAAACTGTAATGATACGAGCTTCTCAAGAAACCTCTTACTAAAGAGGACAGGGAGCATTTAACACTGTGTTGACACAAATGCCAGGAGAGTTAATACATAAATAATACATGTACAGTGTAAGTCATTAAACATTGTTGAAAGTGGGTAAATATTGAAGCTTGTCGAAAAAGGTTTAATTAAATTTAAAGTGTTTAAACTGCAAACAATATGGATTTACACTGTAATATTTGCTTTCATGTTTGTTTCCAAAAATGTTGAATGAAGTCAAAGCCAGTTTACAGTTTATTCAACAACTTGAATCTCCACAGTGAGGTCTGGTTTCTTGTTCCTACTACCCAAAAATCATGTAAAATTCAAGGGTTTCATTAATTAAGATTTTGCTAAAGAGGTCATCAGCATTTGGCAGCTGGACATTTGTAATGCTTTTGATAATACGATAAGGTAACGGAAAAAAGATGAAAACAGGTGCACTAAGTCATGGCAAAAGAGTGTACACAGCTGGTCAATTTGTCCTGTGCCTGGCCCTTAATGCACCCCCTGAAATTTGTTGGCACATTGCTGCCACTACGTTGGAATGGTTTGAATACCTCTGAAAAAATTTGTTTGCACTTTCAATATCCATTCAACTTTTAGTGAACCAGCAAAGATCAAATGTTGAATCAGTGTTGAGCAAGCCATGAAGGGACTGAGGTTGTCTTCAGCTTATGAACAGACAAAATTTATCATACAGGATGTTGTTTAGTCAGCTACGACAAGATTTTTCAATTCTCACCTTGCTGGATTCTTCATTTCCTCAGTGACAAAATTTAGGCTGTTCCTGTGGAATTGTGACAAATAAAATTACAGTATTCAAGTTGACTGTTGGAGACTATAAAAACATCAATCTGAACACATGTTCTGTGTAATGAGGACTGTCGAGTTGCAAGCCTAGGCCTCCATATATATTAAACCAGCTTAAACTTGACTTATGTTTATATTCACATACCATCCATCGTATGCCCACAGTCCAGAGTAGAATGCCAATCCAACATTTGCCAAGTTTGATGTGGTACCCTCAAAAGAATTCTCAAAATTCTTGACATTACCTTAAAAGTAAATGGAGATTTTTTTGCCACTCAATCTGCCATGTTCATGAATATAAAATGTACATACACACATACCACAAACCGATGTGGCCATCTGGGACACAAAATCCTTCCACTGTAATGACGAGGCAAGCAATGACACCAAAGGAAAACAAAAAAGATTCTTGCAGGGGCAATTTTTCTTTTAGGGGTGCAAGCATGCTGTCTGGTTATCCATTTTACACATGTGCTACGTTTCTTTCACTGTATCAGAATTACTGATGAAAAGTCTACAACTTATTAACTCTTTGACTCCCAAGCTGCCGGCCATACATAATTTTACTCTGTCTATTGCACAGACGATTTTATTCGTCAATGGGGAACCCCTGGGAATTAAATACCACTACAAAAACTTGCCAACAATCATTTTCTCATCCAAATAAAATAATGTTATTTTAAAAGTCAACAAATACCCACTGATTCCACAATCACAGTTTGTTTGATGACTGGAACATGCCTCATCATATTTAAACTCACCTGATCCAAGTTCAATAAGGCCAATAATAATCAAAATAGCAAGTGCAATAAGCTTTCCAAAAGTAAAGGTGTCCTGGATGCGTGTGGCCCACTTCACACTTGCACAGTTAATGAACATGGTAAGCGCTAAAATTGTATTTTAAAAAAAATTAAAGTCAAGGTCAAGTTGTTGACTGTTTTGCATACATTGTGTACCAATGAATGGCAGTCTCATCAATGTTCTGGAGGTAACAAGTAAGAGCAAGTGAGGCAAGATTTAAATTAAACAATTCTGAAACCAATAAATCAATAACTTGTTTGAAGTTAATGACTTGTTTATCGAGTATCTAGCCCCCTCAGGGGTAATCATGTATATTATTATTCATCTTAAACAACAACACTTGTTTAACATTCCTTAGGCCCATGATGAACATCACATTTTACTCGTGCAGAATCTAATGCAAATGAGCAAAAACAATAGATTTTTCTCATTTGAATTAGATTCGGCACGCGTAAAGTGCGACGTTTAAAGCGGGCCTTAGAAAATTGAATACTCTTAAGACAATCAACTCCTCAACCTCATTGACCAAACTGATGCAGGTGATAAGGTGCCCACTTTCAAACTTTTCAGGCTACCACCAATAGGCAAAACACAATGTAATAATTATTATTATATATACAAAGTTGAAATAATAGGTGTGAATTCTTTTCCGCAGTCTTTTATTTTACTACCACTAACCGAATGCTCACAAGTGCACAAGTGCCATACATGTATGAAAGGAGATGCAAGGGCTTTTTTCCCACCACTTAATATTTAAAATTTTGCTTACACAGGAGAATCCAAGAATGCAAAGTGCCCGTTAAAAACTTTTATACAGGAAATTTCTTGAACTTGCCACAGGGTGTGGCAAAAAGGACAGCCTTTGTGTTGATCTATCAGAGATGATGTTTCACATGCCCAATGACCCATTATTTGTAGAATTGATTATTTTGTTTTAAAACACTTGAATGGAGCAGCAAAATGGTGGTATTTTTAATTTTGTCAATATTTTTTATTTTTTATTTTGTCAATATTTTTTCTCTTTTCAGCTGTAGAATTCAGACAAAAACACTTTGAAATCAAACCGTGCATTAAAAGAAAGAGTGACAGTTTCTATAGTAATCATGGAGGTGCATTGGTCGAAAGTGAAACATGGAAATTTGGCTCTGTCAAACAAGCTGAATTAAGTAAATTAACCACCGTATTTGTGAGCTGACATTTAGAGCGTCAGCCAATTCGCTAAACCTTGACTGACACCTCAACAAATCTATTTTACCGTGGATAATTTCGTTTGATAAAACCACATTTTAGAATTGATAAAGACGGTTTGTTTAACTACCAAACCAAACTATTTTCCAAGACCACAGTTGTTTTATTCCGACAGAAAAAAAAAACCATCAACTTTTTATTAGATTTTAGAACTGAAGAATGTTTGGTTCGCATGGTACGAATTAGGTCTGTTTAGCACACTCAATTCATGCACATTCATTTCTAAAAAACGCAACAATAACATACTTTGAAACCGCAAAATTTAACTCAAAACATAACCAAGAATTTCAAGACTTCGGGTGAATCATGAAGTCTGAGCATACATGCATTTGAAAATGCACTGTGCATTTGAAAATGCACTGAATCGTCCAAATCGTATGACATTAAAATCCTCTCTCTCAAAACCACTTACGCAAAGAAAAAAAAAATAGGTTTTAAGGTTTTTATGAGGCTGCACATGGGACCCAATGGTATGGTATTTTCATTTTCCGATTGGACCGTGGAGCGGCGAAGCTTTTGTTTCCGTCCGGTAGATGTATTGCATCAGCTTCGAAACGTGGCTAAGAGGTCAATTAGCATACGGTGTGCGATCGACCGTCATACACCGTATGCCAAAGTTAGAAATCTTTCTCACCTTAAAAATGTAAACCCCCTCCTGGACGAGTAAAATGCTCTTATTTACGCTTATTAACACTCGACGAAAATATCCACTTCGATTAAATGTGAATAGCTTCTTGGAAAAAGCAGTCAGGGTTGCATACAAAAAAACCAAAACAAAATTTTGTGTAAAACCCACCTTCGACCACGATGCTCTAGAGAGTTTAAGAAATATCCCCAAGAAACTTATTTCACAATGATTTTGCAACACTTACATAAACATGTTGCTGCAAGGATTTTTCTCACGGCGATAGGGCTGATTTCGCAGTCTGGAAAGAAAGGCTGGCTGACATATCGCGCAAATGTTAGCGTCACAACAGTGAGTGAAGATGGTCGAATGATCAACGCCAGTGTCCAACTGTAGAGGAAAGCAGGTAGAGGACCAAAGGCGTCGTACAAATAAGAGTACTCGGCACCAGATTTAGGAATCATTGTACCCATTTCACAGTAGCAAAGGGATCCCAGAAGCGCAAGGAAGCCACATCCAGCCCAGATTACTAAACTCATCCCGACAGATTCAGCATGTGTAAGAACGCCCTTGGGAGAGATGAAAATGCCAGATCCGATGATGACTCCTACCACCATAGTGATACCATTTAGAAGGGTAACTTCTTTTTTCAGTCCGACCACTTTATTATCCTCCACAGCAGGAAGAGCTTCACCGTTGCCTTCCTTCGCTTCACCACCGGTCAATGGCTCAGAAGCCGCGTAATCTTCCCCTTTCGTCGCCATTTAAGAGCGTTTCGGTGATCAACGATTACAGTAATCTCAAGGCGGTTTCCTCACATTCACAAGACCAGCTTCCTCTTGGCTTCTGAGAATGAAAATAAAATTAGAGCGTGAAACCGACCGATTCTTAAATGAATGGACTACTCCACGTGTCTGAACACGCTAACAAAGCAATTGAAATTTACGCTCAATTCTTACAGGCGAGAACAGCTTTTAGCAAAGATTCAACAATTTGCCGTTTATTTATAGGCTTCGACCAAAAACAAAAAAATCCTGAAATACCTAGTGCTTGCCTGCGAAATGTGATATTCAAAAGGCAGAACTTAAAGCATTTCTTCTTATGATCCCTCACTTCTACACAAAACCTTGTGCTAACCGCGCGGGAAACTAGCTTTTGTTAAATAATAAATATTCATTAGCATCAATAGTAGCTGGACTGTGATTGGTTCTATTTGGCTGGCCTTTGCTCGACGGTGGCTTTTGTAAACAAAAAGGAATCACCACATGGAGGGCACGTGCAACATTTCCAAATCGATCGAATTAAAGAAATATATGGTAAGGTTGTCGTCGACCCTATCTTTAAAAGTGTTATTGATAAATGCTAAATGAGCAAGTGATAAATCCTAAGAAATTGTAAAAAAAACATCTCTCGCCTTCGCACGCTTTCACATGTTCGACATTGCATCAGATCACCAAAGTGACGCACTTGATTGAGAAACATCCAGCTGGCACACAGTCGTGACAAGGACACAAAATGCCATATGTGTTTAATAAACCTCCGAATTACCAGGCGAGTATATTAAAAAAATTGTTCCCGGTAACAACAGAGGTACGGTCTAATTCAATCGAAATTCAACCTCAACACTCATAGCCATACGCGAAAGAGTTGCAGAGAAGGACATGAATTCAAGACACTCCTGGTTGAATGTTGAGACATCAAAATGTCTGTTTGGCCGTTCGGATAAATAGTTTCAACTTACTGGATTTGTAAATATTTATATCAACTTTGAGGACTTTGAGAGATCCAGTTTTCTGTTGAAATGAGGCCTGAAAAAACCGTCCAATTTTGTGTCCAAATACAGGCGAGACGTTGTTCTGTTTCTTAAAAAAAAACACAAAATTACAATATATTCCTTTCCTCATGCCGGTGAGCTATCGAGCCTAACCTTGCAGAAGGCGCTGACATTAATGTATCACAATACATGTAATGCATTCTTTTCTGAAAACAAGGTCTAAATGAACAAAAGTTTACAAAAGTTGATCTCTTCTTGTAAGGTCCATTTCTTCTGGTAAAATTTTAAGAGTGTGTGATCGCACATGATCGATCGGCTTCGATATAAAATACGTAAACGACGTTGTCTAACTTGAATAGCGATTGGAACTAATATGGAATTACTGGAGTCTTTGATCCAAAATAAGTTCCCGTTGAATTCTCAGCAAAAGTTTACATTTCAATGATTGTTTGTAAAACACCCAGTGGCTCCTTCAAAAGCAGAGAAAGCGGTTTTTTTTTTTATTTTATACCAGATTGTTGAAGATCAGTTGAGGTGTTTTGACCACACCTGTGCAAGGTGCACTGCCTTTTCCCACCTGTTGGGTTTTTGTTTTTTTCATAGCAGTGTTTATGGGTTCCGAGGCTTTTTCTTTGCCAACGAGTATTTGTTTTTCGAACCTTTCGAGTCACGGTGACATTGTGCTGCCAGGCGTCTTGCTGTGAAAATTTGGGCAATTTTCGTGCCCTCCCTAAAGAAACTCCGAAACGCCTGATCGAAGGTTACACTGAATTGCCTATGAAGAGTAATTTTCCATACTTCGCTTACACTAGGTGGGTCACGGTTCTTTAACCATTGGTCATGAGGTGGATTTCGCCCGTTTTTGGCTGAAACAGCCTGTTTTGACTGAAACAGGTGTTCACTGATCGAAGCAATCGAATTGCTTTAATAGCTGTCCCGCCCTTAGGAATGTATTTTAATTTCCAAACTTAGCGATTCCTTTAGTTCTTATCGGCAGTTTTTCACAACGTCAAATTGTACCCAAGAAATTTCTTAGGGATGACGCAACCATAAAAAAAATAATAAACGTAGACCAAGCAAATAAAAGCAGACAAGACCAAGACCAAGACCAAGAGAGGGTATGCCACGTTAGTTACCTGAAACAATTAAGGTAATTCCTTGGTATTGCATTGCGCATCACTTTCATCACTACTGCGCACGATTTTCGCGTCATTAGCTCGCGTCCTCGCGCTCATGAGCACGTGCGCGTACAAAACGTAAGAGATTTTCTTCAAACTAAGCCTAGACTTGCCACAAGTCGACCTCACGATAACCACAGAAAAAAATGTTCCGGCGAGCGAATCGTGATTTTTCGTACGCGAAGTGAATGAGCGAGCGACGAAGTCGCTCCGCGCGTATCTAGACGTTCCTAATTCGTTCAGCGCGTATCTAGACGAAGGACTTTTCGAAAGTCTAAACTAAGCCCGATGGCGAAATAAATGCTCTTTTTCTCTCAAACGAGCACGGTGACCCCCGAATTTTTTTTCAGGTATTTGCTAAGAACAATATACAAAAATTTGGTTTTATCAACGGAGTTGATAATGTAAATTGGCCAATTTACATTATCAACTCCGTTGATAAAACCAAATTTTTGTATACTACTTCCCCACCGACGCAGCATCACAGTTTCTTTAGAAACTACCCCTTCATTCATTTGCTAAGAACAATCTAATAAAGAACATGCGTTATTTGAAGAAGAAAAAAAGTTTGATAGTAGAACATGAATTTTTTTGGAAAACAGTTCCGTACTGGGTGTATTTTGGCCAAGGCGAGGACTTCAAGCTAACCACGGAACTGTCCCAAAGAGTGCACTATTCCCACAACCAAGCAATCAAAAACGGCGTAAATGACGCAATACTGCTTGTGTGAATAAAAGAAGCTTTATTTTTAAAATAAAATTTTGTATCTTTCAAGTAACGAAGACTTAATTCTGTATGAAGGTGATTCGAATCTTTAACTCGCAACCAGTAAAAATACCCCATTTTAAGAGCTTGCTGAGGCTTAAACAAGCACGGTGACCCCATTTTTTTTATTGCATTTTTTTAATGTTCATATCATGAATGTTACTTATGCCAAGTTTCCAAAAAAGTTTGATAGTAGAAGAATTTCAAGGGAATTACCTTAAGTGAGAAATTGTACTTGGGCTTTCT
>NC_090869.1:26560647-26605647 GCF_036669935.1 Montipora foliosa | reverse complement strand
GTCACGTGTATGAGCTTTATATCCTGATAAAACACTCCTCGTTAGTGTTCTTTACATAAAGAATACTAAGAAGGCACAGCTTGTTTTTCTTGTATGCTAATATTTACCTCTCACAATTTGAACCATTGTTTTGGGTCCAGAGGGACACGCTCTTTGTGGAATGTTTTTTAAGCCGTTCCAAAAAACTCGCAGCACATGTTTTATCGGGTCTAAAAACACGAGTCGTAGCCGAGTGTTTTTAAACCCCGATAAAACACTGCTGCTCGTTTTGTAAACATTACTATACATGTACGCAGTTCAGCAATGTGCATTTTTTTTCTGTCCTTTGTTCCGTTG
Source organism: Montipora foliosa (assembly GCF_036669935.1). Classification (NCBI taxonomy): domain Eukaryota; kingdom Metazoa; phylum Cnidaria; class Anthozoa; order Scleractinia; family Acroporidae; genus Montipora; species Montipora foliosa. The sequence goes on along the minus strand of NC_090869.1, from coordinate 26,605,311 downwards.
TTGTCACTGCTTTAATATGTATTAACAATTACAATTCCTTTAGAGTGCAGAATGTTTACTGAAGTGGTACTGCCACAACTTTATGCCAAGCCATGAAAAAAGCACACTTCACCATCCGGGCATCGCTCGATCTGAATGGTTCAACTTAGCTTGTTATACTCTAGAGGACAGTTACGTTGCTGCCAGTTAAATCCACTCTTAACCAAACATCAGCTTCCTTTTGTAGCCAAAGCTTTCAAAAAGTCATCAACTCGACCTTGAAGGGCTTCGGTAGCAACTGAGTGCCTTTTGTAGACATTGGGCGATGCAGGAGCCGGGTTCAGGGTTGTTTGAGGGTTTTCCATAGCCTTTCGCAAAGGCGAGGACGGTGATAATCCGCTTAAATCGATTTGAGAAAGTAACGCCGATCCTCGACGAGCGGAAGGATGACACGAATCAACTGCTGGATTGGAACACGACCCTCTGCGCCGAGGCAGGTCGTTCTCGGTTGCAAGGTCGTGTAACTGCCATTCTCCTAGATCTGTACTTCCCGTCACGACGGGAGGCATTGGTCCAGCAGGAGGGGAACCTGGCTGAGTCCCATGAAAAGAACTCAGGGTACGTCGCAACGAAGGCCGCGGCGATTGTGGTCTGGTCAAACCTGGTAATAGCGGCTCTGAGGTAGGATCCTTAGTTGATGGCTGCGAGGAAAGAGTGTGTGAAGCTACAGCCATCGCTGAACCTCGTCTTCCTAGCAAAGGAGAATGAGGCTGTTTGAGTCGAGGAGAGAGTGGAGCCTGCTCTGATATCTTCTCCCTTAAGAGGATCTCGTTTGTCTCAATGGAAAGTAAACTTTTATTGCAGGAAAAGCTTCGTCTTCGAAGGGTGCGGGGAGACCCGGTAAGATGATTCGACCTTTCCGCAGAAGAATCGCTGACTATTGCACAGAGCCTTCCACTCTGACCGGGAGGAACTGGCTCCTCTTCCTTATTTTCTTGCTCCGCTACGTGTCCTGGCGAAACTCGTCCTCCTGTATGCAACGGCTTCGTCGCTGGAGCACTTGTTTTTTCGTCTGGATTCATCGCAGCTGCTGTCTTAAGCGTTGTGCCTTGTCTCTTAATTTCATGTGAACTCTTCGCCAGTTGAATGAGAAGTTTCGGTGACAAATCCATTGCTTCAGGTGCCGATCGACGGCGCTGCGTACCGCGCGAGCTTTGCGAAAACACCTTCAGCAATTTCTGAGCTTCTTCCTCGTTGATGACAGTCTCTCCTGGAGGAGGTGGATCATTAGGAAAGAGGCCGTTACTGTCTGGAGAGCGCCTTCTGTCTATGTCCTTCTCACCACCATCGTCGCTTTCATTGTTGATCAAAATCGCTGGGTTTGTTGTCGACTCAGTTTTCCTCGATTCCTCTCCTGTAACTTCCATAGGCACTAAACTACCTCTACGCGGAAGGCTGGGAGACTGCAATGAACGTAAAACGCCAAGACTTATCTGATCGTCGAGGAGGCGGCCTTCCATAGCCTGGGTGTTTCGCTGTCGTCTACAATCGTATTTCACATCCAGCGACGTCTCGCATATTTTCACAATCGACTTGTGTTCCTTTTCCTTCAAGGCTTTCATCTTTTGTTCGAGTTCTTTTTCAGCTTTTTTCTCGTTCTTTAACATGAATGATACCATGCGATTTCCCAGTTTTGACATACTTTTGTCTCTAACTTTACTTCTCGTTGCCATCACAAAATCAACTCGAGTAGGCTTTCCGATTTTCTACGTCTCTCCAAATTAAGGTCTTCAGCAAATTTCAGTTTTAAAACCGTGCAAAGGAAGAAAATTAATCCTAACGGTTGAAAGAAAGTCGGTAAAATCTGCACGTACTGTCTGCAAAAATGTTTTAGACACTTGTGTACTATAGTTTGTATACTATTGTCTTCCTTATGTAAATCGCTGTTGACGCTTTTTTGAGAACCTCTGCAAAACATCTCATGCACACAATGAATTGATTCAGGCACCTGGACACGAAAGCAATTGTTTGTGTTGTTTGGTTTCCAGGATTTTCAAACCACTTTGCTTAACAATTACTGTACCAATGTCAGGCTTAGTACTTAGTCACGTATCCTTTTCAGGTCTATAAGTGGCGCTGGTCAAAATCAATTCTACCGAATATTAAACTTGTTTTATCCCTTCAATGAACAAGTTTAAATCGCTGATGATCACAAAATACGATCAGTCCAAAAGCCAAAAAAAACATCGATAGCTTTGCGGCCAGGAAGTATTAAAAAGACAAAGATTTCGTTCTGCGAACTGTTACGAAAATCAGAACAGGTCATTAAGCAATATCACTAAAAGCCCCGTTCACTTCAAAGCTTTTGTCTGTTTTCAAACCTAAAGCCCCAGTGGGAGTATATTCTGTACAAAGAGATTTGAATTGACCTTAGTGAAACCACGTTTTAGTAAGCTTTTGGTGTGTTCCCACGAGCTGGAGGACTAGAATCAAAAACCACATATTTCACGTATAACTAATAGTCAGTCTCTCTTGGAATACACTGAAGTAGTTCAACATGGCAATACTTATGTCAACTATATGAGATATACATAAGTAGAGTTGTTAACAAACTATAAATAGTCCTTTATTTCATTATATTCCAATTCACCCTCTGGCTTTTAATTCAATGCTTATAAACTTATTTCATTTACGACTGCTGGAAATACTTGTGTTCGCAGTTCCGCAGAATTTCGGTGAAAAACGTCGAAAAATAGATAACAAAAAAAGAATTGTCGACCTTGGTCTGCACAGCAACAACACGTCCGTCTCCGTGCATGAGGTTTTGTTTTGAATGCACACAAAGAAACGAATGAGAGCAAAACATTGCAAAGAACGGAGAGAAAGGTGAGGGATGTAAAAAGATTCCCCTCCCACTCTCCTTCGCTCTGGCCATTCTTAATCACAGAAAATCGAAATGATGGCAATGTAAGTGTACCTAAACACAAAGAAAAGCGAGACAGTAGACAAAATGTAATCAGCTGATTTCACGGAATATGGAATCGATATCCCTTTCATTTATGATTCGCTTCAAAATAGTCAACATATTAAGCCAAACATTATTTATTACTACATTAATCGTCGTGTAGAATGTTTAGTCTCATGATCAACTGGGTTAAGTCGACTCACCTTTGTTTCGATAAGAACCAGCATTTCTTTTGCCTTCTTTTCATCACTTCTGCTTCCTTTCCAAACTTTTTTTTACCCTCAGCGACAACTTCATATTCCCTGTGCCACAGTTTAGTAAACCGCCGTCTTTATCATGTTTGTTGTACAATGACCTTTTTGTCAAGCGAGAGAATAGAAATGAACAGCGATTGAAGCACGCACATCCGAGCGACACTCTTCAAGTTGTTATGCTGTTATTTCTAGGAAAAAAAGGGATGTATCAACATAACTATATTGGTTCTACTAGTGGCCCAGGCCTTCGGACACACCAAGGGGCTTCCAAGAAAGCACGGAAGTATAAGAGGGCTTTGTGGGAGGAGAGGTTTCGAAAGGAGATTCTCATTTCCTTGTTTTCCCTTGTATCAATGGATTATTCCAAGATAGTAGATAACTAAAATTTTTTTGCAAACTTCTTATGGTTTGGAAGAGAGTGTGATCTTATGAAGAGTCAAGTGTTTTCAGTACAGTTCAATAACATGAACGCTGGTCCTTTGATTTCAGATAAAAAGTTTGATCTCAGAACTCTGTTTCCAGGGATTTTGTTCCCCGCTCATTTGGGAGAAAGGTTGTTCCAAATGATTTAGAGAATACATGACGTATATATAATAACCAAATCAATGCGCGCGCTCTGATTGGTCAGTCTACTTAACAATAAGACCGGTAGCCCTTGCGGGCATATAGTCTATAAAGTATCACCCAACTAGTCGGACAGAAAAGGCAATATTAAAGTTAGCAAATGCAAGTTAAAGAAATATTAATTTGGGAATGAAACGAAAGAAAGCGTCACCCTTTTCGCTACTCGAGGACTATTAATAATAGTCCTCTAGTAGCGTGGCCAATCAAAATGCAGGATTTGCATTAGTCCACTAGTTGGGTGATAGTAATATGGTTTTTTGTGCCGGTAAACTAGCTCATGGAAATTTCGTTCGTCGATCGACTCTTCTGAATTATTATATAAAAGCAATAGATCACAAGTTCTATTCGTAAATCATTCGCCTGTGGCTCGTGTTTTTTCAACTATCAGCCTTTATATAGTAACCAAATCAATGCGCGAGCTCTGATTGGTCAATTAGCTATGATTTATATTGTGCCAGTAGACTCATGGAAAAATCGCGCGTCTTCTGAATTATTATATAAAAGCAATAGACCACAGGTTTCTATGGTTTATAGGCATGATAAATCACGTGGAATGTTGGAAGAACACTCGAAGAATTCTAAAATCACACGCCTGCGGCTCGTGATTTACGAATTCTTCTCAGTCGTGTTCTACCGACATTCCGCGTGGTTTATCAGCCTTTAAAGAATTTATAAACCATAGAAACTTGTGGTCTATTGCTTAAGAAAACCATAGAAACTTGTGGTCTATTGCTTAATTCATATATTTTAACTGCGGAATAAAGTGAAATAAACCTCACTTCATTGTATTCCAATTTGAAATATATGAAACGTCATATAGTCTATAAATCATTTCGTTCAACTAGTACGGGATAAACTTGAACTTGCTATTTTGATTGACCAGCTTCAGCGCCCAACGGACTTGATACTGAGCTCAGTTGTGTATTGAGCTTAAAATCCCATTCCACCCTGGACGTCATTTACATCTACATCTACATACTAAATCCCGCAAAATCTTAAAAAAGACATAACGCAGGTGGTCCGTAGAGACGGTTCCCCACAAGCGAAGCATCGCTTTAAATACTTATCGAGTATAAATAAAGATTATTGATTGATTGATTATTGATTGACTGGTTAGTGCAGTAGTTTCGATTTAAAAGCATAGTTATCATTTAGGTTGAGTACATCAGGAGGCTGGGGGGAGTTTTTATTCCAGTCACGGAATGCTTGACTTGAGCCGTAAAACGTGGCATGGGCTGTCACGCCAAAATCTTGCATTTATTCGACGACTCTTTTAAAAATTATTAACAAGTCAGTGCATTTTAAACAAATCGATGCACTTGAATTTGCTTGAGAGAATCTGAGAAACGTAACAGAACCAACCTTGAACTAAATGAATATTATACACTTACATATATGACGTGCGGGTTATTGACTAAAGGAGTGAAAGGGGTTCGAATCGTGTTGAAGCTGCCTGAATTTTTCAAGTGACCATAACAGGAGTAACACGGGGTGCCGGGGTCTATGGTATTTGTTTTCCACAGACCCCGGCACCCCCCGGCTTTTTCACCAAACCTCCTCACGCTGGTGTTAATCAACAATTAGACCCGCAGCCCGCAAGGGCTACGGGTCAATAGCCCATGAGGCGATCGCGAAGCCGAATGGGCTATTGACCTGTGGCCCTTGAGGGCGAAGGGTCTAATTGTTTTAGCATCACCCAACTAGTCGGACAGAAAAGGCAATAATAAAGTTAGCAAATGCAAGTTAAAAAAATATTTATTTGGGAATAAAACGACAGAAAGCGTTACGCTTTTCGCTACTCGAGGACTATTAATAATAGTCCTCTAGTAGCGTAGCCAATCAAAATGCAGGATTTGCATCAGTCCACTAGTTGGGTGATACTAATAGACCTTATTCACGATAGCCGCCATGATGGATTTGCCTTTATCATGCAAATTAGCTACACATTTCTGAGGGGGCAAACAACACAAGTTCGAGAGGTTATAACGAACATCTTAGCCACACAAATGATTTGTTTCACGTTCATTGAATGTTTATCACCTAAGTAGTAAAATAGAATGATTACACAAGTTACTTCGATGTTTTTTTAGTGAAAAATGAGCAGTCAAAACGTCGGCCCGAGAGGCAATCAAAAGATAGAAAATTATTATAAAAGCTGATTAATGCTAAATTCTAAAAGGTACTTTTAGCAATGTTAATTCAATATTTCGACGAGCCGATTTTCCGCAATTTGCCTTTCTTCCATTGTTTGCCCCCAGCATAACACATAGCTAATTTGCATGACGATTTAAAAACCAACATGGCGGCTATCGTGAATAAGGGCTATTGACTTCCACTACCACAATGCTCTGAGGAAGTTACTTTCTTACGTTCGTGAATTAGCGCCACCGTCATTGACACCACTGTGATGTTACAAAGCCAGAATGAGAGAGTGCAAACAGATGAATCGGGTAGTTCTATAGTCAATGATATGCAATAAAAAATGAGGCCGTCAGGAAAAACTCTTCATTGACGCCAGTTTTGAGTTGTATTGAGTATTGTTTATGTTCCCATTCAGCAAAGTACACATGCAGTGTATCAGTTGTTGAGTATATAGTAACATTCACTGTAAGAACTAAGTCAAAAAGTTTTAAATACTGGGAGGGTGACTAAATTATGCTTCGATAAATTGACCAATTTTCTTACTTTCCATTAAGTGGTAGAACGACAGTTGCATACTCTCTCCTTGTATCCCACCTCATTGCATGAGCAAAGCTAATAAGACTGCATCTCTCAGTTTCCTAGCACTGGTGTAATTAAACGCCAATCAAAACTGAATTCGAATAGTTTGATCATGACCTTGAAATTTTCCAAAGTAGTAGTACTTTCAGGCATTGCTTTAGGTTATCCTTTTGGATCCCTGAAAGCAAACAAAAAATCGAAAGAATGATTGTAAAATACCAAACACTGATAAGAAGCAAGCCCGGCGTCACTGCGTTTTTTAAATGATGCTTAACAACACGTTAAGGAAAAGGAAAGGAACTTTATTTAACTGTTTACTGAGTCGTTCTAGCGCTGGAGCACTAATTGGGGACACTGTAAACTGAAATTAACAATTAACGCGAATCAAGACAAATGTTGGTTTTTATGGAGATGGGAAACCGGAGTACCCAGAGAAAACCTCTCGATGCATGCAGAGTAGAGAACCAACAAACTCAACCCACATATGACGCCGAGTCTGGGAATCGAGACCGGGCCACATTGGTGGGAGGCGAGTGCTCTCACCACTGCGCCATCATTATGGCTAATTTTATGTTTTGGCTAATGATAAATTTACACTTAGTAAAGGAAAGTGCAACTTACTTCTGCACAGGTCTGAAACCAGGCCTTCGTTGGCCAGTGTCATCCATGATCTATATGCGCAGCTTGCAGTACGAATATCAATCTGTGCGGGAAATTTTTTTAAAATCCATCCATTCGAAAACTTACATTAAGTTACACCAAACATACCGGAAACGTACGAACAGCTGAACAGTTCTTAACACATCACTGACTGACAGAGCACGAACGGAGAAGTTTGAACAACCGATTTTCGCAGCATTAGGCAAGTGGTGAGCCAATAAGGATAAAGCTTTCACACCAGGCCTCAGCTGCTCAAAAGGTGGAAAGCGCTGCCTAGAGAATAAACGCTATTGAAACCAATTAAATTATCCACTGGATAGTGAATTATTGCGTGGAAAGCGCCACCCATCCTTCAAAAAACTAGGGCCAGATCACAGGGGGGCGCAAAGTTTCACAGCAAATGCAAAGTCTATCTCGTCAGGCAATCATCGCAAAAGTTTCACACCAGAAGGTGTAAAGCATCGCAGCAAAAGCCAAATGGTACAGTGTAAGGCCATCCAGGATCTCTTTACTTCTCAGAACCAACCTTAAAACAAATTTCAGGATACCTTACTAAAAAGGCATTTTTTAATTTAATGACTTGGAAAGGCCCTATATTGAGGCTATCAGGTCTTATACCTTTAATTTGTAATGAAGATCCAAAAACAGGAGGAAATGAAAACTTCCCCACCAATACACCAAATTTATAACACTCGGTGTGGTTTACTTAACATGTTTTCGTACATAAAGCCAATTTAACTGACAAAAAGTTTGGACAATAAAACAGATGGTGAATTTCATCTCCATGCAATTACTTTTTCAGCGGATAGCATCGAATGACAAATATTTGCATGGGTAAAAATAGAACTGTAACCAGGATAAGACATGTTAAAATGTAAAAACGTTCTCTGGTTAAAAAACGGTTAAAAAACAATCATGAGCTTTCGGCTATCAGTCTATAGCCTTTAACGAATGAAAAAATTGTAAGCGAGTGCACGGAATATATACGAAAAGGGGTGCGAAAAATTCTATAAAAATGTAATGCAAAAAGAGGTGTGAAGAAGGAGTGAAAAATAATGTGTAAAAGAGACTAATTACAATAAAATGGAGTATTGCCTAGGCAACGGCTTAGAGCTATTATCCGCGTCGAAAGTTTTTGCTGTATGCCATGATTCTAGTGTTTTTCGAACGCGGTAATTGCCTTTGTCAATAACACAAGCGTTTTCGAAGTCAATGGAGTGGTTGTTTTGCCACGCATGGTTAGCAACGTTTGAGCCCTTTGCATAATTCTTCAAATTTCGTTGGTGTTCCTTTTTTCGGGTTTGAAAGCATCTTCCGGTTTCTCCTATGTAGCTCCATGGACAGTCTTTGCATGGGATTTATAAACAACATTGGATTGGATGGGTGTTTGAATCGTAACTTTCTAAACCAAAATTCCAAACCTGGGGCTCGTTTCTCAAAAGTCCCGAAACTTTACAGGCCATTTCCGGGTGTCACAATTCCCTCTGTACCTGAACAACGAAGACGATTTAAGTCATTAAACTTCACAGCCAGTTTGCGTTTAATTACCTTAAAAACTTGTTGAAAGATCGGCTTCCCTGAACAAGCGGTTGGCAGGTTCTCAAATGGTTTTTCGGGCCCGAAAAGTTTTCGGGACTTTCGAGAAACGGGCCCCTGGTCCCAGTTGTTCAAACGATGGATAGCGCTATCGTCCGGATAGATCGCTCTCCAGAAGGGAAGTCATAGCGAAACCAATTGCACTACCCAATGGATAGTTATCCACACAAACTAGAGCCAGAATAGCATCAAACTGTTTCATTGTTGCGAACTGTAACTCGTTTTTCTTATCTTTGCGATTGATATCAAACATTTTTACCAGTTCTTAATATGCCGCAAGCCCTGCTTTCATTTTCAGTAAATTTCTGGTTGGTTACGTTCATTTTCATTTGGGTATTTCTGTTTGAAATCAAAATAAATTGCCAGTTAATTTTGTTCCGAATGATCATTTCTTGCAAAAGCGCAAGAGTATATAAATGTGTTTGCATTCTAACAAGCCCTCGTTGTCTTTTCAACCCTAAAGTAACCCCAAAAGACACACTGGAGTGAAAATGCGGAAATAGGCCTTATCACGGTTTTCGACGCCATCTTGACGGGTAGGCAAAGCGGTCAGAAATTACAGTCTTTGTATGGGAATCCGATAGCAAAAAACTTCTTCCAAAATTGAATTTTTCACAATTTCTGAATCGCAACGTTAAAATACTAGGTAGAAGATTATATTCACCAAGTTTGAAAGATGTCGCTTGGCTAGAAGACGCTCAGTTAATTTTTTGGATTTTCCACTCATTTGTCTGTAAATTTGGCTGGGTAGACAAACGTCTAGACGCGGTTCGCGGGAAAAAATTAAAGACAAATGTATGGGAAATTAAGAAAAATTAGCTCAGCGACTTATAGGCGTCGAAAACCGTGATAAGGCCTATTTTGCGGTGAATTAGAATGACAGTGTACAAGTTTATCAGTGCCAGTAATTTTAGGCATTTCAGCTCATGTTTCCTGAACATGTGACTGACGCTTTGATTACCCTAAAGACAACAAAGAAGGAAAAATGAATTTTTGATCTTGGCTACCACTATGTCGCCAGTCAAGGGTAAAAAATGTCTAGTCCACAACAACAGGTCTTTTGCCAACGAAGAGACTTTTTTGGAAATTCAAATTACTAAGGAAAATGATTGAAGACGCCCCAAGGGGTGTTATGTCTATTATCAGTCTGGCATTTCCGCCCACAAACAATATTGATAATGAAATCTAATTTTACAATTTATTCTATTCAATTGTCGCTGTCATTCTTTTCTTCGTTTTCATTTTTATGTCTTAAAAGTTTTATTATTACTACTGACACTGACCGGTGAAAATACCATAATACTCTTTCTTTGTCCCTCTAAAATTTTTGCATAAGCATTGTTTCCAGTTTCTCTTGGGACCATTACAAGTTCCGAGAGAAAATAAAAACAATGCTTATGCGAAATTTTGGATAATGGTCCCAAGAGAAACTGGAAACAATGCTTATGCAAAATTCTGGAGGGACTATTATGGTACCTTTGATATTGGCTAATTGTTTTCTTTATGGTTCAACTTCAAATCATAGTTACTATGTTCAAATCGTGTGTATTATAGCTCCATGGTAATGTTAAAAAACCGCAATTTAACAACCTGTACTTGTAATTTCGGCGACGTCTCACTTCTTTCTAGGAAATGAGATGATTTCGTGATTCGTGGTTTAAAATTAAAATAATGTCTCCGTAAAATCATGGCCTGGTTTATAGTGTGGAAAAGCAGCGATCTTTCTAGACGAAAGTGGGTTCATCTACAAAATTTTGAAAAGTGTCCCTTTGTCAATCACACTTTAATTAACGATTATTGGATGAGGTTGAGCATGATAGCGATAATTATCAAAGCCAAAGTTTGTGTTATCTGCCGAAGGCTGAGGCGGATGACACTGTAACAACAACAACAAATTATGCATATTCCTGAGCTGCACTTGTAGAGACAAGAGGACTGACTCGTCCATTTCTTTGGATGAGCGGCAAATTAAAGAATGTTTCTGCGGTTGGCAGAGTCTTCTTTCCTCTTCTCTGTTGTTTAGTGTGTTAGGTGACGTCACTTCTGCATGCATAAGACTATAGTCTGTAGTTATGACGTCAATTCTACATATAAAAAATCTATTGTCTGTAGGTATGACGTAAGAGAAACAGAGCAAGCAAGAATAGCCCATTTCCCAGTTGCTGCATGCCTCAGTTTCAAAGCGAGTCCTGGTGCACACCATTCAGATGCAAATGAGTTGCGTATTATTCTTATGCAAATCAAACTCATTTCCGTTTCAATAGTTGAGCACCGAGACGAGACAAACAGCAACTCGGAAATGGCCCATTAGCTGCTTGCTTATAGCCAATCAAAATCGCGCTGGTGGCACCAATGTTAATTTCCACTTTCGAGAATGTGTTCCTTTTTGGAATGCTCTTAGCAAGAGCAATCGTCATCTCAAGGAGGCCAATTGGATGTGATAAAATTGTTTTTGGTTTACAATATAAAATGTCTATTTTCCAGGGAAAGCAGGTGATCGTTATGCACTACTAAGTCAAGCTGCCAATCATCTTCTTTCCATTCAGCCGATTTTGACTATTTACTTTAAGACAGAAATACTCTTTGCCAAATTTCTTGTCTCGATTCATACATTTACTGATTTTCTTCGCCCATAGTAACTTGCAACCAACTTAATTAGTATAAATCGGTCAAATAGGGGTAAACGTGGTTTCTATTTGTGGGCGAATCATATTAAAAATTCAAGTCTTCTTGCCTTTTGTTTGCAGCTGGAACTTGAACTAATATTTTGGTACACGTGCGCTTCTCATGTGCATCCAAGTGATGCAATTTTCAAATTATATTCTCGCGCCAAAATAAAGTCAAATTTAATTGGTTTATGTTCTTTTGGCGGGTGTCTTGACCAATCACAATCACTGTTTTGTCATGTGCGACAACAACATCCTTAGAGGCCGCGAAAAGCGCGGAAATTTCATTCATTGACTTATTTTGAATTCGCGCTCTCGACGGGTAAAGAAGAACTTCACTACAGAGCAGTCCGGCCTCTTCATCAACCATGCCTCCAGTTCCTGTTCTTAATGAAGACATTGGGGAAAAGTTAGCAAATGAGTCTACGTCTAGCGAAAGTTTAAACCAGTCGAATTCGATGGACAAGGCAGAAGAGCCTTTCTTGGCGGACGAAGAAAAAGGAGAAAACTCCGAAAGAATACAACTTAAGAAGAACGTCACCCTTATCAATGGGATCGGCCTTATTGTCGGCACAGTAATCGGCTCGGGTATCTTCGTTTCGCCTACTAGCATCCTCGAGGAAACCAATTCGATCGGCGCTTCGCTGCTTATCTGGCTAGGATGCGGGTTGATCGGTTTGTTCGGTAGTCTCTGTTATGCTGAGTTGGGAACTTTTATCAAGAAATCAGGCGGTGAATATGCCTATCTTATGGAAGCATTTGGTCGAATTCCTGCCTTTCTTTTTACTTGGACATCAGTCTTGATCATCCGGCCGGCTTCAGGTGCGATCATAGCGTTGACCTTCGCCGAATATGTTTCTAAGCCATTTTACCCAGATTGTGAAGCCCCGACGTACTTGGTGAAGCTCTTGGCTTGCTCGTGCCTCGGTAAGTTTCAACTCTTTCTCTTCCCATCTCTAAAGAAGCCAAATAATCAGTTCAAGTCTTTTGTTTAATATACCTCTTGATGTACCAAGCGAAAAAAAGCAAGTTTAAAATAATTTGTACAATAAACATGGGGTGAGAACGGGTAAAAACGTGGATAAAACCAATCCTTTCTTTTGGCGGGAGTTATTTGTAAACTCAATGGTGATTACAACAAATGATTTTTTTAAGCGAAAAAAAAAATGGGTGCGAACTGGTTGTTCATCTTTTATCTTTTCATGTGGGAGCACGTGCTTTCTGTTTTATTATGTTTTCAATTTTAAACCAGTCGTCGAAATAAAGATAGATCATTTCAATTTCATCGCTCTTGAAAATACTTATTAACGTTTTATTTCGGTAACTCCCAAGAAACAACGATCAATTTTCTATCGAATGGTATCTCGTATGTGTTTGCCTCCATAATTACTACAAAGCGAGCGGCACGCGTTCTTAGCGATTGCGTCAGGCGACGACATTCCCTAGTACACGTGCTGTAGTTATGGAAATAAGCTACCAAAAATATGTCCAAGAAAAACGACTTTGAGAAAAACAGGATGATATCGATACGGAAATAACCGTTTATTTCCGTAGGAAATTCATTGAATTTTTTAGTGGTAAAAAAAAAAACCCACAAATTCATTTACTTCCATTAGGCATCCTAATTTTCAATCTGCAAGTCATTTGCATTTTTAGAAGATAACAAGGTAGAAAGCGAGTGTAAATGTTTTGCCAAAACCGACATTTTTCCTTTCTAATAGCTATAGATTATAAAGCCAATTCTGTCTTACATTAAATTTCAAACAATTGGCTAAAAAATATTGGTTTAATTGGTTTAAGGAAGTGAAACCCACTATTTTTAATCTTGGGGTCAATATTCCCTTTTTTGTGCTACCTTAAGCTGCCGACATTGACACCCTTATTGGAAATAGCTGGTCAATTTTCTCATCAAGAACTGTCACTGAGTTTGAACAGATGAAATGTTATTTAACATGAGAATTTGGGTTGCGTTTAATGGCACACAGGCAACAAGACAAATCTATTGTTCACATTATTCAGATGGTTTATGTATTCAAAGTAGGATGACATTGCTTATGAGACCTGGGCTGCTTTTGCTGTTAATGGGTTTAACCCATTGACTCCCAGGGGTTCCCCATTGACCAGTAAAATCGTCTGGCGTTAGACAGAGTAAAATGCTAAGTCAAAGGGTTAATTACATTAACCAGTCTTTCTTCACACTTCAAGTTTAGCTGCAGGGAGAACTCCCCATGGGCAAATATCTACTTCAGTATATGGCCTTCACAAGAGACTTTTAATGTAATTTTTTTCCTGTGACATTTTGCTAAATTGCACCCAAAAAAGAACAATGCTAAAGTTATAAAATGACTTATACCAAATGGTGTCAATTGTGACAAGATGATGTAAATAATTTTTATAATCAGCCAATATTTTAAGGCTTCCCCCATTAACATTTTCTTCCCAGTCTAATGCGGTTCCCTTATTAAAAACACACTGCACAATTTTTACCAGGAATCAATCAAATGAAAAATGCTTAAGAAAAGCAGATAAACTTATAATAAATATTTCTAACTTACTGTATATTGTGTAGTTTTCATGGAAAAAGTTGTTTTCAGGATGCAACTGTTACAAGAGACTGCTAGCTGTTCCTTCTATAATTATCACTCAAGATGCACACCTGTTAAGTGAGTGATTGTGTTTGGCTCACAATCAAGAGAAATTGACTGAAAAATATGAAGCTGAACTGACATAGAAGGGATAGTAATAACTATTAACCCTAACACAGACCTACAGTGTAACCCCCCCCCCCCCCCCCCCCACCCACGGAATTGGTGTGTGCCATCTGTGAACTGTTGCCACAATGTTGCAGATATAAGGAGTTTTGTTTTGCTGATGAACTGTGGAAGAATCAGCAGTCTTGTAATCGAAACACTTCAGATGATATCTGACAGCTGGTATTTATCAAGTGAAGCTATGATCCTCGCAGTTATGAACGCAATTTTTGCAATTGCATAAAGAAGCCTGAAAAATTCAGGACTTCAATGAGGTTTGAACCTGTGACCTCACGCTACTGGTGCGACGCTCTAACCAACTGAGCTATGAAGCCACTGACGTTGGGAGCTGGTCATTTGTGGGTTCCAATGTTCCCGTGAGGAATTAATCAACGATGAAATGTTATATGAATTGGATCATATATGAACTCCAGATATGAAATCAAGTGAGGCTATGATCCTCTTTTATTATTTTGTTTTTCAGTGATACTTACTGCTATCAACTGCTGGAGTGTCAAGTGGGCCACGAGAATTCAAGATATCTTCACATATGCAAAGCTTTTGTGCATTTTGATGATTACGATCATTGGCTTTGTGGAACTTGGAAAAGGTACTCAAAGAGATAAGGAGTATCAATGCTTTTGTTTAGGAAATCTGATAAAATGCAGACAATTTATTAGGGTTGCAGTTGAGTATTGTGAAGCCCTGCAAAATGTAGTAAAGCTATATTTCCTAAGTGCTTAAATGGTGGTTGCAGGACCAGGCCAAATGGCCTGAGTTATAACTACAGGTTCAACACAGTTGTGATCTCATTTGCTCATATATTAAAATTAAGTACAAAACAAAAGGCATCATCTCAAGGCACTGGGGAATAAACTCATACAATTCCTTACATTTATTCCCCAGAGCCTTGAGATGATGCCTTTTGTTTTGGACTGAATTTTAATAGAGATGTCTAGAGATGCATGCCAATGTTATCAAGCCTGGTTTTAACTAGTGACGCAAGAACAAGGAACAAATTTTTTTTCCCCCTTGTGCTAGAGCTTATGCTTGCGTTCAGTTGCGTCATGTGAAAACAAAACACAGCATATGCGTAAGGAAATTTGTTGCATCTGGCCAATTAAAGCACTAATTCTAGATTCCCTGCATCTGAGCATTTGAACAAAATGGCGGTTGCTGTGGTTGGTTTTCACTAGCATTTTAAGCTTCTTGTACTTGTGCTTGCATCCCTAGTGAAAACCAGGCTTAAGGCATCACAAATTATCCCTTTCACAAGCTTGTAGCTTTAATTTTCATAGTGTGTAGTCCATCTATTTCTCTTAAACATTAACAACAGCACTGGTGTCAATAAACAGGGCTTGACACTAACAGTAGCCAACTAGCCACAGGCTAGTGAAATTTCAGTTTTGGCTAGTGGATTTTGAGCTTCCATTAGCCATTGGGGCTAGTAAATATTGTGAAGCAGTGGAGTTCTGGACAAAAACAAAAATGAAAATTTATATCTCACACTGTTTTGTTGTTGGTTTTTTTTCCCCACAGGAAAGACAGGGAACTTCAAGGACAGTTTTAAAGGGTCTACTACAGACATTGGAAAGATTGGGATGGCATTTTACCTGGGTCTGTGGGCCTATGATGGCTGGTGAGTGCTAATGATGCAATGTATATAATTTGACAGACAAACGTCCTGTCATGCAGTACAAACATCAAATTTCTTTTCAAACAGAAGCATTTAAAAGGTAGCAATCAGTCTTGGTGCTTTGGCTAATAATGCATAGTGTGCTTTTAATCTACAGATTCTGGGCAGCTTTTGTGCTGAACTAGGAGTATCCTTTCTTATATGAGGCACGGTGGCCTCATGATTAGTATGCTTGACTCCAGAGCGAATGGTCTGGGTTCAGGTCCTGGCTGGGAACATTGTGTTGTGTTCTTGGGCAAGACACTTTACCCCCACGGTGCCTCTCTCCATCCAGGGGGGAGTAGAAATACTCCTAGTACTCGCTTCATGCCCTGGAAACAGGGATAAGCTCCGGCCTGATGGGCCACTTGGCTTGTATGCAGACTTTACCTTACCTACCCTTTCTTATAGGAACAACCTCAATTACTGCACAGAGGAAATGAAGCACCCTGAAAGGTAAGTGATGAATGCATAAGGGCTCAGTGACAGACATATGTGTTGAATCATACAGAAACAATAGAGGTTGTACTGTACATCTCCTGAAACCATAAGTACATCATAAGTACACCATAAAGTAAATCATAAGTAAACCATAAGTACATCTCCTGAAACCTCTCGCTAACCAAAATGCAAAAAAAGTATGATTTTTCAATATGAAGATCATGCAGCTTGAAATAATTCAGCTAGAAACTTTACTAAAACAACTTACGTACTCGTGAACACATCATGCATGCAAAAACCTAAACCCAATTAAACCATAAAATTAGACACTTTAGTCCGTAAGCTAAGTTGATTATATGTGCATGCAAATCTAGCTGTGAACTGGCCTGATATTCCTCCCTTATATTTCAGGGATATGCCAAGAGCTATAACCATTGGTCTTTCTCTAACAACTGTGTGTTACCTAGTGGTGAATGTGGCTTATATCACAGTCCTTGGGAAAGCGGGGATTTTGAGTTCTGAGGCAGTAGCCGTGGTGAGTAGAGCATTGAAGTACAACTGTACATTAACCATAAATGCTTGAATTAACACCAACACAAAAGAAGTGCAACGTAACAGAAGGGATTCTTTTCATTTCCCGTTGAAAACAGGTGCATAGGAAGTTCCAAGTGAAACTTCTTGCCCAGTTTCTTGTTTCTGCCTTAACTGCAAAAAACCTTCTAGTTAGGGTTGAAAGTTGAAAGTTAGTATTTTCGTTGTCAAAACTGTTTCCAAAGTGAGAGCTGTGTGAACTACAATGGTTATATTCATTGTTAGTAATGATGCTATTTTTAAGTTCATTAATTATTCATACATTTATTCATAGAGCGTTGGCAAACTTTACCTTGGACCAGTCCATTGGATTATCCCTGTCTTTGTGGCTTGTTCAACGTTTGGAGCAGTGAATGGACTTCTCTTCACCAGTGGCAGGTAGTGATGCTTTCTGGAATACACCCTTGTTCCTAGAGTCTCCATTGTCGTTGAGAAGAGACCCTGGTTGGGGCTGGTCACCTGTCTCCCAAAATCTGGGAGATTTTTTAAATGTGTGTTTGGGGAGGGGTGCCAGTGTGGGCCTTGTCATCGTTGCAAGGAACGGAATCACAACGCATTTGATTTTGTGGCCAGGCGACCATAGGCAAAACATTTTGGCAAGGTATTGAATGTACTACACATGGAATGCGAGGTGAAAGGCAAAAAATTGTTATCAAATCGATTGGACACAACAGAAAATATACTCGTGTTCAAATTTTTGTATGCCAATGAGAAGGTCTGGATTCAAAGTTTAATACTTGAACAAGCTCATGTGAGAGGTGGAATTGAATGATAACGAAGGATACTTCTAATAGTTTGCAAAACATTTAAAGAAAAAGAAAATGTAACAAACGTAATGTTTGTCCATGGGAAACAAATATGTTGGGCAATCGATCAGTCGGTGTCATATGTTTATGTCACTTATCTACCTCAAACTAACTGTGCAGGTATTTTTTTTTCTTTGATTTTCGTTTTTCTTTCAAATGTTAAACAAAGTGATTCCTTAGTTGCAAGCTTAGTTGCAAGCTTGTACAAAGAGTAGACAGTTTTGACTTATTTAATATATTTGAACAACTTCACGTAAATTGTCACTGTTATATTTTTGTAACTGCACACCAGTCTTCAGCGTTTAATTTGTAACACAAATTGTGAAGTATATTTTTAGCACCAGTAAAATGAAAGAGACATTAATTTTATCAAGTAAACGTACATATAGCTTTGAAAATAAATTCGTTATGAAGACTCCGGTATTCGTTTGTACAGAACAGTGTAATTTTCAACAAAACGAAATAATAACATCCTTACACAAGTTTTTGTTGTCTTAACACAAAAATTGTAGCAAACGTTAATGGGTTTTTTTTTTCTGTGGGTCGAGTTCACAGTTGAGAAGACAATACATACACTCTGATACTTGTCAATGAAAGTAGTTATTTATCGATGTTTGGGAAAACTATCAAATTTGGGAGCTTACTTAATGAAAAACAACTTCTATTTTAGAGTGCGTTTCCTTTAGTTGAATACTTTAGTTATCTACTTAATACACAATTCCAGTTTGAGATCAGTTCCCCAATTTGTCACCATATGCAGGTTGCACTTGCTGGTTCTCTAGCTACTCTGCTCCAAGAGGCTTTTTTTTTTCCGTACCCTCTCTCATGGGGAAAAAAAAAGGATTGATCAATCAATTTGATTACACCTACTTTAAATATAAGTTGCTTGGTTATGTAATAATGTTATTTACTATAGTCATCCCATAGGTTGTTATAAAGGTTATACAATTATTTATTTAACCCATTGACTCCTGGGGGACTTCCCCATTGCCCAGTAAAATAGTCTGTCGTTAGACAGAGTAAGGCAGTAGCCGGTTTTGGCCAGTTCAGGGTTTAATTAACTAAAGTACTACCTTTACTAAGTTGTCTATCTCTTTCACTCCCAAGAATGACACTTATAGATTTTACTTGGGCGTTACTAAACACAGGAACGGAATGGAATATGCCGAATGAGGCGGAATAACACGGTAATAAAACAAAATGAACAAGAATGGTGCCAGAATGACACCCAAATAAAGCAGAATATACCGGAATGAACCTGAAAATGCCAGAATTTGGTATTTTAGTGAGCGCCGATCGATTTTCAGTTGTTTCAGTCAGTTTTTGTTATGTCACGTGATTCCCTAAGGGAATTGCATGTGTTTTTGCCTTTTCTAACATTTGGAACGTGTCAATCACGAGAAAAATTTGACAGGTATATCCGTCGCTAAATGAACAATTATTTCTTGGGGAAGTAACATTTTTTTTGTGAACAAGTACAGTAGCAAGAAAAACATTGTTATTCTAATTGTTTCTGTCTATGGATCTCAAAGGCGGCTTTCACTGTGCAAGTCAGAAAACCCGTGAACATTTTTATTTCATTCTGACAGGTCAATTGTGTATTGGCCAATCAAAATCAAGTTCAGCGAACCACAAACTAATTACCATTGATGCTTGCCTGCTTCCCACGACCCACACATGATGGAGATATACAGAAATTGATTCACGCAAACGGCCAGAAGACTCTTTTTCTCTTCCTTATTGTTGGCAATAATGCCATCGAACCTGAACGCAGTGTTTCCTTGTTTGAAGAAAGAAGTCAGAAGCACAGAAAAAAGATCAATCGTTGATAATATATTTACATGAAGAATTGTGAGAACATACCGTGACTCGTTCCAAGCCTTGTTACTTCCCCTTAATGTATTTTTTTTTTGTCCATCTCTCTATTCTGCAACATTTATTCATTCACAGTCTAGGATGATAAAATTACTTTTTGTTCCTTGTCATTCCGGTCCACGCTAATCAGCTTGATTCTGATGTCCTTCTGGTTTATTCTGCCTTATTCTGTTGTCATTCCGCCTCGTTCCGGTGTCATTCGGTTTTATTCCAGAGTCATTCCGCCTTTGGCATATTTGTGTGTCATTCCGCCTCACTCCGATGTCATTCGGGCTCGTTTTGGTATATCCCGGTACCATTCTTGTTCATTCCGTCTCATTCCGGTGTTATTCCGCCTCATTCCGGCATGTTCCGTTCCTGTGTTTAGTAACGCCACCCTTGGCACTGAAACTGAAAGGATTAAGTAATGATCCGTGTAAGGTGGATAGCAATTTCCTTTGTTATGCGGCAACTGGGCTTTCCCCACATAGGAATCTTATCATTTTTACACAGAGAATGCATAAAGCTACAGGAAGGCAGTTAACGCCATAAAATTCATTTACAGCCCACTTTGAAAGGGTGTTTTTTTGTGTTAAAAGATTTTGACCAATCACAAGAGTTGAAAACAAAAGCCAAGTAACGTTTACAATTTTACGTAAATGTTCCCCACATACGATTTCTGTGGAATTCTTTTAAACTGAGACCAGATGAAAGATGGAAGATGGTTGGAAAGTAAGGATGAATATAAAACTGTTTATGAAGTTTTGTTAACCTTTTGCTGTTTAAGCCAATCAGAAGTAAGTACAGACAATAGAAAAGTTATCACCTTTTTGCATACCAATTGAATTCCAACATGTTCGTGGCCGTTGTTGCTATCGTTCTTATCTGGACCGTTTCTTAATCTTAACTCAACATAATTTATGTTAATTAATGTCGACCAACAGTCGGTGTGTTGATGGATCAGATTCATTACCATGACCGTATGTTGCAAGTGTTGTTCACTTCATAAACTAGCATTTTCTTTTGCTCAGGGGCTGGGGTTGAGGAAATAATACAGAGCTTGAATTTTTTCAACATTCATTTTTTGATGACTATCTTAAACTATAAAGTTGGCAAACTGTGTCCCTTTTTTTATATCCAAAGGTGCCCCTGCTCCTTCTAAAGAGACTTACCGGTAAAGGTTTGTCATGTTGGGGCACTTAAAAATTATTTATTTCAATTTTGTAGATTAATAATTTTATTACATTTTATGTGCTCCCCAGGTTGGTGTATGTTGCTGCCAGAGATGGCCTCATGCCTCGTCTTCTTGCAATGATTAATGTCAAAAGGTTTACACCTCTTCCATCACTTTTCTTCACGGTAAGTGGTAGCACTTTGTACGATATTAAGTTAACCACAAGTTTAAAAAAAGATCTTGAACTTTTCCTTTCAGCACAAACCTTCATTAATTCTAACCAAGATTTATCTTTCGTACTCACAGACTATAGTCTCTGTGCTCATGTTGATTCCTGAAGCAAGCAGCTTTACCACTTTGGTGGATTTCTTCAGTTTTGCAGCGTGGTTGTTTTATGGTGCAACATTCGCCGCCCTATTGTGGCTGAGACGAACCCAGGCAAATGTGGCAAGGCCTTACAAGGTATGATAAAGGGATCCTCGCTCCCAGCATTTATTACTGGATATTTCTTTACTTTTATAACATTTGTTAGTAATGTGCTGATAACGAAAAAAACACAAGGTTCACTTTTGTCTACTTTGTAATAACATTCTTCTTCGTTTCAAAACTTGTCAACCAAAAACCTGATGTTTGGGTCTATCTTCATGAAGATATTTTGATATGTTATAAAATTATTTCCAAGGACAATGACAGCCTCTGCATAGTCTTCTGAAAGATCTGCTGTGAAAAAGTGATAAGCTGTTTGTGTATTTATTTCCAGCTAAATGCATAAGCGAGGACCTACGTGTACCTTCAGGTTGCTTTCGTGATCTTTAAAGTTGACTCGCAGTTTCAGATGCCATGAAATAATTTTCTGTTGCTGCCTTGCAGATCTTTATTGTTGTTCCAATTGTCATGGTGTTGGCTTCTATTTACCTGGTTGTCGCTCCAATTACAACTGATCCCAAAGGATCTATGATTGCTCTAGCAATAGTCTTGGCAGGCCTACCTTTTTACTGGCTATTTGTTGTCAGCAACCATGCACCGAAATTTATCCTGAACGCTACCGGTAAGTTGGCTTCTCAAGCTCAACTTTCATGCAATGCTGTGCAGTGTACTGAGTTCTAACGATGTTGCATGTATATTTATCATGGGCAATGATAAATGGGACCAAAATAATTTACGGGTAATAACCCATTGACCCCTGAGAGTGACACTCAATACACCTTATTCCAAAATGACCGCCAGTTAGATATTTTTTTGTTTTTATTGAAAATTTAGACCTTGATGCCTCGTTCAAGGCAAAATATTCTTTTGAATTTTCAGCTCAAGAACGAGACTTCAAGGGCTAATTTGAATAAAAACAAAAGAATATTTAAATGACGGCCATTTTGGAATACGGTCTAAAGATTTTACTCTTTCTAACACCAGACAATTTTACTCTTTCTAAGGGGGGTATCCTAGGGCGTTTGAGGTGTGAATAGGGTTAATGTTCCTTAGAATTTTGTCCATATTTTGTTTTATTAGCACCAAACCAAAGAATAACAAATTATTGGGTGCCATTTAAGGAAAGGATATTTTATCATGTAATAATTTTATTAATAACAGCTGTTAAACTGAAACATTAAACCAAAAATGTAAGTAGAGACAAGAAGCCAGTGTCATTAGCAACAGTTTTGCAAGTTTTGAAGAGTTTTATCTTTATGTGGAAAGATAAAAATCTTCATAACATTAAGCACTCTGATAAGGACGTCTTCACATACACAGCGTTTTAGAAGAGATGTGACAATGTTTGTCCAAGTTCCACCCATAAAACCACAGGTGATACAGTCTTTGCAAGGGAGTAATTTCTGCACCGTAGTCTCGGAATAAATGACAATAAAATGGCCTCCAAACTTAGCACATGTCTTCTAGTAATTATTTCTAATGTGTGCAACACGATTTCGGCGTTATTTGACATATCTGACATAAGTACCCTTCCAAGTACTACATAATGTAATACTGTTCTGCAGAAATCGCTCCCTCACAATAATTATTACTATTTAAACTCCCACTTGCAGAGCCTGGTTCACCTGTGGTAAAACAGCAGTCAAGACAGTTTTTAGGATTTCGTACTGAATTTTATCGTAACATTGTCCAAGTTTTCTGTTGATCCATGTGCTGCCATTGATTGTTGTATCTCAAAAATGATTATTGTCAAATTATCTGAAAGTTGTCTAGAATTTGCCATAAGTTTCTGTGGCCAAGTTTTTAAGTGTTTCCTTTTAATGTTTTGTTTTTTATCCTCTACATCAGATAAATTTACGGTATGGTGTCAGAGAGTGGGCAACATGGCCTTTGAGGATCCAGAAACGCTGCCAGTCGAAGTGTAAATAATAATAATTTGCAACAACCTGCTCTACAGAAGCCTTTATCATTGTAGCCCTACTTTGAAAAGTCAATGGCATATAATATTCTTTTAGAAAAATCTTCACAAGTAAGCAAAAAGTTTGCCACGTTGTATGGGTCCCATAATTATAATGTCTATGCTTTTCCCAAGAGATGCACCTGACATACTCTGTGATGTAAACATTGATAACAAACCTCGTGATCTTCTTATTGTTCACTTGATAATACATTTTTTTATTTTACCTCTAAATGTAATAATACCACTTTGTTGATGAACATCATGTTGATGAGAAACATATTTTTAGAAGTTAAACATAATGCAATTCAAGCAAATATAATATTTGTGAAAAGTATTTGTTCATCTGTGACTGACCATGGTATGCATCCCATGATGCAACATTGCTACCAAAACTTGCACATGTCAGATGATTCTTTGCCATTTTATTTTCATTTGAAAATCCATTGAAATAATAGATTGGTATTTGTATTTCAAATTCAACATTCAGCTTTTTTACATTTCCTAAACTTGCATTGTTGAAGTTGTGCACTGAGCACCGTAAAAACATGGTTCAGGGACAATGGAACTTTCAACAACAGGTTAACTTGTGTATTGTCATAACAACAGGCACAATTACTACTACCTGATTTCATAGTTCTAGAACTCTATCAGCTTCAATTATCCAGTAGAAAGGGAAACATTAGGCCCTAGTAATATTTATTTTGTTACATTCTACTTGCAATCATTTTGACAAACTTGATTTTCATATATCGACTATAGTATTGCTTTATGAAGGGTTTTCAGTGGTGCACTGCAAACAAATTTCATATTCCCTTTACTACTTTGCACAAAAATTTAATACTGGAGCCTTCTCAACTCCTGGCTGGCATATCTTTTCCATTGCATGTGCCTTGCAATTCAGAATTGATTCAATCTTTGTTGAGATCATTCATAGCAGCTGGGCACATGGATTGGTATAGTCTTATGTTCAGGGGTTGATAGCATCTTATGTTCAGGTTGGACATTTTTTTTAATCGCATTCTTACATTCAAAGAATTCAAAATAATGTAAATTGGACAACAATAATTTACTTATATGACAGCAGTCCTTTCACTAAAATTACATAAGGTAGTTTGAAGATATTTTTGAGAGCATTTTTATAGCGGGCCCTGTGCCCAGCTGCTACGAATGGTCCCTTTGTTGTGAGTTGTAGTTGAATGTTAGCATATACTTAGGCAGAAGTTAAATGGGTATTTGTGTCAGACAATGCACACTAAGGGCTAGCTCAAACCAAGCAGCATTCTCTTAGAATCCTGAGATCTTTCTGCAGGTACCGGAGAGCATTGTCTTTTTGTCCGCTTGGGATTAGACTGTTATTTGGAGTTGTTTTGTTTGACATAATCTCTGCTACAGTACCTACAGAAGGAACGATAATATTGTTGAGACAAATGATTCTTTTTGAAGCCATGAAAGGTGATCTCTTTGGGGGAATAAATGTTCCTGTATCAGTTTTTAAGTTTATCAAGGCCCTGCAGCAAATTTACCATTTATTTTAAGATCAGATTGTAAATAGAGATTCTCAGCTCGTGTTAGGATAAAATCCAACTTGTCAAATGACTCCTTGAGCTGTCTAAATTGCAGTTTCAAAATGTTGAGTTAGTGCTATTCAGTAGGCCTTTTTGCAACAATTTGTCACGTGACCTTTTTTTCCTGCTGGTGTGATGAAATTATTCTTCCAGATATAAAATGAGCAGCAGCTCAAAATGTGCTACCAATGCCGATTTTCGTTAAGTATATCGTTTAAACTGGTGTTGTTACAGTTGAAAGAATTCATAAGTATTTGTAAACAAAAACGATGCTTTGCCACCCAGTCGTGATTGAATGATTTTTATACAAATCCAAATCAAACCACTTTAAAATTATTTCCATAGTCTGAAATTTCCTCCCTTGTGCATTTATTCTCACTTATTTGGCCCATGCTAAAAATAGGAATCTGAGCTCTGTTTGTGGCACGTAATTATGAAAAATTACACTGGAGGGCAAAAGCTTTTTGTTCATAAACAAAAGTATGGAATTTTCAAGTGTTGAAATGGTCATAAAATCTTTAACTTGAGTGGAATCCCTAAAAATTTGTATTCTGGCTAAAACAAACATGATATGTTCATTTCTGGAATTTATAAAGTCCGAGCTTTAAGTTCACTGGTTATCAGTCATGTGACCAGTTTGTTGCAAATGGCCAATTAATTTTTGTTAAGATGTTAAAACAGCAATATTAGCATTGATATCAGCTCATGTTAAGTAAAATTCAAACATATGTAGACTTCAAGAGAATAAAATGTACAATACAAATAAAACATGTTTGGACTGTGGACTGTGGTCTCTTTGGAATACACCCTCTTCTAAGCAACTTGGACGTTTCAGCCATAGGCATCTGGGACGAGTGGCAAATATGGCCAGATTAAGGCAATTCCCTAGAAACAGGACTTGTCGTAGATTTCCAATGAAAGTTTGCACACTGTTGTAACATGTCAAGCCAATCAAATAAATGTAATGTAAAAAGGGTTCATCGTATTTGTTTCCATGGTGCGACCCTGATAAATACGGCTATTTAAATTAAGCCACTTTGACAATTGCCACGCATCCCCAATGTTGGCCTAATTTAGCTTGATTTTATAAATGTATTCCCTGATATAACGCTGAGCCTGGTGTCATGCTATGGTTAATTTACGCAAGTACTTGAAAAAATGTATTTGAATGCCTTTGTGTGAACGTGACACTCCAGAATCGATTTATCTTGAGTATGGGCTGTTCAACTCGTTTACATGGCTCCTTCCGTACAATTTTATGATATTGCCAAAAAAACTAGCCATAGATTTTAGCTGATTTTTTTACTACATGAAAACAAGGTTCTCATCAAAAATATGAAATAAAAAATGCGGGTCATTGTTTTTGTAAGGATAAAATAGCCCTTCCTTGATGGATAAGACGTGGCGTCAATGTCAGCGTTAATTGCAGGAACTGCTCAGAGTTTTTTAGAAGTAAACCGCTGATCAGTTTCAATGCGTAACCATACACAAGCCTTATACATTGACATACACAAGCCTACATTACCATACACGATCCTACACAGCCCTACACAAATCTACATAACCATACACAGGCCTACACAAGCCTACATAGCCATACACAAGGCTACATAGCCATACACAAACCTACATAACCATACACAACCCCACACAAGCCTGCACAAGCCTACATTGACATACACAAGCCTTCATAACCATACACAACTCTACACAATACTACATAGTCATACACAAGCCTACATAGCTATACATAACCCAACATAGCTGTACACAACTCTACACAGGCCTGCACAAGCCTACATAGCCATACACAACACTAAATAGCGACATACAAGCCTACATAGCCATACACAACACTACATAGCCATACACTAGCCTATATAGCCATATACAACACTACATAGCCATACACAAGCCTACATAGCCATACACAAGCCTACATTGAAATGCACAACACTACATAGCAATAAACAAGCCTACATTGACATACACAACTCTACATAGCCATACACAACACTACATAACCATACACAACCCT
Organism: Montipora foliosa; assembly: GCF_036669935.1. Taxonomy (NCBI): domain Eukaryota; kingdom Metazoa; phylum Cnidaria; class Anthozoa; order Scleractinia; family Acroporidae; genus Montipora; species Montipora foliosa. Next base: position 26,578,566 of record NC_090869.1, on the reverse strand, counting down.
ACACAGGCCTTCACAAACCTACATACCCATACACAACACTCCTCAAGCCTACACAGGCCTACACAGCCATACAAATGCTTACTCAGCCCTACACAAGCCTACATAGCCATACGTTTATCTACACAACCATACACAACCCTACATGACCAAACACAAGCCTGCATAGCCATACATAACCCTACACAGGCCTACACACGACTACATAGCCATACACAACACTACTCAGGCCTACACCGGCCTAAATATACACACAACACTACTCAGGCCTACACCGGCCTAAATATACACACAACACTACTTACTAAGGCCTACACAGCCATGCAAAACTCTACACAATCATACACAGGCCTACATAAGGCATACACAGTCATACACAGGCATACACCACAGGATTGCCCCCTTCAAGTGTGGCTTCTTCACATTTTACGTTAAAGGTAGACATATTCTTTTTTTCGAGATCTATAAATAATGGTTACTGATAATCACCAGGCATGGGTGTGAATGAAAGACAAGAATAAAAATAACATCACAATTATTATAACAGTATTAAATACTAATAATATAACAATCAGACTAATGATAATGATAATATCAGTAATACTAAAAAAAAGTATAAATCACCTTCTAATTCAATACTTGCTGCTGCACATTTGAGCATTCAGGAATACTTCGATGCTCAATCTCAGAACCTATCCAGTGCAAATAAAACCCGTCATCAGCTCTTAATAACGATGTACACTAGCTCAAGCTTCTTGCTTGAAACATTCCAAAACAATGCCAGCTAGAATTTCAAGTTAGAGCTAATCAGTGTTCTACTTAGGCCTAAACGAAAAGGGCTTTCCACTCTGCCATTTTCTCATCCATCCTTTTGTTTTTCTGGGCACCCTATGGTTTTCTATCTTCATGCTCTTGTTTTTCTTGTCATTATGATATGATGACACACACAAACCGCAAAGCTTTGTAGAAAGTGAAAAAATGGAGTGAGATACACTCCAGACTGTTGACTTGATGAAACAACTGCTACGGTATGTACTTTAAAGACTTAAGAGAGATACTTTGTTCATATTGCACATTAGCTTAAAAGCAATTGTCTGGAATTGACAGATTATGCAAGCCATATTTATGAAATGCGAATTAAAAATTATATTATGTAAATTTCCATCATTTTATCTTTTAGCCCTAGCTAGGACATTATAGTAAAACCTTATGTTTTACACTCATATCACTAAAAATTACTTAAGATGAGAAATTTTTCCTTGATTTCAGAATTTCATGATAAACTGAGAGTCGAGAGAGCGGGAGACAACACATCAAATCGGGAGACTCCCGACCAAATCAGGAGGGTTGGAATGTCTGCCAATATCAATTTCTCACAACTATCACAAAAGTCAAGAAAAACGTGATTGGTGTAACTATTTGCGAGCCTGATTTGCTTGACTTATTCACTCAACTTTATTCACTTAGACCTTAGGAAAAAGTTGGGAGAAACCATTTAAGTGCAACTGGCGCACACTTGTTGATACTTGTGGATGCATCCTGTCCAGTAGCAGTAGCATGTATAACTGTCTAAGCAATGTTGACATCAAGGCTGCCGAGAAGCACCCAGATTTGAGAATTTTATTTTTATAGCCACTTTTTTTGCTGAAAGGTACACAATCATTACCTTCTACTTCAATAGTGTATGCTGTGTCCTTTGAGCATCCTAGAATAACAAGGCGATTGATCTCAATATCTGTCCAGTGAAACCAATCAAAAGGACCACCCATGGGGACCTGGTCCACAGACTACCAATGAGACCGCTTGGAAACAATTCCTTTTTGACATGGCAACCTGTGATTCATTTGGTTTTCCCACCAACCATAAAGTTTAAGTTGCGACCAGTGCAGCCCCTGTCTGACTCCCCCACCCACTTCCTTATTCTTGCCTGAGTGCCAGCGCCAGGTTTTCCTACATACTGGCATGCTTGAGGGACATTAAATGCAGGCCCCACAGTGGCAACCACACAGCACCATATCTGGCAAGAAGAATGAAGAAGCCTGAAAGGAACAAAACATGATAATAAACAAATAACTTGGAGAGCCATTTGCTATTTGCATGTGCACGTTGCAAGATAAATTTCACATTAGGTAATAATGTGCACTCAATATGTACTTCCTCATTACTTCTTCTGTGCACTTGTCGTTTCCTTGCTTGATTTATACACCAGATCACAGGTTAGTGTTTTTTACTCGTTTACATATTATTTTTTAATACCTCTTTTGGTTCTTTTGCAACTTTCTCCAATAGCTCCACTATTATGGTGTACTGTTCCTCCTTGGGTGTAGATGCGTCTGGAGTCACAATATTAGAGGAATTGTCGTCTTGAAAGAGATTTTTGTATACTGGCTAAACAACATCTTCGAGCCATGGCCCAAATTGAGGAAAGTAGGTATTCTTCAAATCAAGAACTTCCAAAAGCTGAAAATACAGTGCAGAAGCATTGTTTATCGTTAAAAAGAAGTATCTTCCCTTCCCTCACAGCAGTTTGCATACCATTCTGATATGAAAAACCAGCAGATCTATATTATATGTACATGAACAATTAATGTGCGTTTATTTCCAGATGCACCATGTTTTTTTTTCTTACTGCTGAAAATCGCTTAATTCCATTGCAGTTGTACAGCAATCATTTTCTTCTTTTAAAATAAGGTGACAGGAAATGGGTTAAAGACAAAATAACTGTACCTTAGAGACTGTATATAAAAGCATTAAATAATTCTCCTGAGATCGAAGATCCATGTCATGAGGTAATATACTCTGGATTTCTGTTGCAGATGGATCATCCAGCATCCCATTGAAATGTCTAAAAGACCAAAGATGACCCCACAACTCTTTATAGAGTTGGCCATCCTTTGGTCAAGTTTTTCTTTCAGTTTCAGTCTGTCAATCAATGAATCCTTGACTTCCACCTCCTTGAATGGAACGATTAAAGTTCTTGAAAATATTCTGTTAGAAACAGAGGAATGTTCAAGCTAAAGATGAGAAAGCGATTTTCATAGCATGCATGTACATTTAATGATAGCGTTCTTAATTCAAACCAATATTAACAAACAGGATTGTGTGGACTTTCTCTTTGCTTATTTTATTTTATTTTTTTTGCAATTTCTGATGGATTTACTGTCAATATGGGGATAGTAACAATATTATCCGCCTTCGATTCTCATCGTTTTCCTGCCAGTCTACGGGAAACAAAGTATTGTGTCATTTTGGACAACATGCAATACATTACACTTATCTTTATTTTACATCCATAATTGCAAATTGTACATATTGTGATAGCTCATATAGGCAGGAAAGAGTGAAGCCAGATAAAATAATACTTGTTGTGATAATATAAGAACAAGTAAAATAACTCAACGATACCTTGTTATAGCACATAAGGGCAATGGTGTCTAGTTGACTAAGATTAGAGACATCATCCCACATTAGTGGTAGAGAGTGACTCGAAAGCTCTTGAATAAGTCTTGCGTGGGTGGTATCTACGAAAAACAGAACTGGTTAAGAAGCACTACCATCACTAGGTAGAAATTTTTGCGTTAGAATTTACAATAGAGTCCATGTCTCAACCAATGGATTAATGCAGAAAGAACTGTCACTGTTGTTAAACCCCGCCCCCCCCCCCCTCCTGAGCTTGTAATAACTGTCTATCACCAGGCAACTAGTGGCTGAAATATGCTGAAAACACGTGCTAAAGTACAGATTTTTTTTACCTCCGAGTGGCATTTCCCCTCGGCACAACACTGACAAAGCACATTCCAGTGCCGTCGACTTTGCAGTGCTTGGGTGTCCAAAGGCCATTGCAATGGGGACTTTCTTTTTAACCCCAACTGCATGCTCGTAGTGCATTCCCAATATGACACATCCCAGCAGCATTAATGATGACATAAAATTGTCTTTGGAAGAGGTTTCTTGGGAAAGCAAGAGTTCCTTTAGAGTCTTGCCTCTCTCTATGTTACCTACAAAATAATTATTAAAAAAAAGCCTTTTTGTAAATTGAGTAAAAGTGAACTTTTATATGTCCCAGCTGGACCTGTAGGTGTCCTGTAGCAGAACAGATAAAGTACAATGTTTCTTTGATAGAGAATACATCTATCTTATTTTATAAGAAATTACTGTATTAGAATAATTATAATGAAAGTGCCCCTTCCTGCATTATTTGATACTGATTGCCAAGTTATACATAATTTTGAGGTTGCCGAAGTCTAAATCTTCCCAGTGTTACCGCCTTGCAGTCAACAGTTCCAATCTCAAAGAATGGTGAAATTTAATGACAAGTGGGCTCAGTCTTTGAGCTTTAATTTGCACCTTTGCAATTTGCTGTTTTATTTTTTCGCATAACGTTTTGTTCTTAATATATGTGAAATTAATGTTGACCAGTATATGTTGACCACAACAGTCATCGTGAATATTAATTTATTGCTTTGAAATACAGTGCATGTATGATACATTACCCTCAATGCTACCACTGTCAGCATTGAGGGTAATGTATCATACATACACTGTATTTCGAAGCAATAAACTTTCAGTCGCCCATCCAATATACAGCAGGGCGAATCAGCCTCTGACACCTGAATGGCCTCCCTTTCCGACCACTTTCACTTGCAAATTCCGCCCAAGTATCCAAAAGAGGGGGTCACATCCCTGTTGGTATCCAAGGCGCTACATCAGGTTTACAATGGCCTAAATTACAAGGCAGATATATTATATAGCTCACGCCTCTTTTTCAAGAAATTGAGAGGGCCTTATGAGAGGACACAGCATGCTAATGTGCCATTGGTTTCTGTGCATGCACCTTTGAAGACGTTTCAAATCTACCATTTTGAACTATTCAAAACAAAACAAAATTGATGGCAATAGCGCGGCAATGTCACAAATTTGGTGAGACGAGTACTACTGATATTAGTCCTGTTCGTTTTCATTCAACGACTTTCACCGTCTGAAAATATGCAGCTGAAGTTGCCTCTCCAAAATCAGAGAGCGATGCTTTACGCAAGACAATTGCGTATCTATACGAACACCATAAACAATGGAGTGAACGAAACAAAGGAATCGTACGTCTCATGAATCAATTACACAACACCATTCAAGAAGCCGCGTCTCTAGAGGCCCAAAACCAACAACTGGAAGACAGTCTTGCTAGAGCCGAAAATAGAATCACGCAATTGAGTTTGATGACAAATATGCACCACCACAACAATTAATATAAAGGGGCAGTGTCAACCTTTTTTGGTCAAACTTCAGAACACTAAAAGACGTCTTTGCTATTGGCGGCCAAGGATGGAACCGGATTGAAACTTGAAAAATTGGCCAGTTTTTTTTTAAGTTTGGAGACCATGTATTCAGAAAGTCACCAGAAGTTAAACAAGAATAACTGTTCGTGCCATAAATACATTTCATATCTGCTCATAGGGTTGTCACGAATGTTGTACATGTAAGCTAAAGTAGTAATCTAGATTTTTATCCAACTTTGACCAAAAAATAGCAAATTTAAAATGACAGTGCCCCCCTTTAAAGTAATATTTACGCATCATGTAACACTTATATAGAGTGTTTTTACTCAGGCGATCAGTAACCTCGGTTATTTTTTTTCGCTCGATTATGAAATGACAACAAAAAATGAGTAAGTTCTGGCTACGCCATATGAAAAAATGAAAGACCAATATGACTGTCGTGAAATCACATAAAAAAACACTCTACACAAGTGCCTTGTAAGTAACAAATGTAAACAAATTATCATCACACACTATTGTTACCTTGGCTGTTGCCCTAACCAGACTCAGTATCTTGTAAGGCATGTATCAAAGTCTGTTCCTTTATGATATGAATCTGAGTCTGTCCTTTTAATTAAAAACTATAACGTCACTAAACTAACAAGGGCAATTGCAATGACTCGACGAGTTGGTTTAAAAAACGTCCCATAAAATCTAGATCGATCCCAGTCTTCTTGTCTTGTAATTCCTGGGACATTTCCTTAACTTTCTTGTGGATGTCCATTCTAGATGCGGTGATTCTTTCCAACCACGACGCAACCGTCACTGAGGCCTTGCACGGATTTCCCTGTGGACGCATCGTACACTGCCAGTAAGTTGCGTAGGGACGCCTGGAGTGGACGTTGTAGGTGAAGCCATGGCAGTCGACGAGGCTGGTCTTTCCACGTTTCGTTCCTCGCTCGACCAACTGGAAAGTTACCGGCTCTGTAACCATTGGTGGTTCTCCGTCGGGAACTGGTTCTAGAATCGACGGTTCTTCGTTCGTTGAGTACGAAGATGTGTCATCTGTTTAAAGAGAGAAAATATGTAAGTGCTCAACAACAACAATGCTTTATTTACTCTAAACACTCCAGGACAAGAAAGTTAATAAGCGTTGTAAATTGGTCCACAACGACCAAGGAATTCGCTCTCACTCCTGATATTTTCGCTCTCGTTATCATGAAACTCTCGAGTTTTTTTCACCGCGTGAATTTCTCTCTAGATTTACTATCAGTTTAGTTTCAGTCCCTAGGAAACTTAACAGATAGAAAGTGTACCGTTAAATAAAAATATAGAAAAAGTAAATTAGTCTGGTACAATGTTTAAATAAGCGCCGCCCTCGAATAAGCACCGCACTTGTGGCGTGAAAAATGAATGGCGCTTATTCGAGTAAATACGGTACATAGATTTCGGCAAATGAAACCCGCGTAAAAGAACTAAGCTAGGCAATGTCTCTTAAAACTATTAGGTTGATTGTTAACACATTTCACATAACCGAACTCACCAAAATTGTTTTCATCTGAGAATAGTGGCGTCCCGCTCTCTTCTAAACTCTCAGGTTCAGGAAGGCTTGCAGACGGCTAAAAGATAAAACAAGACAAATCTGTCAATGTTCATGTGATAGAAGTCTTTTAAGACCTAAGACCGAAAACCTAAGCTTCAGTAAGCTGGAGAGACGGTATTTCTATAACGGCATAAATAAATGGTATATTTCTAAGGAGAGATTTTTCTCTCTTAAAGCATCCCACCAAAGTTACATAAACATAAGTGCATGTACTTACCATTGAGGGGTCATTCATCAACGAGTCCATATCTTCCTCCATTCCGCTACTCTAGAAGTATGGTGTCTCCATGCACACCTGGCAACTCCAGTCGATTCCCTCTCCAGACCGTACAGCGGCGCGGTACTGGGCTCGGGATATTCCAGTATCGCAGGGATCTATCGCAGGTACGATGTTGCCAACGGTAGCAGCCGTCACATTGAAGGCCTTCCTGGCGCGGGCGAACGGCGAAGTTACACACGTTGCAGATGTTCATGATGTAAAGCTGGAATTGTATTCAGTTGCTCTAAAGCTCGAATGAAGATCCTGTATCTTTTTGGGCCTTTTATACTTATGCATCGGATCAGAAAGGTAAGTGCGATAAAATTCACAGATCTGATTGGTTAACCGGAAACATCCATATTCGAATAAGCTCACATAGGCGACGCTAATTAAGATGCGACGCTAATCAGTGTCAATTGTTTGACTTGTGACTGGGAAAGACTGGTTAATATTGCACACACGCGCTAAAGAAATTGTTTACACGTAGAGAACTGCCGTCGCACGCGCAGGGAAAATAATTCCAGGCGAGGGAATGAAATAAATGACAACACAGGAAAAGACTGGTTAACATTGCACACACGCGCTAAAGAAATTTTTTACACGTAGAGAACTGCCGTCGCACGCGCAGGGAAAATAATTCCAGGCGAGGGAATGAAATAAATGACAACACAGGAAAAGACTGGTTAACATTGCACACACGCGCTGAAGACTTTTTTTTACTCGTAGAGAACTGCCGTCGGAATGGAATAAATGACAACACACACAAGTGTAAACTTTTATTTAGACGTTGGCGAATTGACTAGTAGGACGTTGGCCAAGCGACTTAGGACGTTGGCTAAACGACCTTAGACGTTGGCGAACGGGTCGTTGGCGAAACAACTCGTTGGCGAAACGACCGGATACCGTTCGTCGTCTACTTGAACTGACTCTAATCAGTATCATCTAGTGCTTGTAACGCCCCACACATGAAAATCAAACGGGCCACTTTGTTTGAATGCTTTAAGGCTGTCCATTTCTGGGGAAAGGTGTCCAGGCAATATAAAAATCTCTCAAAATCTTCACCATACAAACCCCTCGTATCGCGCTGTCGAAAGAGGCAACACCAATCGTTGTCTTTCCTTCCTCGGTAACTTTTGTACCGTTCGAAATTTTTCTGACTGCATTATACCGAGAGGTCCCTCGGCGCTGTCGAAAGAGGCAACACCAAACTCTGGTTTTTCTTCGTTGGTAACTTTTGTATCGTCTGAAATTTTTTCTGGTACGTTCTATCATGTCGAGAGGTCCTTCAAGATTCCCTGTCGAAGTTTCGCCTATCGCTAGAGTTAGACCTTCCTCTTTTTCTGGGAGATACAGATAATCATCTTTTTGTGGGCAATACGGGCTTCCGTTGATTAAGTTCGACATCATCCGAAACAAAGTTTTGTTCTGGTAGTTCAATGTCTTCAATAGATGAAATCGCGACACGCTGCTACCCTACACGCATCGGGTATGACTCGGCCTCAGTCTCCACCTCCGACATTTCTTCATCTCGATCACAATCGAATCACTCACTGTGTTTTGTACTGTGTCATCATGAACGCAACTGCTTGTTAATGGCGAATGCCGTTCATTCGAGTCAGCCGCCGTGCTTACGATTGTTAGCTAGGACCTAACTATGCCAATCTTTTTGTAGGATATGTTGAACACCAATTTTTTAATCGGTACAGCGGCCAGGTGTAATGCACTAGTCATTTGTTTCCTCCACCCCCCGACCCCCGGGGATAGTGGGGACATATGGGGAAATTACTAGGGCAATTACGCGAGATTACGCCATAATTACGCCTCCAGGGGGTAGGGAAATTACAAGATTTTCGTTCCTCAGCCCTACCCCTCTGGGGACATACAGAGGGAAATATCGGGGAATTCTTACCTAGGAGGACTGGGACTGAAAAGAAACGAGGAGCAATGGTGATGAGTATTTTCACATGTGCAAAAATTTTTTTTTTGGTCGCTTATTCCTGTCTTGTTTCTATCCAGTTCTTTTTTTTTTGTTTCGTTCCTTATATAGTTCATGGGGCACACACAAATGGCAAGTACTGTATATTGTGGTAATCTCCCTAACATTTCCTTGATGACTCAGAATCTTTTAGGAACAGAGGGGTGGGGGAATTACGTGTGTTTGTCTGCTCTAGTCCCCAGTGGAAATACACCTACTTTACAACCATTCAAATGTAATTTCCCTACCCATCCCCGGGGGTCAAGGGGTGGGGGAAACAAATGACTAGTGCATAACGGCCCCAAACCTGAACTTGCATCGGCGCTATTTCATCCACAGGCAGCCCAAGCTCGCTATACGATTTGTAGACTTTGTATGGGAAAACATACTTTGAGCTTATAAATGACAAAATAACCTGTAAATGTAGAATTAAAGTTCGCTTACCTCTACATACGGTTGTCCTCGTCTTTTCTGTGCAATCGGAGGGCAAATTTGTGTCCGTTTTAGACGGGTTTGTAGCTTTCGGATTTTTGCGATGTCGTTAGTTGTCATTTCCGGCTGTGACTAAAAGTAGGACGGGGAGGTGGGACTCGGGACGTGGGGACGCGGGGACGTGGGGAATCGAGGAGGTGGGGCGCGAGGACGTCGGAACTCGGAGACGCGCGGGGATTCGAGGAGGTGATAAACAAATCACACCTGACTTTTGCGCTGAATTGGTAAAATACACTTTTTGACGGTCAAGTATAAAATAATCTAATATGCTGGAGAGTTTGTCAGACCAGTAGCTGATTATTGCCAGCGTCCATGGTTCCTCCTTGCCTATTTTACCGTGAGAGCTCTGGGTACAGAATAGTTTTAACGCAGGGGGTCTTAAACGTCGTGGGCAGCAATGGAGTACTTTCCTGAAGTAAACATAACCATCTAAATTAGCGAGGAAACGGCACGGATGTTCAAGGATTGACAAGAAAACTCAATTACTTACCAGGAAAGTCCTCCATGGCTGCCCAAGACGTTTAAGACCCCCTGCGTTGAAACTATTCTGTATCCAGAGCTCTCACGGTAAAATAGGCAAGGAGGAACCATGGACGCTGGAAATCATCAGTTACTGGTCTGATAAACTCTCCATGTTATTAGATTATACCATAATTTTACACTTGACCGTCAAAAATTGTATTTTACGAATTCAGCGCAGAAGTCAGCTGTTATTTGTCTATCACGTCCTCGAATCCCTGCGCGTCTCCGAGTTCCGACGTCCTCGCGTCCCCACTTCCCCGTGTCCCCGCGTCCCCACGTCCCCATGTCTCCACGTCCCCGCGTCCCCGCGTCCCCAAGTCCCCACGTCCCAAGTCTCACTTTCCCGTCCCACTTTTAGTCACAGCCGTCATTTCCCCTCATAAAGAGAAGAAAGACTGGTGACTCGCGGCGATCTTGTCCCACAAATTGCTCTCGCATCACGAACCAACGGTCCGAATCGCCATAAAAAAAAACCACAGCCTTAAGCCCAGATAAATTTCCTATCACATCAACTCCACTCCGGGACCACACAACGATTTTGGGCGGATAAATTCCAAATAATGTTCGACTTTCTATAATCTTCCCATCCGTTCAGCTAGATGTGTGGCTACACAGGCAGCCCAAGCTCGGGAAAAAGGGGAAACGACAACTAACGACATCGCAAAAAATTCGAAAGCCACAAACCCTTCTAAAACGGACACAAGTTTGCCCTCCGATTGCACAGAAAAGACGAGGACAACCGTATGTAGAGGTAAGCGAACTTTATTTCTACATTTACAGCTTATTTTAGCATTTATAAGCTCAAAGTATGTTTTCCCATACAAAGTCTATAAATCGTATACCGAGCTTGGGCTGCCTGTGTTTCATCCAGCAGAGAAGAACTCGATCAATTTATAACCTCCGTCAATTCTTTTCATCCGGCTCTTAAATATACCTGGGAAATTTCGGAAACTTCATTGGCTTTCCTAGATCTCAAAGTTTCTATTAGTGGCAACGTGCTATGTACCAGTGTGCACTACAAACCTACAGATTATCACAGTTATTTGTTGTATTCATCGTCACATCCATCACATGTCAAGAACTGCATTCCTTATTCTCAATTTCTTAGACTTCGACGTCTATGTAGTGATGACTCCGATTTTTCCAGCAAACCAGAGGAGATGTGTCAGTTCTTCGAAAAACGTGGCTATCCTGTCTCTGTGGTCAAAGCGGGCCATCATCGCGCCCAACAATTTGATCGACAGTCATCACTACAAACGTCACAAAAAGATAAGAATGACAGAATTCCATTCATCCTCACTTTCCATCCTCATAATCAAGCAGTCAAAAGTAACATTCTTAATAATTTTAAATTACTCTCGTTTATTTCATTCAAACGCGACAAATACGTAGGCAACTTTTTAGTTAGAAGCGCGCTCAAAACTAACGAGCAACCCGGCACTTTCAAATGCGCGCGCTCACGATGCAAAACTTGTCTTTTCATTGTTAACACTAGCAAGATATTGGGACCTAAGCGATCTGTTAAGATCACCGATCGTTTCACATGTACCTATGCAAATGTCATTTCTTGCATACCTTGTACGTTATGCAATAAATTATACATTGGCGAAACAGGTAGACGACTAGGTGACCCGATTCCGCGAACACCGCGATGTTGAGAAGAATGACAAGAATGCATCTTAGCCAGTCGCTCGTCATTTTAATCTCCCCAACCACTCCAAAAAACACATGGCTATCTGCAGCCTTTCCCTACATCTAGGTACGACGGAAAGCCGCAAGAATCTGGAGCAAAAATTCATCTTCCAAATCGGCACCCTTAATCCTCACGGTATTAACGAACGCTTTTCATTCAACTGATGTATTCCTATTTTTCACGTTGCCATGTTATCACCATTAGCGTAGCTCCTACTCCTACTCTACTATAAAACTGCACATAACCCACGATTCCTCGATTCCAGGGGCACCCAACGACCAATTTGTTGTAAAATGTCTTATACCCCAGTTAATGAAAATAAATGTTATTAAGGCATTTTCAGGTGTTTTTCAGTGTTGCTGGGAAAATATTATCTGTTCCTTTTTCCCAGAAAGACACACAAGAAATTTCCCAGCCAGCTAGATAAAATTGGTTGGTTTCCCAGCCAGCTGATCAAATTTATTTCCCAGCCAGGATTTCCGCGCGCTGTCAAATCCCTCGATCCAAAATGACCGAACAAAAGCGACAAAACCGGGACAAAACAGGTTTTTTCCGCAAGCGCAATCACTCTGACCAGCCGTCGTACGTTTGTGACTACTCTCTGGGACTCTGGGAGAGGGAAGGGGTCCTTTTTTTTTTTTTTTTAGTCGACCTCAGTCTTCAGAGTTTCTACAGCCAGCTCGGTTTCAAATGCTAGAAAAAGTTAGTAATTCCCAGGCAAAACCTCTATCAAAAATAAATTTCCCAGCCAGCCCATCGAAACACCTGTATTTTTGCCAGCCAGCAAGAATTCTCAGGGGAACAGATTCGTTGGGTGCCCCTGCGATTCTTTCTCACGAAGGGCTAACGCTCGAAACGTCAGCTTTTAGAATCTCTGTACGGTGGTCAATTTACATTATCAACTCCCACAACGTGAAAGATCGAGTTTTGCCGGCCAGTGGTTAACGTGAGTTGTTTTTCTTTTTTTTTTGGCCTTTATTTTGCGCTCTAATCCTAATCGAAATTGTGCAGTTTTCATCTTTGTGTTTTGTACTTGCTGCCCAGAACTTTCTCGTTTTAGAACACTTTTGTCTTGAGGGAAAATAACTATACTGAAAGAGGTTTTTCTTGGTTGTTTTTGTCAAATAGCATTCTCAGAAATAAGTCAAATCTCTTTTATTCAACTGTGAACTATAAGTAGTTGGTCTCCGTGATATTTTTAGCATTAACCGTTTTTTCATGATTTCCTTCGAAAAGTTGGGGGTGCGGCTTTTACACGAGTCTTTACGGTAATTTAGTTTGAATGAATGAAAAAATATGATAAATGAAGTTCAACTGATAAAACCCAAATTTTATAAGTAACCAGTGGCAAAATTCTGTTTGATGACGTCCTGCTTTTGGTTTGTAGAGCTTCTTTCCTTGCTGAGAAATTGATTTCAGGCATTATGGTTGTGATGAGTTCACGTGGATAACCTCGGTCGAGTTAACACGGGATTGAAAATTTCGTTTAAGTGACGCGAAGGTTTCTTTGACTGAGTTGTAGTTTGCTCTCAAAAGGCGCGATGTCTCTCCTTTAATAAACCCTTTTAGGTACGCCATGGGGCACTCTCTGCGTTTTGTCCTCTCCCCTCCAGGAGACTCCTCGGTGACCAATAACCACCTCTTGTACTATATTAAGCATAATTAAAAGATAGGTTCAGTAAAGTCCATATCATAATTATGCAATTGAAATAAATTACTCCGAGTTCCGAGAAATTGAAGAGGTATGATGTTACAGTGGCAATCACACCTGAGGGGTACCTCCTTTGTAAGTACTTACGAAATTCTGGGAAATGAGAATACATTATTTTTGCTTGTCGGAATAAGCTACTTCAGTGATGCTGGTGACTAATGTTGAGAGTTTTTCGTGAGTATTGCACGTAACTCCGATTTATCAAATAATATATAGAGATCATGAACACAGCTAAGCATTGTTGGCGTTGTGGAGAAGCCTGCACTCACCAATGTTCACGATGCAGAGTGGCTTTTTATTGCACAAAGGAATGTCAGAAACAAGACATATGGCGACACAAGCCAGATTGCGATTCGGCTAACCTAAAGAGAACGTGTTTGAGCTGCGGTATTGAACGATCGAGAACAATGCAGTGCACAAACTGTTTGGATGCCGCCTATTGTAGCGAAGAATGCCAAAGAAACCACTGGGCAGACCACAAACTTAACTGCCAAGGCATTGTTGATAGAACTCTTGAATTGGCCGAAGACATTAAAGAGGTTTATAAGAAGATTAGCGTTGGTCTCATTGCTACCTATTACTGGGGTAATGTTCCAGCCGTGGATCTGCTCAACTTGCCCATGAATGAGGGAGAAAACTGTCCTGATCCATTATCTCTGTTATTATGTGGAGTTGGTGATCCTAGGAATGTGTTACTCACCGTTGCTTCCCTGCCTGAGACTTACAAGCAGCCAGTGACATTCGTATTAAACGACATTTGTCCATGTACTCTCGCTCGAACAGTTTTGCTTCTCTACATGCTATATAAAGGTATAGTAAATTTATCAATTTATTTGTTTGTCTATACCATTTATCAAGGCTAGTGTATGAAAGGCCTCATTAGTATATTGGGAGTTTCTATCTCAATGAAACTGACCCAGATAATGACAATACTAACGAGACTTGACCTTTTCAAAGTTTGGTTTCTTCTTCACGTTTCACAAACTCCCCCAAATGTCTCCTACGGCACAATCATATTACTCGATCAACTAAATATTATTTCCTATTAAGCCTAATTAATCATCATCATCATCGCTTGAAACAAACAAGTCATCAACAGTTCTTCGTATTTAATTTCAGATTTCAAGCTATGCGTTATGTTCATTTGTACGATTTGGCCTGAGGCAGGAACTACTGTCAAATAAACGAATAATGTTTTATGAGTAAAGATCGCCTTCCATCGACGCCGGAAATGAAATTTTTTTCGCTATCATCATTAGCCTCTTTTTCTTGATCCTTCTGGGATAAAAAGGGGAGTTTCTACTCACTGATTGAAGTCACTATATCTTAAATTGTCTCATAAATGGTTGTATTTGATTTTCTCGAAGCTAACACTGCTGAGGTCAGATTGTCTAAGAATGTGAGGACGGTTCTATGGTTAATCTACCATAAATCAGTTTCACTCAGACGACTGTTGTACTGTTTGCAGGAGGAAATGCTATATGCGAAAGAGTGGTCCGAATTTGGTACTCGGTTCGCATTTCTGCACAAGATTCTGATGACCTGACGTGTGCTCTTCAAGACCTCGTCACTACAAATGAACCATTCAAGCTTACTGGAGGTCTCATGATGGTTCCTACAGAACACCTCAGTCAGCTACAGATTGTTTGGACCGAATGGCTTCGCTTGTCAAAACGCAAAGGGTCGTGGGTGGAAGATTCGAGACAAGAGGCCAATTCCTCCGATCCAAAACGAAACGAGGGCATTAGCGTATACATGCATGCAATCCCAATAGAGCATAGAAAGTCCGCTCAACATTTTCTTGACACAGGTATATTTCATTCATCAAGAAACACCCCAGAGTTGACCCGACAAAACGTTACTTTAACGGGTAGAGGAGCTATTCACTTTACCGCCGACCGCAATTTTCATTACAGCATACCGACGGATGTGCTTCCATTCACAGGATGGGATTACCGAGAAATAAAGAAATCCTGCTACTCAACCTCTCTGACAAAGATGTACACCATCTACTTGTCCGGTATTCTGCAAAAGTTCTCTCAAAAACTGAAAACAGACCAGGTGAGGTTCCGTTTACTTCTATGCGACGTTGCAAATATCGAGGCCTGGCTGCCTTCCGATCTCACATATGACCGCATTACAACATCCAACTTATGGGACTATTGTCCCCTTGCCGTTTTGCTGAGAAAGTTGAAAGACTTTTTAAACACGTCGAATTCTCATGCCGTCATATTAAGTGAAACTGAAAACTGGATTCGAAATTTTATGCCGGAACTCATTCATGTGTTGCCGTATAGACTCGGTGTAGATGACCTCTGCAAAAGAGCTCTGCGGGACACTGGAAATCCTGA
This sequence comes from Montipora foliosa, assembly GCF_036669935.1. Lineage (NCBI taxonomy): Eukaryota > Metazoa > Cnidaria > Anthozoa > Scleractinia > Acroporidae > Montipora > Montipora foliosa. The sequence goes on along the minus strand of NC_090869.1, from coordinate 26,562,711 downwards.
ACTTGCGCATTCAACCGGCGTGTCCGCAGTTGTGGAATACCTTAATTTGACCAGCGAATTCCTGATGTTTCTGAGAGCGTCCCTTCTTGCGTCATGCCCTGACAAAGAACTCGCTTCATTTAAAAGGAAGAAGAAAATTCCTACTGTGAAATCTCTCGCTTCTTCGATGGGGCTTCAAATTCGAGACTTCATCAAAAACGAGAACACGGTATTTCCGTTCAGGTGGGCACTTAATTGTCGCCGAGTTAGTATGTTGAGAGGATACGAAAGAACGCTTGAATGGAAACTTGTGCCAACAGATGAGGCCTCACCTATCATCTCACCGGAGCGGTTCGATCTTGACTAGACTGATTACTGGTCGAAATTAAAAACAATCCACAAAGATTGCCTCAGAGAGCCGAGGGAGCGATAAAACAACAGGAAGTGATGGTAACTTACAACACTTTCCAGTGAGTCATCACACTCTTTAAAGGCAAATGCTACTGTGCACATTGCAGTTGTTTTACATCTAGATAGAATATAAAGCTAGTACTTCACTACTGAAGCTAAACAACGCAACATGCATTTTTTCGCTCATCATAGGTATAGAGATATTTCCTGGTATCCAAGACTTCTCTTTGACCACATACGTGCTTTGCGTATAAAATAGTGATAACGAATTAACCCTTTCACCCCCGTGGGGTTCCCCATTGACGAGTAAAATCGTCTGGCGTTAGACAGAGTAAAATCTTTAAGTGACACTCTTGGGAGTGAAAGGGTTAAGCAATAGAGGACGTTTTCCGTGTTTCCATAGCCTCATCTAAAGACAAGGCAGTGTTGGGAGAATTCGGGACAGTCATGCGAACCTGAGAAGCACTCGGGGGTTTGCATAACTGTCAAGAATTCTCCCAACTCCCCCGGGTATTTAGATGAGGCTATAGAAACACGGACAAAAGTCCTCTATTGCATTTATAAATTTTTCTCAAAGACAATTCGACAAATGAAGGAAAGAAATGAAGCAAAATTCTTGATTGAAACAGATTTTTTTGATACACGCTCATATTTCCTACCAGCCAATCAAAACGTGCGTCTGACAACATATAACCAATCAAAATTCGTGTGATGTCAAAGCCGCGTTTCCATGCTCTCATCCATAGTTAGTAGACTATGTCTCATCTGAACACAGCTATTGACCAATGAGAGTGCACGTACTATCCTAATTATTTTATAATCATAAATAGCTGGTAATTCAGAATCTATCTGTTCGAGCACTATCACTGAATCTCGACCAGAGACAGTTTAGGAAGTATCGTCGGCCAATGATATTACAGAAAATGTCTTGGTTGCTGACAAGTTGTCTTCAATATTCTTGCGTTCCCGCATCTCCTGTGAGAAATATTTTGTCCTTAGCGGTATTTCTAGTTAATGTATCAATCGCTTATGCCGTCCCTACCCCAACCCCCCCCCCCCCCCCCCACCATCCCCTACAACTGGAAGGTAAATGTAAGGCCTGTTGCTACGGCCTTTTGGCGTACGAAGCATTGAAATATTGTTATTATGCTTGCTGGCTGGGAAACGTCCGCCCGGCCCTGCTGGCAAACGCAATTTCTGGTCTGTTTCTACTGGGAGTGCGGAACAGATAAAAATTTCCCAGCAGGTAGAGAAATTGTTCCAAAATGGCTAATTTTTGGTTTATTTTATGTCCATTGTATATTTTGATTAATTTTGAAAAAATGGCTCGTTTGGTGCCCCTGCAAATTGTTTATGTAAATCAGATAAAAAAATGGACCCAGGATCGACCCTCGTGACAATAATTTATCTACACCGTCTGCTTCCTGTCCTAATCACGCACACACAAGGGCATCATCTTAGGGGGGAATTTACATGAGACCGGGACGAACTCAGACCGCTATGAACTTTTGTTGAAGGAAATCTTTTGAGGGAAGAAAGACTCCTCAACACTCCCGCTGTTTCACATCTTTATTTGGTGTCTCGGGTCGATCTTACAGTTCTCGCTCAACTAGTCTTGCTAAACTCCTCTATTTGTTAGGTATACAGCTCTTTTTATATGTTCCCAGTCTGACT
>NC_090869.1:26530647-26550647 GCF_036669935.1 Montipora foliosa | reverse complement strand
GGGCGAAACGTAAATTGCCGCATAAATCAGGCTAATAGTTCTTGAGGAATGGATAGGAAGTATTCGAAAACGCTTAGGCGAACGAGATAGTGAAAAAATGTTTTTAATTAGAGTGTCAAAAGCAATCTCTGTTTTGCATAATTTCGCAAAGAAATTGCTGTACGTGTTTGTTCTACGTTATAATTGGCTCATTCCGCAGTTGTCAACCTCTTATGTGATTGGCCGAAAAAACTGCTTCCCTTTTGATTTCACGGACTTAATGAGGCCGCTGTAAACGTTAGTTTTTCAGAAATTTTACGTCAGGCGAAACGCCCACAAACTATGATGGAACCCTACCATAACCAAAACACAAAAAGTAGACCATAGCCCGGCATTAAGATGAGTGGATGGACAAAAAAAGGCCAAGATTAAAATGGACTGCATTTGGGTAATCTTGAAAAAACATCGACCAGTCATTCTTGAATTTTACATTTACTCGCCTGAAGAAAAGCCTTTTTGCTACGACTCATTTAGTTTAAGATGTTGTAAAAGAACTCTATTTTACCATTTTCTAGTTCCAAACTTGAGCTGTTTCTGCGAATAAGCCCAAATTACCGTGACATACAATTAAACAAACCACTCTACTACAAACCGATAAACGAGTATCTGGTGAATTCTATATAAAGAAGAACGAAGAGGTTTCCACATACCAATTCCAACGAAGAAACATGTCGGTACGATGTGGCTGAATTGCACAAACACCAAGTAGAAAGGAACACCAGCCAAAATAAAAAGAAGAAAGAAGAGAGATCCCAGCGGTTCTTCGTAGAACGGTGCTATTACCAAGTATATCGACGCCAGCACGACAAGGATTGGAACGACTATTGGAACCTGATGTGGAAAAACAGATAATAGAGAGTTTACGCACGCAACGTTTTTGAGCCGCGGACGGTAACCGGAAATGAACATTTCGCAAGCCAGGATAAGTAGTGTCTCCCAGATTTTTAACCTAATCATCGCTAATGGAGGAAAGAAATATAATGGCGGTAGTGAACAGACAAGACAAATTAAAAGGGAAAACATCTCACTTCCGGTTGCCGTCCGCTGATCAAAAACAGTTGGGGCAGTCTGCACTCGTGTCCAGAAATACACGTATATAAGCGCGAAGAAGTGTCCCATCGCACTTCTGTCAACGTTAAAAACACTCTTGCGTCTGAGAATGCTGACAATTATCGTTAAGAAGCGTTCCCCAAATTCCGCTTTCTCAGCTGTACTTAACCTACCGAAATATGACGAGAACCCTGACAATTAGCCTTATTGTAGAAACAGGAAGCAAAATGCCTAGAATAAGGGGACACTTCGTGTTAGATATCAGAATTGGGAATCCATCTGTTGACATATCTGGCGAGCAGTTTCTTAACACTTTCTGACTGAGTCACTAACTCATTTTCATGACAAACCTGCTTTTAGCTAAAACCCACTACTCATTCTCCCTAGTTCTTCCTTGCTGTCGGACTATTTTTCACCTTTTCTAGCACTGCCTTTTTCTTGTACTATCTGGAAAAATGTAAGTGAACGTGCTCCTCGCGTTTTTCAAATCAGAGGGCTCCCTGATGGTAGCTTCCGATACTACTTGTTTTGCGTTTGAAATCTGCCCGTTTCTACATATGCGTCGGCCAGCAATTCTCATTCTATAGGCCACTTCTCATTGAATCTCCTTGTATGACTGAAGGAATGTTTTCACAAAGGCAGACGCGTTGGTTTTTCTACGCCGGAGTCTGTATTTTCGGCAGGAATTAGGAGTGCAGACCAGGCAGAATTAAAGCTTCTTTGCATTGCTGGTAACCAGCAGTTCAGCCCTTTTCTCTTTCCCTAACATCCTTGTTAAGAAACAGGAGAAAACTTCTTCAGCCTCATAACGTACACTACTCGGGGCTGGTTTACACTAACAACGCACACATCAGCACAAGCCAAATACAAAGACGCATTTCTTGTCGTTAATTGATGCCTTTTCTCCTACAAAAGGTATGTACGATTTAGACGCTAGTGATTTGCGATGCTGCTTGTGCTTACGTAGAAAGTGTAAGCCCTTGCTATCACTTCCTACCTTGCTAAATGAGCCTCGTTTCCGAACCTGTCTAGCTAAAAGCAGTCGTTCCATTCTTCCGCGGCTAAACAAGGACTAGCTTGACAACCTAGTCAGATGACTCACTTTATATGGTCGCTCCATGTCAGGTTTCTTGAAGCGGAGCCAAATGAGAGCTGATACAGTCACGCCGTAAAACACCCAGGCCGCAAAACTGAAGTAATTGAGAAGCGTCTCGAAACTACTCGATTCTGGCACCAGCATAATCCAAGCAATGACACTCTGGGCAAATCGAAAAAGAAACTCACTGTAAGCTTATGTTCACACAATGGTTATTTCATCTCGTTCACTTCATACAATGTGGGCGAATTATCCTAAAACTAAATTTATACGAGCGGTTTCAGAGTAAAAGTGTAGAATGAAAGGTTCGCATTTGTGCGCTCAATTAAAACCTTCAAATTTGGTGATTTCATGTTGTTGTTGGGGTTAGGGTTAGGCCGTAGCCGTCGTCATTTCGTCTACTCTCAAAAGAAACGGCGACGGTTACAGGAACGCCAGAAGGCAATAATACATACCTCTTACTAACCGAGTTCGAGGTCCGTACTGTAAGTTACGGACCGAGTTTTTTCCCGTTGATTTAACGAGGATCCGTAACTTACAGTGCGGACCGAGAAAACGAGGTTAGTAAGATATTTATTATATCTCTGAGGTTAACCGGCGCGCGGGCAAGGAAACTAGTCAAAGTGAAGCGGAAGGTTCAACTGCCACAAAGAATGCCGTGCCAAAATCCCAAAAACTAAATCTTCTTCGCTGTTAAGTTTGAAATAGTTGCTTGCAAGATTCAAACAGTTTTCAGTACAAGTTTATGCAACAGAAATGACATGAAAAACTCGCTAGATGATGTTTTGTCGAAATTTTAAATTTAGCGGGCTGTACAGCGGGCCGTACTGTAGAATACGGCCCGCTAATTTAGCCAATTACAGCGCGCGTACTATCTGAGAGATATAATAATGATTGTTATATAGTTGAATTTTTTCCCCAGTAGCACGCGCTCTCATTAGTTACTTCGAGGTCACATGACATCTAACAATAAAACTGTTTCCCGCCAAAAGTCTCTGAGCGGGCAACGGTGCAAAATCTATGACGTCAGAGGGTAACAGTGCACTGTCACCCGCGAATGTTGACCGACGACCGCCGTTGCTGTTGCCGTTGAACGTTTTTATTTTGTGCTATATAACAAATCACTTAATGACTGGTCCCTCGGGAAACAGTTCATTTTGTTTCCCGAGAATTTCAACGTTTCCCTCGGGTAAACATTGAGATTCTCGGGAAACAAAATGAACTGTTTCCCGAGGGACCAGTCAATAAGTGTTCATTACTGGCTGAAAGAGAAAAAATTGAATAATCGTGCTGCACGTGCGGCGTGCATCATCGGTACATTTCCCTCGAGTCTCCAATAGTTCAGTGATAGATCATTTGAACTAGTAATTGTAAGGTTGTATTCGACTCCTGTAAAGGAGCTCTCTGATTTTGTTCCGGGTATGCGTATGTCACCATTGAGAAAATACATCTTTTCATACAACCAGTTAAACAAGTCACAAAGCTGAAAGCTGACTTCAGTAATCATAGCTCAATCGCAAAGAAAAGCCCTCAAAATAAGCTCTGTGACTCACCGTAAACAGTATGGCGGGAAGTGGTGTATGCCTCTTGGTGTGAATCATGGCCAGGAACTTAGGTAAATGTCCTTCGCGGGCGGCTGCAAACACCAGTCTACACAAATTAAAACACTGTTAATTAAAGCCCTCTATGTTCGCAGCAAAAAGGCGGAGTTGGGGCGATTGTTGCCAAATAGCCTTTGCCAAGAAAAAAAAAACATTTTCTTATTCCCAATATTAGTAAAAGCCGTCTAACGCTCCACCCAGCGTCAAACCCAACGGCCTTTTTTCACAGTATTTTTCAGAGGCCTTTTTAGAACTTCATCTTCTGTAGTAAGGTTGGTTTCTACACATAAGATGGCTAGTGGGTACGAAGGAACAACGACGTTTACTGGAGACAGACGAATTTTCAAAATGTTTAATAAATTATTATGCAAACGCATCCATGAGTCTAATTACAGAAAAAAAAACCGGGAACATATTTTAGCGCCCTATGCGTCATAAAGTGCTACTGTGACGTAACACATTCACTTTGCTCTTTTCGCGGGACTGATCAGCTGTGTTTTTCGCACGGAAGGGAAAAAGTTCTATTATGAGTGGGAAATTTGAATTGAAATTTGAAATCTGAAACTTGAGTCTGCGCAATTTCCCGCGCTGGAGTGAAGACTACTTGACGTGACCTCAGATTGTGTTCTTCGAGTGTTGTCTGCCTACCTATTGATATTACCCAGCGTAATTCAACTGATTCAACTGATTCAACTGATTGAATCCTATTTTTTAAGAATAGTTAATTGAAACTCGTCCTATGAGGGATTTACACCAACCTTCCGCCACTAAAAGCGGATCCATTTGCCGCTCCGAAGGTTGACGAGGCAACGAATATTGGAATAACCCACGCCATCACTCCGTAAAGACGACCAGCCAAGGTCTAAAGAGGCAGGCATTAAAAAAAAAAACACTTAGAAAATTAAAGCTTTAAAGAACGAGAAGTTACTTAACATGCAAGGGGTTCAGAGCAAATAACTTGTATTGTTGCGTTCGACGAAAGGAGTCTCAAGACTTCTGTGATTATTAAATGTATGCATGTATGGGTCTCCTGTGGTTTCAAGGTTGACCTTTTTTAAACATTCTTACTCAGTTCCATTTCATCGTTCACGTTTTGCTTAGATAAGTAGCTGTCAGTTATAACAAAGCACTTTCCTTTCGTAAATCACATTTGACATGCTTCTCAAGCAAAATGACGGTATTTTCATAAAATAGTCTGATTCTCTGTGACTGATTTGTCTACCAAACTCAACAGCACGGACATCCCGCTGATTCGTTGCCACTCTCCCAGAAAACATTCATTATTACCAAAACAATTTATAATTAGTGCGCGCGCTGGTCCTACCTAATTCTCTAAACTTCCCACGTGCATTCAAAACTCGATATACGCACGCTAAGCATGACGTCATCGTTTTCGACTGTCCATCCAATAGCCCTTTTCACGGTTAGGTTTTCTCATTTGTATTACAATATAATCTAGCATGTATGTGAGGCAATTTCGGGCTATTTTGTAGTTTTAACCCGAAATTGCCTCGCATTCACGTTAGATTACATTGTAATGCAAATGAGAAAACTAACCGTGAAAAGGGCTATTGCAACCTATTCTTTACAAGAAAATAAGGCACTTTTAAATTACCAAATACTCTTTCTTTATCCTTTGAATATTTCTTATACGCATTATTTTCCATTTCTTCCCAGACGACTATTATGGCTTGTTTCAAAATGCCTTACTCTCATAAATCCATCACCTTTCTGGCATTTTCACCAGTCTAAGTATTCCAAAACCCAAATTTCTTTCTGGTATTTTCACTAGTCTAAGTATTCCAAAACCCAAATTTCGTCCCCACGAACGCACTTCATAATGATAATAAATGAGAATAAAGTGACCCCCCAAAACGTATTGCATTATGGAATGGGGCAAATAGCGAATTCTGGGAAGATTAGGTTGTTGCAGCAGCCATATTCCCTGATTATGGCTCCTGGTTGTTGCTATGAGCTGCCAGTTTTTGTATTGTGTAAGATCCCCAGGAAGTGTCGCGAGGGATTTTGGTGGACGGTTCTTCTAGTTGTCAACGCGGAAAAGTTAGTTAAGGACAATGCCAAGGAGTTACCGTCGAAACCCCTTGAAGTGCCTAACGACGCGGAAACTTCATCAGCTTCATTCTACACCAACAAAACAAACAATGACTTTGGTTTTTACCTACCACAGCGACAGCACTAGAGACCTCGATTTCCGCAGGCGTCAAAACAGCCAGATACGCGATATTCACCAACACATAACAAACTGTCACAAGTGGAATACCAATCATAATAGACAACGGCAAAGTTCTAAAAGAAAGAAAAGAAAGAAAAGAAAAGAAAAGAAAGTTCCTAGTGACCTCATGGCAACTATAGATGTTTAAGGTGTAATGCGCCCGTAGGAAGGATGGCAAAGCCACGTTATAAATCGGGCTGAGTTTCGTCGTCGTCGTAGTCGAATATGGTAATTAGCCACGTGCTTGTGATCTATCGTTAGGGTTAGGGTTATTAAGCCCCTTTGGCCGGGGTTTCTACTCTATTGTGTGATCGCAGATAATTCCTCTTGCTGTTAACTCGTGTATGTTGCTCTAAAACAGTGCTGTTAGGTTATCGGCCACAATTTATTGCTCCACAATATAACAAATTTCCCTGATAAATGGCTATAAGGCCGACTTAAAAAAACATAATTTTAAGAGTTGAAAATGCGCTCTCCAGACATGAGTGTATTAAATCCAAATCTCTCTCTCAACCAGAGCGACTCGATTTTGGATGCGCTTTCGGTTTTCGCCGTCTTTGTATTTGACAGGAAGAAGAGGACGCGTTGCGAACATTGGTAAGGTTAGATTTCACTGAAGGTGTCAAAACCTAATTTTCATTATATTGCCTGAAACCACAAGTGCTCCGAACGCGGTACAAAATGTTCTTACCGGTGAGGATTCTTAAGTTCTTCAGTAACATAATTCAGATTGTTCCTGCAAACAAGTAATGCAAATTAAGCGACTCACTAACACCTACTTGCCATTAACCACCTCCAAGTTTGATTGATAACTAATAAGTTAGTTAAGCTTTGAGAGTGACTGTGTGCAGTGCAATCACATACTCAACCTTATTTAGAACGGCTCAAGTCGATCACAATGAGCCTCGTGGTCTCTTTAACTTTGCTGATAAAAGTTGGATAGCGTAATAACAACTTCATAGATTCAATTCTGGTAACAACCTTGATTCGTCGAGCTTCTTTGCAACCCCTTACTTTCTAACTTAACGTCAATAACGAGTGAGTCTAGAGTCAAAAATGTGACCATTTCAATCAAGTAAAGATCCAACAACTCAACTTACCATCCATCGTAAGACCACAAACCATTAAAGAAGGCAAATGCAACTATGCCAATTCGGCTTGTTGTCCCATCAAACGAGTTTTCAAAACTCTCCGTATATCCTGCACAGAATGAAGAGAGAAAGAAGGACGAAAGATGAAAACTTTGAAAACTTTTGTGGAGCCGAATAGATAATGGGCTTGATGGGAAAATACGATCATCTTTTGCAAAAAAAAGCTAATCGATTGAAAGAGTCTTTTCCTGTTTTTCACCCCAAAAAAATCCCCTCCAAAAAAAAAATGAACATGCCAAATATGTACACGTCACACAATTTCAAAATGAGCCAATCGCTGATGGACATCACCAGCTATCAAAAGTTATAGATACCACCGGTGTATCTTTAGAATGCCCCTTGCTGAATTACTGGTTTTTGATAACCAAAGTATATCTGTAGGATTGCAGAAGATCTCAGTTACTTCCAAGCCGTACTATGTTACGGATAAGGATTCAAACTAAATTTGAAACAGAAAGCTACATCTGCTCAAACAACAACACTTTAAATCTGCTCTTGAAAAAAATAGGCGATATTTTGTTGTGCTTAATTGTAACTCAAGTTAAGATGTTGATCATCGCAGTTGTCAATTAACGTTTCTTGAGCAGTGAAGACAGGAAAGCCTGAAAAACTCAGGCTTAAACGTTACTCCAGCGCTAACCTCTGCGATACTGGTGCAGTGCTCTTCCAGTTGAGCTATCACGTCATCTGAGAATGAGCTGGTCATTGTGTGAGTTCATATTGAGCACGTAGAGGATATAGATATGACGACTGTTTATATCTGAAAGCCATATATATTTGAACGGCGAAACAATTCGTGTCTTTTTTCTTTTTTTTTTTTTAATTCGCTTTATCTTTTTCTGTAAATAGTTAGCGTAATGATTGTATAGTGCAAAGTTTAAAGGCAAGTCCCTCAACAGACCTGACCTCACCAACAACCTTAGGAGTTCTCTGCCGCTTTTGGAAGGAGCCAGTCGCTTCCATCTAAGAGGTCAAGTGTACGTAAGCCCTGAATACAGAACCTTCCTGAGATTTTTCTAGTGGGAGGAAGCTAATACAGAGAGGTAACGGGTGGAAGTCAGAATAAAAGTACATTTACTTGGAGCAGTCTTGTCCCCCGATTGTGCCATTTTTGCACTGAAAAGAACGGCAGATGCATGACTTTGAGTTTGGCACCGGGGAAGCAGATTTTGTGAGACACGATTTCTACGTAGTCCCAAGTCCGTTTCTTCAGCCTCACAAGCTATAGCTTTATACAGAATACGAAGAACTTACGTCCCAAAGGAGGCTTCCATCTCCATACGTTTGCGTCCAATGACAAAGACGTGGTAGAATGCATACCCAAGGATCAACGAGCCAAGACGAAAGATCCCCTTGCCATTGATACAGCGTCAGGGGTGCAGTAGTGTGTAGAATCAGATCACCTCCAGTTTTGTGTGGAATTGAAAGACAGACCTTTAACCAGAATAGGGATCTTACCTTCAGTCGGTTCAGTCTATGACCCACTTGGCTGAGTGGCCCCGTTTCTGCTGACAGGAAAAAGGATCGCGCAAGAGCTATGCAAGGGGAAAGCAGATTGGGATGAACCAGTACCTGGTGCAATTAGACCACAATGGGAAATGTAGAGGAGCGAAATACACAGTTTAGCAGAATTGAAAATACGGCGCGGTCACAAACCGGAGAATTGCATGAGCTTCATAGTTTCTCCGATGCTGGTGTCGCAGGTGCAAATTTCCCTTTCGTAAACGGTCGTTGCCATTTGAAACGGTCGTTGCCATTTCTCAGAACGGTCGATGCCATTTATAACGGTCGACTACACACTTCACTTCAAAGAAAATTAAAAGAAACAAACTAAGAAAAAACATTAACAAAAATTAAGACAAAAAAGGAAAAAAAAACATTTATAAAAGAAAAACTTGAGGAAAAAAAGAGTCCGAAATTTTCAAGACTCGAACTCGGGTTCTTATAGCCCTCACCCTAAACAGAACCCTAACCCGAACCCTAACTCATATTACCAGCGAGACACAACTCCCAGTAACCGCAACCTTTTGAGTTCTTAGACCTAATGAGTGTAATTCAGAGCTAAAAAATGGCATCGACCGTTTCAAATGGCAACGACCGTTCTGAGAAATGGCAACGACCGTTTACGAAAGGGAAATAACCGTCGCAGGTTATGGCCAGTGTTCTTATCTGCGAATGGTCAATGTACGTAACGAAGTTCACTGCTCTCCAGATACGGCCAAGTCTGGAGTCACTCCGATCCTTTGAAGTCCGTCACCGTACCAAGGTTGGAGCTTGCTGCCGCTGCATGTGGTATCAACGAAAATCAGTGCCTTTATGCAGAAAGAATAAAAGCAATCCCTGCATGCCTTAAGTCTTTTGGACCGACAGCAAAGTAGTTCTTACGTACATGGCGAACGAAGCCAGACGTTTCCATACATTCGTCGCTAACCGCGTACAACTGATTCGTGACCGTACTTCTCTCGACAAGTGGAACTACGTGGAGACAAAAGACAATCCAGCTGATGACGCATCGAGAGGGCTTACAGCACAGGAGCTAATTAGTAGCACAAGATGGTGGAATGGGCCGGAGGTCTTATAGAAGCCATTCATCAGCAAGCCCGTCACGGTTTTAGATGTACCAATCTCCCCAGAAAACCCCGATGTAAAAAAGGCAGCAATTTTAGTATCTAAAGTCGAAAAACGCTCAGTCCTATTGGAACATGTTGAACGCTTTTCTGGCTAGCACCGAGCAAAGAAGGTCATCGTCTTGTGTCTTATTTTCATACAAAGAATGAAGCAACACAAGCAGAATGGCACGGACGGTGCCACACGAGTGGTACAAGAGAATCAAAGCGCAAAGGCGATAAAATGACAGGGCCAGGAAATGCTATAGGAAGAAGGGGTACTGGCGAGCGTTGAAGATCTACAAAGGTCTGAGAAACTCAGTGGTAGTCAAGGTGGTTCTGCGCAAAGAGTTTGGAGAGAAAATTGACCTACTAAGGACGACCCCGCCAAGGCACATACTAAAGAAATCAAGTGCTCTTTATCGCTTGGATCCGAAGTAAAGCATCCAATAATACTACCGAAGAAAGCCCGTGTGACAGATTTGATAATTTGCCACTTTCATCAGCGATCAGCCCATCAAGATCGGTCTAGAACCCATGCAGAGATTCGTGCATCCACAGCGGGGCAACGTGTAGCCAGATGCATCACGTGTGAGAAGCTGAGACGAGCGCAACAACAACAACAACAACAAAAGATGTCCGATCCTCCAGCCGACTGATTTGAACAAGCGCCACCGTTCACTTGCAACGCAGTCGATTAAAGAAGGAAGGAAGGAGCTGAAACGCTATGGAGTGCTATTCACTTGCATGTCTTCAGGGGCTATTCACGTGGAAACTGCAGGGTCTCTGACCACAGATTCATTCCTGAACGCTTACCGCCGCATTGTCGGTCGCTGTGGGCCAGTCTTACAACTCCGCTCAGATCGGGGTACACACCTTACCTATGCCAAGAATGAGCTAGAAGCTGCCCTGTCGGAAATGAAACAGGACAAGATTCAAAGAGAGCTATTGAAGGAATGCTGCGACTGGATAAATTGGAAGATGAATGTAGAACATACCAACCACATGGGTAGCATGTGGGAAAAGACAAATTCGAACGGGTACGATGTGTGCAATCAACGCTATTGCAGAAACACGGACAGAAGACAACTCGATGACGAATCTTTACGCCCACTCACAACTGATCATCTTACCGATTCCGGCTCAGCAGGTGTGTTGACACCAAAATTAATCATCTCCTTACAATGAAGTCTTCTGTAGTCCGTGAACCTCCAGGAATTTTCCAATAGGTTCACGTCTATTCAAGAAAACGATGACGTCGAGTGCAGCATCTTGCGGAACAGTTTTGGCAACACTGGAAATCCAGTTATATGCAGGGCCTGCAAAGGCGACAGAAATGAGCTGCCCCCCCCCCCCCCCCCCCCCCCCCTCCCCCAAGAAACCTAGAAACTGGATGATCCTCCAAGATGTAGACACACCAAGGAATGGCTGGAAACTAGCCAGAGTTATCCAGATGACGACGGATTAGCCAGAGGAAGATCAGAATTGCAGTTGACTCCGATTCTTTGGGCAGCATCGGCCAACGAGGAAAACCACTGGATTATTTGGTTAGACCCATCCACAAATGTCCAGCAACGTTTGTGTGAATTTGTTTGACAGTCACTCCTCCTTGCAAAGTTCGCACAGTTGTAAGTTGAAAACCGTTGCATGGGTTGTTGAGTTGACGTATTCACACGTATTGTCAAATGTGAAAGATTGTTCAGTGGCCACGCTAAGGCACGTTGCACTGTAATTTTGCTCAACAATTTAAATGAAGTGTGTTTTCTTTTTGTGCATTGATTAAGTTCATTTGAGCTTAGGTTTTGTTCAGTAATAAAAACTGTAATTAAAATTTAGGGGAGCCATGTGATTGATTGCATTTTATGTTATTTCTGACAATCCCGATTAGCATCAATTGATATTTTGCCGTCACGTATCAGAGGCCTGGTTGTGAGCGGCAGGCTCTTGGAGTGCCACGTGATGGTGGTTTGGTATTTGGCGATCGTTTAGCGAGTGAGGCATTCTACGGTTAGCCTTTGCCGCGTGCACAAGTCCTGTTTGGTTTTTCTGTCCTATCGAGCTGAATTAGAGTTTAATGCCTTCGTTAGGCGGTATATGATAGCGTTTAGATAATCATTAGCTGTTGTCCTTCAGTAGCATTTTGTGGTTAATGATTCCAAGTTCGAGTGAGGCCTAACACTACTGTGACGTTTTTATGCCCAATTATTCCATCAGAGATCAACCCTAGTATTGGAATTGGGCCCACACAAGGACAGAGAAAAACTCTGACCAGGGTGGGATTTGAACCCACGACCTTCGGATTAGATCACCGCCGCTCTACCGACTGAGCTACAAGGCCAGAACGGGAGCAGGCCGTGAGTATGTGTGATAGCGTTTATTTACATTGTAAGTAGTGTATTTCAATTAGAATTCCCTAGAATCCCGAGGGTCGCACCACTGCCTTGGTCGGTGATACACGTTCCCCGCTTTTTTCCACCTGCTGGTTTTTTTAGGGGTTTTCGTGTCCGGCTGCATTACTTTTCTCTTTATTTTAGAATTGATGTATTAATATTTTTGTACCTATTCCAGTGCTTAATAAACTACACGGCGGCTTGGCTGGCCAACGCCCCCTTGAGTGTCCGGTTGAGTAGTGGAGGCAAAATTTGGTCTGTTAATTCACGCGACTTCCGGTTGGCCGCGTTATGATCACACATCACAAGACATAGAATTTCAAAAGGAGCAAAGTTTTCCTTACGCGCAGTCGCGTAATTTTAGTGACAAAGAGTTCAAGCTTTAGATAGTCAACTGAAAAGAAAGAACTGGAGAAAAGAGGTACTGTAGATACTTCTATTTGGATGCTTGATATGTTGATCTCTAGATAATCCCATTTGGCAATCAACATCTTCATGTTGTAGTGCTTTGTTTGCGTTTATGTTACATTAATCGATCTTTCAATTGATTTATAGTGTCGCTAGTTTTTGTAATAATTATGTTTCTTTTTTTTTTAACGTGATTCCAAGCCAACATTAAACGAGCTGTAAAAGAAAGAGAGATTTGGTTTTGGACTTCGTAGTAATGGCTTTCTCCGGGGAATTCTCCTCACACAACATTACAACAATAGTATAGTTAGTATATATCATTAGTATTGTAAAAATTGTCTTGTAAATAATGAGCATAACAAAAAAAAAGAAAAAGAAAAAAAGAGGCTATAACAATGGGTCTTGTGTTTCTCTGGTTCTTCAGCTCTCTCGTCAACATGCATCAACAACCAACATAACAATATTATAATCTGCTTTAATTCATTAGTGAAGCACTTGTGATTTAAAGCTCAGCTGGGTGAACTTGAGACTTCAATAAACTATTCCCAGGCAATTTTGGGATCTGTGCATTGAAAGTGGCACGCAAAGGTCTTACCTTGCCCAAGACGAACTATTCCAGTGATAATCAACATGACAATAGCCACCATTTTAAAAGCTGTGAACACGATTTGCATCCGGGAGGCCCATTTGACACTTGCACAGTTCACAAACAGGATGATTCCTGAAACGAGAAATGAGGCTTAGAAAAGTCTTATTCAGTTACTCACAACAGCTATTGGTAATCAGGCAGGAAATGAGCTGAAATTAAACAAGTTACATGTTTTGGGCAAAACCCAATTTCAGCCTGAAATCATCTGAGATTGTTTGCTGTTTAGTTGTAGATGAGTAGCAAAAAACAGATTAAAAAAGAATGATGAAGATTCCAAAAATATAGTTAATTATTATTATAACAAATAGTTTAAAATGTGTATTGGTTTTACACATTTTAAATGAAATGGGATTCAAATCCATGATCTCCGTGATTTGTGATAATCAAGTCGGACTGCCGCGATTTTGTTATCACTCATATGAGCATCCAACTAGATCACAGAGGGTCGTGGCTTTGAATCCCATCTGGGGCTCGGATTTTTCCAAATTGCCAAGGGGTTCAATCGTCAACATTTCATTCAATATTTGTACATCATTCTCACATTCGGTCAACACTGGTTTTCTTCCTAAAATTCAAAGATTAAGTTTCTTTCACAGTCAAATTGCGGTGAGACTAAATTTCCATCTTACCTCCGTTTTCTGTGTAAATTTTTAACTTTCATGTATTCTAATATAACTTAAATATTATTTACATGTACGTCGGATTGCCTCTACTACAGTACATGTAGTGCAAAGGGAACTTACCTACATCTAAAATGCTCAATGATACTCACTGACTAATAAGAAACTAATCTTTGACTATTTGGTTAAATGCACTTTTTATACAGTTAAGGATTCCAATGTATTGAAAATGTTTTTTTTTTTTACATAAATCTGTTGTCATGTTCTTGAAAACTTAATTCTTGGTGCACATCAAGACCCAATGAACTTGCACTTGATGTCTGCTCGTTACTTGAATGTATGTTTTTTTCTATGGGGAATGTAGAAACTTGAGAGCCGTCTTACAATTTGACCTTGAAAAAAGGCCTACTTCCTTATTCTCTTTTTTACTTCAAGGTCATTTTGTTGGGTGCTACCAAATTTTCTCTGTTGCCCATAGACTCACACAGACTCTACGTGTAGGTGAACTTCACCATAGAAAGCTGAAAATGCTACACAAGTAAATGTTTAATCAATGGCCAAGGTTCAAGCTAGGAATTTTTTTGGACTTCTCTGTCACTTGCCAAAGGTGCTCCCCTCACTGTGACACTCATTCTCACTTAAAATGGTCCGTTCTATATACTTAATTTTACATATTTAACATTTCATACATTCTCTATTATGCTATTCCAATGTTTTTGTTAATCAACAGTTTCTGCCATACTTATGTTTGGAATCTGCTCTACCCTGACCTTGCATATCTTGGCAAACTGACCTGCATCTGACTACCATTGAGTCTGACATTTTTCAGAGCCTCTTCGTGTTTGTTTTCTTTCTTATGAATTTGTCTGTTTGGGTTTCTTACTAAAAGTTCTATCTGGTGGTTCACAAATTCCTGGATGGACAAACCCAAACAAGTATATGAATAACAGGTATATTTTTTGCTGAGGACATACATATTTTGTGCTTGTCAGTAGATAAGGGTATAACAGTCAGGGGTTTCAATAGAAGCCGGTTACCGGCGGTATACAGCCGCCTGCTTTGCCTCACACCGCCGGCTAGTTTGCCTTGATTTTCACTAAAAATGCTATCATAAACTTGTCAAACTGCCGCCTTCAATGGGCTATCATGGACGGCTATTTCAGAAGTTATTGAAACCCCTGAACAGCGGCTACTCATGACAATGTCAAAAAAGCAGTTCAAAGATTGCCGAATGATGCATATTTGCATCAACAATGAAATCTTTTTCTCAAGTTATTTAACACCAAAATTCACTGGCATCTATACTGAGCATAAAAACTAAAATAAATGGTTAATGTCTCTGTTCCTTATGTTTGTGTGCCACTTCTGGCGATTGTGTGACAAAGGAAGCTCACTTATCTCTCAAGCACTACGAGCTGAATACCAAATAGCACATGCTGGATCGGACAAGCGGCAATATTCAAAAGGCAACGCAGCCAACAAGCTTGGGGGAAGTCGCTGCACAGACTTAACCGCACCACACAGGAAAAAACAAAATCGTAAACCACACTAATATATTGAGTGTTAACTGCACTGAACAACAGAACATAAGTGACCTCTAAATAGTTTTCATATGCTTTTATAGCAGGACAAATGTCTGCTGGCATAGCCAGTCGGAAGAGCTGTACTACAAGCGGACTTAGAGTTACACATGTCAACTCTTAGCCATGAATGGAGCTTTGAAAAAAAGCGCCAATGTCATGGATCGTACTAGCCTGCTAGCAACAACAAAGCCATGAAGTTTGAAGCAAGAATACAATAAATCCTTAGTGTTTGCTGACCTTGGCAACTAGACAGCACAAACACTACATTGAAAACAGAGCCGCCACAAAAGGGTGACAGAAAATATCGTCATGATCCACTAACTGCATTTTACTTGCGTGACAGTAAAATGTCCTTATAAGGATGTACAATCAAAGTAATGAGGAAAGGGACTCATGGCCAAGGACCAGATGAAAAATTAAAAGTACACAAAAAGTAAACAGTAATGGAATTTACAGCTTGCAACACATGGACTGTGTGAAAATCAATATCCCAAATAAACAAAAGGGAGTAAATTAAGAAAACTATGAGAGGAGAAAGCCAATTGGCTCTTTGCCCCGCATGATGGACAAACCCACAATCTTGGACAAAATTGTTGAGAAAATTTATATTCTTGTCCTCATCCAAAAAAACCTTTTTATGCATTAAATTTTTAACAGCTACCTCTCCCCTCTCCACGAAACAACTTAACATTGTATGGGGAGAAGTGCAGGAGGAGGAGCAATGGTTAACCTTTATTTTCCTATCAATCTCAGTGACAGCAGACTTAAAGGTACACAAAATGTTTGCATTAAATAATTTAGAGAGCAAGATCTTTATGAAGCCATGATCCTTGCACAATGGTGCAAAGATCTTCAAATATCTTTATAAAAACCTGAAAGGCACCAGGGATAAGCAACGACAGGAGTCGTTGACATAGATTTACCGTATTTACTCCTGTATAAGATGAACTCATGTATATTATTATTTCACTTTTTTGTTGACGAAGAATGCCCCCGAAAACTGATGAAAGGCAGTTATTATGCTAATTTGTTGGACTGCTTGGTCAGGTCTTTGTGTATGACTCGTGTATAAGTCGAGGGTGATTTTGGGGCTGATTTTTTGGTCGTAAAAGGTCAACTTATACACAAGTAAATACGGTACTTTTGGTGCAAAACATGGGAGCTTTACTGCAATAAATTAATGGTATTTGGCATGTTCAAACTTGTGGTATTTGAAATGTCTGAGAGTTGGCGGATGTGTTTTCAGACAGATTTTAATCTCTTTAATCTCTTGGAATTTAAGAGTAATTCAATTTATCACATTCTTTTATTTCAAATTTGAGATAAAACAAAATTTAAAATCATAGAAGGATTGGATCCCCATTTCCATGTATTAGAACTTGCAATGTGATTGGTGGGATATACACTTCCTTCTAAATCTTTGCAGAAAGTTACAGCATACTGTTTCTCCTCTTGAAGTCATGGCCAGAGTGCAAAGCAGGAATTAAACAAGTAATAACAGACATTTTAATCAAGCAGACTGGCTATCTCTGAGCTATATTTACCTATCCAAATATTCCCATCAGTGACATAATGACAAATTATTTCTTCTTATTATTTTTTTTCAATTTGGGAGAAGCAGAAAAAATATTTTTGCCTGGCCTGCACCACTAAGTTATCATTAAAGCTTGCAAAATTTACATTTGCATATTAGTTTAGATAGTTACCAAGGCTGTTGCCTAACAGGAGCCCGGTAGCCTGGGGCTCCCAAAGAATAGCTCTGGGCGCCTTAATTTTTCACAGCAACGCCTTTCACTTCATATGTTGGGCTCCTAAGTTCTCAGCGTGTAGCTCTGAGGGCCCCTTTAAAATTTTCTTAGGCAGCAGCCTTGGTTACCAGTGTTTACATTCTGGTAAAAGATAAATTCCGCGTTGATTGCAGCTATTTCTACTGGACTAACGATATTTATTATAAAAAAGGGCATAACGACTTATTGTTAATCCAAAAAGAGAGTCAGTATTGGTTGGGTCCGAGCAACCGAACCACCCGCTATGTTGTTTTCTGAAGATGTTGTATTTCTATGGTCACGACTCGCGCGAAAAGCTGTCAATTTCGGTCCCAATAATGTTTTCACGAGCTCCTAACCCAGTAACCCAAAACGAACGAAGTTTTAGTTTCTGAGGGCTTGCAGATGTAAGAAACGCATTTATAATCAAACCTAAATAGGTGTACTCACCGATCGCAAGCGCTGCTAACAGTTTTACGATTGGTTGCAAATCCGCTCTGTCTCCACAGCCAGGAAAGAAAGGCTCGATCACATAAGCTCCAAACGCCAGACAGATGATTGCAACTTGTGAAGGCTTCAGGACGATAACAGAGGTCCACGAATAGAGAAACGCCGGCAGAGGTCCAAACGCCTTGAGCAGGTAGACGTATTCGGCTCCGGATAAAGGGATCATTGTGCCTAACTCAGCGTAGCTCAGCGCTCCAAACATTGATAACAGACCGCTCAAAGACCAAACGATTAATGTTAGACCCACAGAGCCACTGTTTTCCATTACATAGCGAGGAGATGCGAAGATCCCAGAACCGATCATGGTTCCAATGATGAGACAGATCCCGCTAAGGAGACCAAGCTTTCGTTGCAACCCAATGAACCCTGTCTGCGATTGTTTGGCGGTTTCTTCATCCGGTAATAGTTTATCCACCGTTTTGTCCATGTCCATTTCGTTTCTCAACGTTAACCCGTCGCCTCCTGCACGATTTTCCGTCTTTTCGCCGTCGTTTTCCATTTTGCGTTCTTATCAGTATTGCTTCGCTATGCCGCGAAAACTGAGCAACATGCACGTGCGAGCTTCCCATATTTATGCCCGAAGTCACGACACGACTGAGCCCGACAGGCGACGGCTTTTTCGCCTGCACTTCAGAAGTGGTGATGACCAATCAAATAGGACAGCCGACGACAGGCCTACTTTTCCTTTCAAGTGAGTGACATTTAGAACAATAAAAAACCGTCAAATAATGTAATTCTTGACTCAATGCCACTTTTCAGTGACGAGTTTGTTGCTTCTTGCCTTTCTGCGTTGGACCCCTGTAGCGACCGATTTTAGGCGGGAAATGTCTGCATATACGCATTGGTGAGACCACCAACAAAACAAAAGGATTAAGTTTTGAGAGATGGCATTACAAAATGTACAATTTTTTTTACAAACTGATTTCCAACCGTTGTGAAAAAACAAGCATTATAAGTCACGAAACAATTTCACACTCAAATGCTCAAAATAGGGTCACTCTTTTTGCCCCAAAATGGAACGCAATCTTTCTGTCGTCGATGCGAGGTCTTATGCGACCCTTGAGCTTAGAAACTCGCGGAAGACTTACCTCGAATTGTTTACATTCAATGAATGAAATTGAATTAAAACGTAGCTGGATTAAATCATTTTCTGTATTGGTGATAACTCAGACATGTAAAAACTTTTAGGCAATATCTTCAAATATTTGAAGGAGCTGATGTCAAGAGTGCATGCAACGGGGCAACGGGACAGGAGAGGCGCCCATCTCTGCAATAAGTTACGCGGGGGTCGGCCTCTTGTCTTATAAACCTTAGAAGCTGAAAGCTTGCGCTCATAAACTAAAAAAAGAAAACCCAAAATCGATGGCAAAGTTACATTGCTTTGACCCGTGATGATGCAATCTGATGCAATATGATGCAATATGATGCAATATATCACATCAGGAGCTCATGGGCCCCTGATCACATGTTCTGCGTTTATGCATTGTTCTATCACAAGGTTGTAGCTACCGCAGGGCTTCAAAAAACAATTGAGGTTTTTTTTTGAACCTCAATTTTCACTTTCTGTAGAGTTAGCTGAAGCTGGTTTGAACTTTACGATGATTCGTTTACGTTGACAACTTTTCACAACTTATTCGCTCGTCTTGATGAAAACAAAACTTGCGTAAGAGGGGTAGGGGGGGGGGGAGTTGCACTCGAGACAATTTTTTTTTTCCAGTCGGTCTGATTTTACCTAAAAAATTGGCACTGGCCAATTTTGTTTTAGTTTGTGTTCCGGTCGCACATGTAGCTACATGACAAGGATGAATTCTTGTGTAAACATTGAAATTGAAGCCGGGTGATGAGCTTTGCATGTCATATGTTACAGGCCATAACAACGGCCCTCTCCTTGGCCCTTCATATACGAAATCGGTGTTAACACTTATCGGAAAAAACGGAGTTTGAAACTCTTCATGATGACCAGACCAACCATTCATGTTGCGCCCCACAATAGAACGTTCACTCTGTTTTGGCGTACTTTCGAATATCCTAATAAGGCTGGTTTTCACCCGGGGGGGGGGGGGGTACGTGCCGTGGAATAGGGTATGGTTTCTCGATCCTTAAATAGGGTATCCAAGTTTTCGGCTATGTTGGTATAGTGTCCCGGTGTGATCCTTAGATAGGGTGCCTAAATTTGTATCAGCAAAAATAGCAGGGTGTAAACACCCAGTTAAGCGGAAAACAAATGATCTATCAAAATTAAAGTATTGTCTTCAAGGCCGGGCCTAGTGGATCTTGATTCAGATGAGCGACAAAATACTA
>NC_090869.1:26520647-26525647 GCF_036669935.1 Montipora foliosa | reverse complement strand
TTCCTGTTCTCAAATTTGATATCTGAGAGTGTAGCGGCAATAAGGCTTTCTGGGTATCCTCGTTCAATAAGACTTGCTCTAAAATGCGAGATTTTAGACTTGAATTCATTTTCAGAGGAGTTTGTACGGAGAAGTCTAAGTGCTTCGCCAGTGGATAAAGATTAGTGACAGGCCTGCACGGACTCCCTGTGTGATTTAATTGTAGATGAATGTAGCCTTCAGTGGCTGAATTAGTGACAGGCCTATACGGACTCCCTGCATGATTTAGTTGTAATTGAATGTAGCCTTCATAACTTAGCTTTAACTAGCCTGTCTGAAAGAGATTTACCTCTTCTGTACTATAGGATGGGCGGATTCTTGAAGATAGTGTTCAGCAAAGGCTGATTTTGTATTAAGTCCCAGTTTAGCATGAGTATATTTTTAAGGTTACCCACCGATGGGTGGTATGTTGTGACAAATGGCAAGATTTGTTTCCGTGCTTTTGCTTTTTGTTGGAGTGCCGACTGTCTTCCGGCGAAGTGGACTTCTGATAACGTTGTTTGTATCATCTTGTGAGGATAGCCGCGCGCAATGAGGGGCGATTTAAAATTGGTGATACTGTCATTAAAGGCTGTCTCAGAAGAGTTTGTTCTAAGGAGTCTAAGGGCTTCTCCTTTAATAAAACCTTTTTTAACGCCTGGTGGGTGGCTCGAGATAAAATGTGTGTACTGAAAGGTTTCAGTCGGCTTGTAATGTGTTCGGATGTCAAGGATCGATTCGTTTCTGAATCTTTCTCCTTTAGATATGATTGTGTCGAGAAATGTTATTTCTATCTCTGAGATTTCAGCCGTGAATTTGATTGTAGGGTGGAAGTTGTTAGCTTGTTTTATGAACAGGTTTATTTCCTTTATGTTGGAATCCCACAATGAGAAAATGTCGTCAATGTAACGTTTCCACTTTATTGGTTTTGTGTTGCTTTGGTTTATCAATTTTGTTTCTATTTCCGCCATGAAAATGTTGGCAAATGCAACTGCCATTTTCGTACCCATTGCAGTTCCATGGGTCTGGAGGTAATTTTTTCCAATAAATTGGAATGAATTCTCTTTAAGGATAAGGCAAAGCATTTCTTTGAGATTGTGGGATGGGATGGGAGGGTTGTAGTTGTGAAATCATTTTTCGTATGCTTTGCATACTGTTGTGATACCCTCCTCTTGCGGTATGTTTGTATACAAGCTTGTTACATCCATAGACACCAAAATAGTATTTTGAGGGACCTTTGTCTTCTCTATAAAGTTTATGAAGTGTGTTGTTCCGGTTTGTAATCATAACAGGAAATAAAAGAATTGGAAGCTCGCAATATCTTCAAATATTTGAAGGAGCTGATGTCAGGAGTGCATGCAACGGGGCAACGGGACAGGAGAGGCGCCCATCTCTGCAGTAAGTTACGCGGTGGTCGGCCTCTTGTCTTATAAAGCTTAGAAGCCTGAGAAGCTGAAAGGATGCGCTCATAAACTAAAAAAAGAAAACTCAAAATCGATGGCAAAGTTACATTACTTTGACCCGTGATGATGCAATCTGATGCAATCCGATGCAATGATGCAATATGATGCAATATATCACATCAGGAGCTCATGGGCCCCTGATCCCGTGTTTATGGAAGGGCTTGACACCCACTTATATAAGCACTGTTCTATCACAAGGTTGTAGCTAGCGCAGGGCTTCAAAAAACGATTGAAGTTTTTTTTAACCTCAATTTTCACTTTCTGTAGAGTTGGCTGTAGCTGGTTTTAACTTTACGATGATTCGTTTACGTTGACAACTTTTCACAACTTATTCGCTCGTCTTGGTGAAAACAAAAGTTGCGTGAGGGGGGTAGGGGGGGGAAGTTGCACTCGAGACAATTTTTTTTTCCAGTCGGTCTGATTTTACCTAAAAATTGGCACTGGCCAATATTGTTTTAGTTTGTGTTCAGGTCGCACATGTAGCTACATGACAAGGCTGAATTCTTGTGTAAACATTGAAATTGAAGTCGGTTGATAAGCTTTGCATGCCATATGTTGCAGGCCACAACAACGGCCCTCTCCTTGGCGCTTCATATACCGGCGAAATCGGGGTTAACACTTATCGGAAAAAACGGCGTTTGAAACTCTTCATGATGACCAGACCAACCATTCATGTTGCGCCCCACAATAGCACGTTCACTCTGTTTTCGCGCACTTTCGAATATCCTAATAAGGCTGGTTTTTTTCACTAGCCACGGAATCGGAGTCGGAGTCGTAAGAGCGCTTATGACCTTGTAAAAATGAAAGATCGGAGTCGGAAGAATCAGAACGTTCCCAATTTCTTCGGACTCCGATCTTTGATTTTTACTAGGTCATACGCGCTCTTTTAAATGAACACGAAATTGACATTTTTAGGCCCCGTCTGTGTATATGGAGGAAAGCTGTCCCTTGTAGAAGAGTCATCCGCTTACCCGGGCTACCCTGGGCGAACCAACTTTTCCTATATTTTCTTATAAAATGTGGCGAACCGTTTATATGAGAAACACAAAGTTGGCTCGGCTAGATAGGTAACCCGCCTGGCAGGGTCATCCTCTTTCGAAGATAGGGTCACCCTCCTAGCTGGGACAACTTTTCTTCATTTACTATATGTATATATTATATATAATAATATATATAAATACAAATATATATATATATATATATATATGGGTAGAAATATATATATATATATATATATACCAAATTAACAGGCAGAACCCCTGAAGGACATACCACCACCATCGATAGCTTTGGTCCTTCCAATAAACCGAAATGTAGCTGGTGCGTGCTAATAAACAAGACCTCTACTTTTACAGGGAACGGGGCGGGATGGCAAGGTGTTTGACATTCCATACAGTGAATTGTCATTCAACCTTTGAGTGTCCAATTTGTAGATTACAATCTGTAGGGAAGAGCAAGGCAGCTTTCAACATGCGCCTTATTAATCACAGGAACCATATTAAGAGAGGAGTCAACAGCTGTGAACTATCAGAACACTTTCTCCACAACAGCAGATCTCATGACCTTGGCAAAGACCTCACAATTACGATCATTGAACAAAGTTAAACGTATTAACATGACAATTAAACGGAAAAAAAGAAATACTCCGAGCTACAGAAATATTTTGGCAAAGTCGGCTGAACACATTGCAACCAAACGGTCTTCATAAGAGAATGGGCTAGAACTCAGAGTCGAATATACCTTTATTAGGTATTCAGTACATAAATAACGTTTTACAACGTAAGTTAAAGAGGTCATTCCACTCTACGCCCTCACGAATGTAATTAATCTATTAGAACACTATTACCGGTCGCAACTAATCAAGTAACGAACAATTCTTTATTACGTCATAGAGCGGTTTTCAATCGAGTGTCGAAAGTAATTAGATAATTACTTTGGTTTATAATTACTTCACTCAGTGAGTGGTTCAAAGTTCTCGCGCCATTTTTTCAACCAATCAGAAGTGAAACCAAAACCAATCGTGGCTCGCGCGTGCACATTTTCCCGCGCTTTGTGCCGGCGACTTGTAATTACTTCGAGTTTTGATTGGTTTGCTGGATTGTCTCCGTCCTTTATGATTGGCCAAAGTAATTACTTTGGTTTTGGTTTTACGACACTCAATTGAAAATCGCTCTAGTTTTCACTAGCGACGCAAGCATAATCACAAGTAATAGAGCATTTACTTGTTGTTCACTAGTGTCTATTGTTCTGACACAAGGCGCTAATGAACAACAAGCTACTGAGCTTGCGTATGCTTATGCTTGCGTTGCTAGTGAAAACCAGGCTTAACAGATCATTAATGTATTATTGAACCCAATGTAAAGACCCCTGATGAAGGCAGAAGCCGAAACGCGTTGGGTCTGAATAAAGATTTTATTTGTTGGAAAACGTTTCTCTTGTGTGCAAATTATATATATATATATAACTGCCAGTGGAAATGCTAGTGTTATGCTAGTAAGCATTGTTCCCCACTTTCAAATTTGTATATCTTTACATGTAACCGTTATTGTTGTCAGTTGCCTGATGATTGCTTCATTAGAAGCATGAAACTCCGAGTAGCAATTAAATGTTTTTGAACTAGTCCGACTCCAGAAATTCATCTTTATATATATATATATAACTTGCATAAAAGAGGATGATGATCTTCCAATAAAAAGCACTTTACCTTATTAAAACCCAACGCGTTTCGGCTTCTGCCTTCATCAGGGGTTTCTGCTTTGTGTTTGCTTAATTACATTTGATGAGTGCTATTTACAATGACGCAGTAAATAGTGCGATTTGTAATTGTATGTCAATTAGTTGCTGACGAGAATAGACGGATATGAGAATAGTTTTGCCAGAAGGCACGTAATAGACCATTTTCGAATTCTCAGGACTGGATCTAGCATGGAATGGAGGCTAATGCGGGCAAATCTTTTCAAATGCAAATTAATTTGCCCGTATTAGCCTCCACTTCATGCTAGATCCAGTCCAACCGTTAGAATACGAAACTGGCCTATTTGTAGGCCTTGAGTGGAGCGCCCTTTATGACTTATGTTTTAAAACATTATTATTGTACTTATGTTTTAAGACATTATTATTGTACGGTTTTTGCTTTATAAAGATTTTTTGCATATGCCAAATTCTAGCCTATTCTTTTATTCAGTCCATTAGGCTGTATAGTATTTAGCCTTCTTTGCCAGAATATTTCCCGTCTTCGAAGTATTTCCCTTTTCCTTTCCATGACCATTTCATCTCGTTTTATCTGTTCGATGATCGTAATTGTTACGTCATTATCAAAGTTATGAGTTCTGGTGTTGTAAAGAAAATGCTCGGTGAGTTCACAGCTACTGACTCCTTTTTAATGTGGTTCCTGTGATTGTTAAGACGGATGTTAAAGGTCCAACATACTGTAACCCAAGAAGATTGACAATCTCCTTTTTTTTTAATCAACAAGGCTGGACATCCAGCGATGTAGTCACAAGCTAGTAGGATCCGAAG
>NC_090869.1:26500647-26510647 GCF_036669935.1 Montipora foliosa | reverse complement strand
GCAACCCTTGAGAAGGAACTTTCCCTGATGCCCTTCCAGGTGAATAAATATGCTTTTCCTTGTTCTATTCTTTTGAACCCTTCTTAACCTTAAAAAAAATTATTCTAACTACAAAACATATTTGAATTTTCATTTACCAGGGTTGATGTTGTGGAAGAGGTAGGCATTTCTTTTATAACGTCCTTTGTATGTTTAAAATTTAAAAGAAAAGAATAATTATTGTTAATTAAATATAATATTATTGAAAAAATAAATTTAAAATAATAAGATAAATCTGAATTAAGGTCACTGGTTCATGTCAGTTTAGAGTGGTTTTCGAAAGAATGTCGTAAAACAAATACCAAAGGAATTACTGCAACGAATCACAGCAGGTGCAACAGTGTAATGAACCAATCCAAACTCATAGCAATTCCATGTACATGTAACTTCCATGTAGCGTGCAAGCAGTGATTGGTGTTGGTTTTCCTAAGTTCCATTGGTTGATAAACTGGCGCGCGACTTTTAAACCAATCACTATTAAAGCGTAGCAATTGCAATCGGGTAATTACTTTCGACAGTCGTTTGAAAAACTGCTCGATTTCGTCAGCACATGATCAGCAGATTTTGAGATCTGTCTGTCCCACAAAACTGCAGCAAGCTACCTTAACAGGGAATGCAGATCAAAATGTATTATTGAAAGGAAAATGTTTTGAAGTGCAGCAACAACAAACTCATATACCTTACGCTGTAGAATCCAAAATTCAAATCTGGCTTCCATTAGTGATAGATCAGTGCTTACACCATAATGTTATCCGTCAAACTTTTAGTCAACCTTTTTTCTTTCAAAGTTAAAAGGGAGGATGACAGACATTGAGATTTAATCACTTTTATATAACTTTGCAGATCCAGTATGAAATTACAAGAATAAAACAAAGAAGTGAGTTGAACGTTTTAATTAGTATTTAAGCCATTAACTCCTCAGTCTCCCTGGATGCCCTGAGTTGATGAGTAAAATCGCCTGGCGTTAGACAGAGTAAAATCTGTTAATTAAAGTGCTACTAATTGACCAAAAAAATGAACTTTTATTTTTCTTTGGATTTCAAAACTATGTTAACTAAACAGTAGTGACCCAAGTCTTAAGCCTTGATTTAAAAAAGACACCTGTTTATTTTAACTGGAATTTGCCTATTTTATGGATGGCCATTACTAACTTTAAAAGTCTTGAGAGAGAGAGCTGGGTTGAGGAAAAACTGATGTCAAAGACTCAATGGTTTAAGAATGAAATGGGTTTGCATGCGTTGGAACACGAGTAGTGGCAGACCATTAAGTCCAAAACTTACCCTCAAAGTAAACAACCTTTGGATGAAAATCAAAGCTCAAACTTTTACCAGTCAAGTATTAAGCAAGATTATTTCACCCTTTCAAAATCTGAAACTTTAAGTGTCACTCCCAGGAATCAATGGGTTAATGTTTTCAATAACTGTGCACTTTTGATATTACAATATTTTAACTTTGCTTTGAGAAACACGAACTTCACAAAATGTTAAAATGTTGAATAAATATACTAAATACTGTACATTCTTTTATCCAGTTCACTTGAAAATACCCTTATGTGAAAGGTAACTATTGTTTATTATTACATAATATGTAGTTCTTAAAAGGCATTTTTTTTTTTACATAGTGCAAGAGCTGTCTACCCTCCATGATCGACATCTGAACCGGCCAACACTTGATGATAGTGTAGATGAAGAGCAGACAATAGAAATAACAACCAAAGAAATTACACAGGTTTGTAGTAACCTTTTCAAACTAGTTTGAATTTTTAATTTAAGGTTACCCGGTGTAGAGAACTTGAAAAAAGTGTTTAAACAGTGAGGGGATACGGTATAGCATTGCATTTCTTTGAAATATGGCAAAAAGCAAAATGATGTTTTGCTGTTTGTTGTATAAGCATGAAAATGATCTTATTCTAACTTGTCGTTCTCCTGTTCTTTGACACTTACTGCTTTGGACCTTTAAAAATTAATTTTTTAAGCAGAAGGCAAGTTCAGGCATTTCTTTCCTTCTGCCTCTTGTGTAAAAGGTTTTTTTCCCCTGTAAATAGTCTTTTCTTCTTTTAAACTAATGCTTATTGCATTCAATTGAAGGAGACCGCATCCTAATTTTGTTCAGATTGGGTGATTGTGTGGTCTTGCCAAATTGAATCGAGATTTTTCTCTGTAAGGGACACCAAAATAGACACCCTGGAGATTTTTTTGTTGTTTGCTGGGGCAGACCCTCGCATGGATTCTCGCACACATATTGATCTTGATCTGATGACAGTCTCTTTTTGTCCCATGCTTAGTTTTCTAGCTTAAAACCATACGGAAACACATAGGCTAAGTGACTGTCGAATGCACTTCAATAATCCGAGATTACTACTAGTATTATTATTGGTCCATCTCACGTGAAATACCAAGGAGAAAAAAATGCTTGTTTTGTTATTATGTTTGCAAGTCTTCTTGGATTAGAGGGATAGCCAGTGGGCCCTGTCTCATAGCACTTGTTGATCAGCTTTTGGATGCTAAAAAACCACACTGTTTGCAAAAAAGTAGGGCATGGCTTTTTGGGTGTTGTGGTCTGGTCACACTGTAGTAAGGGTCTTGCTGTATTCTGCTAACTCTTTTGCACGTTCCTCTGTAACATTGTGAAACTGAAGTAAGTCTGATTTAAGCTAATTGTTTGTCTTGTAGATGTTTCATCAATGTCAAGGGTCAATTCAAAGAATAGGAAGGCAAAGCAGAGGTGCCTCAAAGCAGGAGCAGCGTCTTTTAAAAAATGTCATGTCATCATTGGCTGTTAGTCTACAGGATTTGTCACTTAACTTTAGAAAGGGACAGTCATCTTACTTGAAGAGTAAGTGCCTGGTGGGCATGAAATAGCGAAACAGCAAAACAGCGAAATGAAACTCAAAAACACCATGTATGACCCTGCCATACATTTGAATACTAATTGACAAAGGGTGGATTTGAGATTAAATATCGTTTTAGGCCAAAGTATGCCTAAAACGTTATTGCTCGTAATCTCAATCTTAATCTGAATCCTAATCTTAATCTCAATGAATTAGGAGCAATAAAGTTTTAGGCTTAATTAGCCTAAATTAATTAATCTCAAAATCCAACCTTTGCTAGTTAGTATTCAATGTATGGTGGGGTCATATATGGTGTTTTGCTGTTTCGTGGTTCAGTAATGTCCTGCCTGGTGATCGAGTCTGATTTTTTTTAAAATTTTAATTTGCAACTGTACTATTACAATTATTAATTCACACTAAATTACACATTTACATATCTCTAGTTACATACTGATTACTTAAGGTTACAAAGAGTAGTTTAAGTTTACAAACACATTGCTGTAAGTTATAAAACACTGATTGGAAGTTTTGGATATTTGTACCTTGAGGTACATAGTTATGTCATTTGTATTGTCTTAATGGTGTAAAATATATTAAATAAATAACAGTAGTTGTAATAATAATAATGATAATGATAATGATAATAATAATCTACTAGTTACAATACCTTGTAAGAAGGCCCATTTTTCAAAAAATTATCTCATTCACCTAATTTGGTAGCAATATATTTTTCTAATGTTAATTTGTCATGGACAACAGATATAAATTCACAAAACTGAAACTTAGTTTTAGCATTGGCATTAACGTACAGGTAATACTTCGTCCCTATAATGATGAGGTGGTTGAGGGCCAAATAGTATCGAGAAGAATGAATCGTACCAAACAAAATATCTAGATTCGAGATCGAATCTGATTTTACAATAATACTGTGAAGTTGATTTTGATCCCTTTGTTGACAAATCCAATTAGTGTGGTCAAAGTGAATTTGAACCTAGTGCACATTTAATCAGGGTTCTCATTAAGTGCCGGCAGCCGGCTAAAAAACCGGCTACTTTAAATTTAGAGCCGTCTACTTTTCGGTCATAAACTTGCTATAAACAAGTGGCACTCGCTTCTCCCGCTGCCTACTTTTATATTTAAGCTGTCTACTCCAAAACTTATTGAGAACCGTGCATTTAATACACTAAGCAATCAACCACACCACATCCTTCACTGCTGTTATTGGGTTTACCAGGACTGAAAAACCGTGAGGAAAGGGAAAGGCAGTATTTTGACACAGGCCTACCAGCCACCAGCAGTGCCCTCATGAATGAAGATGTAGTTGAGGATGATGAACTCTACGACAGAGTAAGTTGGCAGGTTTTACTGTTACCACTGACCAGAGGAAAGCTGCTGTAACACTGGTCATGCTAGTGGCTGGTGTGTGAAAGAAAAAATGGTGTTGAAGTTCTCTGCATTGTACATGTATATCCCTGTGTGTTTTTTTTCGGTGGCAGATAACTGTTAGTTGTTAGCAGAGTCCATCCTTGTCAGTATTCTTTTCTCACACACCAGAGTGAGAGAATTGAATAAAGTGATCTTAAGGCTGGCTCACACGAGCGACGCAAATGCAAGCGCAAGTGCAAGGAAGTTCACACATCGAACGCAAATGCAAGCACATTGAAATACCCATGCGCAATTGAATAGATCTCAAGATGGTAGATAAAGCCAACCCTAGAGGCATGGAACAAGTATATAAATTTCCCCTTGCATTTTTGTTTGCAATTGTGTCACTTGTGTCAACCAGCCTTTAGTAAACAAGCTGTAAAGCCATAAGATCTGTGGTACTTATTGCTTAGTTGCTCACATGAATCACAATTTGATGAAACTGGTGGGTCTTGGTTCTTTGGGATAAGTGAAAATAAGCAACGATCTTGGGAGAATTCTGAAGACTGATGTGAGTGGAGCCATTCTCACCTTACCCCAGTCATTGCTTAGTTTTTTTCACGTGCTTGCCTCATCCTTCATCCCAAAAGACTAAGAGCTTGGAACAGGCTGAGACTACTGTCACCTCCTGAGGTGTGCAGTGGCAGTCCATTCCAAGATTAGGCCCCTCATCTTTTCAGAAGTAGCCATTTAAACACCTTGCAATGTTCAATCATATCATTTGATCTTCCTTTACCACATGTTTCCATAAAAACACAATTAAATAATAATTATTGTTATTTGTATTACTACCTTGATGGAATTTGCTTTTCCTTGGCCATTTACATGTACATTTAGTCTAGTCTGCATGGCAGAAAGGGAAATTGTGCTAGAAACGGAAAGGGAGAAGGAAAAGACTATGGCGTTGCTGAACTAAGCACTTCCTTTCCCTCTCCCTCGTGCTTCCCTCTCTTCACGCACATGCTTTTCTCTTTCCCTTTCTAGCACCTGCCACGCAGGTTACATGTAGTAGCAGAAAGCTACCCACACACTTGTTGCTAAGAGTAGGGCACATAGTTGCCGGTGTTGTGGTCTGTCTTCTGTTGAGTATCATGGTTGGGAGGGTAAAAAAAGGGGCCACAGTAATTGGGGCAAGATGTTATGGCGCTCTGCCAGCTTGACTGCCAAAGTCTGTAAATCATAAATCATAAATCTAAATCAGAAAGCTTTTGTTGGTGACTGATGTTCTGGCAACCTGAGTGGAAGTTACAAGGTGAAGATACTCAGATTGAACAAAATAATATTGGTCAACAAAAACAGTGTTAACACTTTTAAGCCCTGTGGGGGGCCCCACTGACAAGTATTGTCTGGCGTTAGACAGAGTAAAATCTATAAGTTGCACTATTGGACAGGACTACACTCACCCAGAAATTGCCAGTAATCAAGATATTTGTCTCCAGCAACAGCACCAACAACAACCCAATGATTCAAGACTACATGTACTTGTTTTTGTGGTCTGTTTGTCTTTTTCAGGGCTTTACTTCTGATCAAATGAGACTTGCTGAGGAAAATTCGGCCTTAATAGAACAAAGGGAAAAGGAAATACAATCCATTGTGCAATCTATATCAGAACTTAATGAAATCTTCAGGGACCTTGCTACCATGATTGTGGAACAGGTGAGTATTTTTTTTTTCTAGCAACCTTCCCACTAAATTGTTGCTACATGTTTCATGTCTTTGGTAAGCATTGCAAATTGAGTACTATAGGAACATGATAATAATTATAATTATTAAAAACTGTATCATTGGATAATGCAATTCAAGAGTTTTCCTTGGCTTAGCCATCATGGTATATCAGCCCCATGCTCTGCAAAATTGTGAGCGTGCAGGTCATTTTTTGGGGCGTTTTTATTGTTCCACTCGTGCTTGTTGGATATGAGATGATAAAAGCCAACTCACCGTTACGTGCCTTATTGGCTATCTATCATCTCATATCCAATGCGCACTCGTGGAATAATAATTATTGTTAATTATAATATAATATTGTAATTATTTCCATCAAATGTGTTTTGACACCCCCAGTAGGTTTACCATCCCAATCGGTTTATCATCCCTTCTTACTTGCGAAGTTTTCTCCCCCCTGACAATGTTGGGTCTTTTTGAGAGTGCTGCGCAATATTGCCCCATTACATGTAAGTCCACATTGGATAAGGGACAACACGTTGGTTGGGATCAGATTTGTTGCACTTTTTATGTTGTTCCCAAAAAGGTCACCGATTCACTCGTAGACTCTCGTGTAACCATTAGCAGAATGGGGGTTTTGCTTGTTTAAGAGAGCTTACGTGTGAACCAGTGACATTTTAGGGAACAGCATAAAGATTGTATTTCAAATTTATAGCAACTTGTCACAATTACTTTTGTCAAAGTCTATCGGTGGCTTTTTTTGCCAGCAGCTAGCTGCTTTTAAAAACTCTGGCCTGGTGACCCTTTCAGCCCACGTGAGTGGTCATTACAAACTACTTCCTGTAATCTTTCCAGGGAACAATATTGGATAGAATAGATTACAATGTCGAACAAGCTGCTGTCCAAGTGGAAGAAGGTCTAGAGCAACTAAAAAAGGTAAGACTATGCAACATACATGTACCGATAGATTGAATGTGTGGTAAGTTTTGACAAAAGCGAGAGACCAAGAAATCATTAAAGATCCTCTGTGGTTTGGCTCCAAGCAAAATAATACCTTTTTGAGACTGAAATATAATATAGTATATTTCAGTACGATGTAAAATAATATTATTGCCTTCAAAACTGGGTCAAGCGGATCAAAATGCGCAGAGAAAAAGTCGTGGAGGCTCCTTTTAATCCTGTTGCAAATGTTTGGCATGGAGCATGATACAGTTGACTAGTATCTAACTTGAAAACCTAGCAGTTCATAGATACTAGGCAATTCAATTCTGTTACACACTTACTAGTTTGCTTTATTGATGGTATTTGTAACATATTGAAAAATAGAAGTACCTACATGAAGTAATATTCTAACTTATTATATGGCTACAATAGTACACACGCCCTGGTTGGCTGCTGAGCGGGCAAGATTTTCTTGTAATGACTGGGCATTATGAAAATTTTTCTCGGCTCAATGACTCTTTTGAGTTGAGAGTAAAAGCTACAAGCGTGTGGGCGAAAACAACAAAAAATATGGACAAAGTACAACTATATATTTAATAACTGAAAGAAAAACTAGCATACAGATTTCCAGCTGTATAACCATAATAGTTGGCCTCATGTGTTCCCGTGAAGGACTTGATGGATGAAGAGACAATTGCTTTAAAGCCATTGACCCCTGGGAGTTGGAATTAATAGATTTTACTCTGTAAATAATGCCAGACAATTTTACTCATCAGTGGGCGGCAGTTCTGGAGTCAATTGGTGAAATTGTCCAAATAAGTATAAGTATAAGGATCACTTTTCTCTATTAACCTGCACTTCTATTGGAAATACATGTGTACATTCATTTCATTCAATGATTTTGTTGTTATTTGTTGTCTTTACCAGGGTGAGAAGCACCAGAAAGCATCCCGAAAAATGCTGTGTATAATACTTTTAGGAATTGTTGTAATTATTATGCTCTTAGCTCTTGTAATAACAAAGGCATGATGACCACTGAAATTGCTTAATAAAAAGTATTACAATAATATTAATCATCTTCATCATTGTATCACCATTAGGTTTACAGTATTTCATAGTAAATTGTGTACTCGATAAATGGTTCGTTGAGGCTGTGGTACATTTTTTATAAGGATGCAGCTCTATCAGATAGAACTGGTAAGTTCACAGAAATTATTTCTGTGAACTTACCAGTCTTACACAGTGGCAGATCCAGACAGGGGGTGGGTGGGAGACTGCTTTCAACCTTGCCATGTACACCATTGCTTTCACTTTGATGATCCCAGGGCTATGCTCCACAAATAAAGAGAGGGAGGCCCCTCCCATGGACTTCCTACTGGGTCATGTCACAGTGAAGGCACGTTTAGTCATGCTTCTATGTCACTGTGTGCAAGGTGTTGATAACAAAATTAACAATACTTATATTAATGCTAATTATTATTGTTATCAAACACCTGTGCTTGTATTGCCCAATTGTATATATCAAATAAATTTATATTTTTTCATTCACAGTCAAAAATAGACCACTGTTAAAATTTATCATAAAAGAGGAGCTGAAAATAACTGCTCTTCTAGTCCAGAATACTCAAGACAATGTCATTTTTGCATTAATTTTAGTCAACCAATTTGTCACAAGTGACTTTGAATTTTTTTCTGGCTTGCCAATTATTTTATTGTTGGAGTGTTTTGTTTTTAAATGGATTGTGTTACTAAATCTAATAATAATTGATAAATCTGCTCTCTGTCCTTTTTAAAGATTAATATCAAGAATTTAAGTCCAGAGAATTTTATGGATATCGCTTAATTGTGATTTAATTTAGACTTGCCTAGCATATATTGCAATGAATGAAAGAAATGATGCTGGATATGCAAAGAAAATCCCACCACCAAAAGAAAACCAAAAAAGTTAACAAAAAATTTTATTATTGTTCATAACAAAGTAAGCCAGAAAACAAACCTAGTGTTCAGCAAATTTGATTGTAAAGGACCTGAACAGTGCAAATCTACAGTGGTGGGCCTACCCTTTGCAGAATGTCAATTTAGATTAAGAGCTGATGGTCTCTTAGTGTCAACTCATACAACCCTGTGGCCAACTCTGCTGTTTTGATAGTTTTTTTTTTTTAAACTGGAAGTGATATTTGGTTATTTGATTTTAGGGTTGTTGTCAAACATAAACATATCATCTATTACTTGTTGCAAAAGAATAAAGTACATGGGTAGAGTTTGAGTTCTCCTTTTAATAAAATCTGTGATATTCATCTAAGGGCATATTGCTGCAGGTACCAAGAGGGGTTCATTGGGAAGAGAGAGGCGAATTGTTGCCAAGACTTACCTTGAGAACCTAGAAGGGTATAATCCCACTTGCCAGTGCCCACTCCACACCCCATGGTACAAGTCCCAGTGGTCATGTTAATGAAAGATTACTCTCATTCCTATTTTGCCTATTTTCTATTGAAGTCCTTGTGATGCTTAAGGACTTGCTTCTTAACTTGTGTGCTTGCTTGGCTTCTTCTTTCCTTCAAATTATTGTGAATTGGTGTGACAAGACCATGCAACACAATAATCTTTATTAAGATGCGTAGTGAAGATGGAAAAAAAACATGCTAATTTTGTTTCGTGAGTTATTAGTGACCTTATAAATTGCATCTCTTTCAGCACTTCTACGACACTTACACAAAAACCACTCTGTCTTTACTCTTAACTTGAGTTGTTGTTATATTGCATGAAACTATCACTGAGTCGTAGTAAAATTTTATTATGTAAGCAAAAAAAAAATATTGCAAGTTGTTTCCTGCCAGTGGGTGCATGGAACAGCATGTGAATTAAATTAAGGACTTGTCGAAAATTAGCAGGTGGGGGGGGGGGGGGAGTAAGGGATTGAAGTGTCTTGACCCTCGTCTGGAACTCATCCTAAAATTCCCTGACCTCTCCCCCCTCCCTTTCTGGACAAAATATTATCGTATTACAGTGGTAGAATATAAACGGGTCAGTACTTAAAGCAAACCTAACATGCAAGTGATATCTCTGTTGGAGAAACAGACGAAAAAAGCTTTTGGCTCAATA
>NC_090869.1:26490647-26498147 GCF_036669935.1 Montipora foliosa | reverse complement strand
GGTTTGATTCCCAATGCATACTCGGCGTCATCTCTGGCTAGCAAACTATTAAACCAACAGCAATTCAGTTTCCACATCAACTTCTCCACACCTCGACAACTACTTCTACTCAGGTTTTTCAGTTCGCTTTCTTTGACCAGTTTCTTCTCTCGTTTCTTAAACTTAGCGCCGTAATCGGCTTTTACTTCGTGTAGAAGAAGACACACATGACGTAAAACAAATATAGAACAAAAATCGTGAAACAATACCTAATCAGATTCGAAATCTCTAAAGATCCCTAAAGCTTTTGTTACGTCACATGTGTCTTGTACGCGAAGTAAAAGCCCCTTTATCTCTTCATGTGACTTCTTTTCTTGCCGCCGCTGACAAATGGGTTTTGTCTTGAAAATTTCCGGCCGGCTCCTGCTAATGTCTCTTAGCAGTGATACACGTTCACGCAGCTCTTGGTCTTTTCCTTTTCCCTCAGACCTTTGTGTTACAACCTTTCCCTGTGCGTTTCCTACATGCATCAACCTTGTGCCACTTCCTCAACCAACTTTTTGCCCTGGTATATATAACCTGGGCCAACGCCCTGTCACCTATTCGTAGCTCACAAATTAACACTTAACCCATTGACTCCCAGGGGTTCCCCACTGACGAGTAAAATCGTCTGGCAATAGACAGAGTAAAATACTAAGTATGGCTGGTTTAGGGGTGAAAGGGTTAATGGGACATTAGTGATTAACCTTGACTCCTGGGGGGGTTCCCCATTGACCAGTAAAATCGTCTCGTGTTAGACAGAGTAAAATACTAAGTCTGGCCAGTTTAGGCTGGTTTGGATGTCAAAGTGTTAACATGCATTCTTAATTTTTTCCTAAAGACTACAATAGTGTTGCAATAACATTCCACATAACAATATGACGTTAATTACAAGATATAACCAAGCGATGTTCCTAACACTAAATAATCAACACTTACGAGCTACAATTTGACAACTATGATGCAATGATTTAAATAACAATAGAAGAAAAAGTCATGTATGCGATAAGAGATTTTTTCCCGTGACACTGTATCGGTGGGGAAGTAGTATACAAAAATTTGATTTTATCAACAGAGTTGATAATGTAAATTGACCACCGTACAGGGATTCTATAAGCTGTTGTTTCGAGCGTTAGCTCTTCATCAGAGCGAATCGAGGAATTACAGGTTGCGTGTAGTTTTTATAGTAGAATAGGAGCTACACTATAGGTGGTAACATGGCAACGTGAACAACAGCAATACATTAGTTAAATGAAAAGCGTTCATTAATACCGTGGGGATTAGGGGTGCTGATTTGGAAGATGAATTTTTGTTTCAGATTCTTGCGGCTTTTCGTCGTATGTACAATGTAGATGTAGGGAAAGGTCACAGATAGCCATGCATTGTTTGGAGTGGATAGGAAGATTAAAATGACGAGCGACTGGCTTAGATGCATCTTTGTCATTCTTCTCAATTTCGCGAAGTCGTTCGCGGAATCGGTCGCCTAGTCGTCTGCCTGTCTCGCCAATGTATAATTTATCACATAACATATACAGGTTATGCAATAAGTGACATTTGCGGAGGTACATGTGAAACGATTGGTGATCTCAACAGATCCCGTAGGTTCCGATATTTTGTGAGTGTTAAGAGTGAAAGGACTAGTATTGCAGCGCCAGCGCACGCATTTGAACGTGTTGGGTTGCTCATTAGTTTTGAGTGCTCTTCTAACTAAAATGTTGCCTACGTTTTTGCCGCATTTGAATCAAATTAGTGGAGGTTGCAAAAGATTCTACCAGTCTCAGGATCATTTTGGAGTAATTTAAAGTTATTAAAATTGTGAGGATGGAAAGTGAGGGTGAATGGAATTCTGTCATTCTAATCCCTTTTTGACGTTTGTAGTGCTGACTGTTAATCAAATTCGTGGGCACGATGATGGCGTGCTTTGACCACAGAGACAGATGGAAAGTCGCAAGAATCTGGAACAAAAATTCATCTTCCAAATCGGAACCCTTAATCCCCACGGTATTGATGAACGCTTGTCATTTAACTAATGTATTCCTGTTTTTCACGTTGCCAATAACGTAGCTCCTACTCTACTATAAAAACTACACACAACCCATAATTCCTCGATTCGCTCTGATGATGGGCTAACGCTCGAAACATCAGCTTTTAGAATCCCTGTACGGTGGTCAATTTACATTATCAACTCTGTTGATAAAACCAAATTTTGTATAATTATGTGCCTTGAGTTTGTTGGTTCTCTTCTCTGCACCGCGAGGTCTTTCTCCAGGTACATTTACTCAGGATTTCCACTCTCCTCAAAAACCAAAATTTGATTTGTGTTGATTTGTTAAATTAAAGTCAGTCAAAAACCCATTGACCTCTGAGAGTGACACTTAATAGATTTTACTTTGTCTGATGCCAGACGATTTTACTCATCATAGGGGCAATAGTTGTGAAAGGGTTAATTTCAATTTGTACAGTGTCCCCAATTATGCACCTATCAATGTAAATCCCGCGGGGATGGGGAGTGCGGGCAATAAGCGGGGATTTGATGCCTGAGACTACCCCCCTGTCAGGCTTTTGATTACAAAGTGACCCCGGAGACAGGACATTTTGACTTTGACCAAAAGAACTCTAGTATCAATTCAAGCACAGTTAGCAAGTCTGTCCCTAAGCCGCGCTTCAGGTGGAGAAAGGTATGAAGTTTTATTTGTTTTTGTCGCTATAATCCGATAATTTAAACTGTCATCTGAGCAGGTATTGTCTATTTCAAGAAAGTTTTTATCCTTAAGTTCCCATCTGATTGAAATCAAATTCCACCACGAAGTCAGAGTATTTTACGGGTCACTGATCCGACCCTTTTCAACCTGCTGAACGTATAAATCATGAACATACCCTGTTTCAAAATAATGTTCTTTTATTTGTTTTCTATAGTATGAGGCTCTGCCTGGGTAAATTCTGGCAAGCAACATGGCCTAAAAAGTAGCGACAACACTTAAGGTGAAATCGCGACAAACGACATCCTTTCTTTAAATTTCCGACAGCAAGGGTCACAGCAACATGGAACATTGACAAAGCACCAACACAAGACCTTTTAAAATTCAGACAAGAGACACTTGTTCAGATTCTTTGCCCCAGGGTGGGGCTTTTTTTGACACTTTTGATTGACGTTAGTTTCCCACCCTGGGGAATTTGATTAAGATTTTTTAAGAATCGTCAAATCTCCGCCCCTTGCCGCCCTCCCCTCCTGCAGGATTTACATTGATAGGTGCATTAGTGTTCCAGGGCTAGCAGATTACACACTTCAATAAAGTTCCTTTCCTTTTGAAGACACAAACGCATCCAGTTGATGCCCCCCCCCTCCCCCACCCTTCAAGTTGCATATATAGAAGTACTGTAGACGGGACTGTTTCTCACAGCCAATTTTTTTCTCATTTTCCCTTATACCTCATGCTCCATGAACTAAGTTGCTAAAGAGGGACTGACCATAGTCTAACACTGAAGGGCTAAGACTGCTTCTGGAATTGGCACAATATAGGTATTGTGATTTCTTTTTCAGCACG
Source organism: Montipora foliosa (assembly GCF_036669935.1). Lineage (NCBI taxonomy): Eukaryota > Metazoa > Cnidaria > Anthozoa > Scleractinia > Acroporidae > Montipora > Montipora foliosa. Next base: position 26,494,584 of record NC_090869.1, on the reverse strand, counting down.
TTTTTCTCCAGACGACAAGTACTCTCGCAACCGAGTGATACTGAAAAGGAGATTTGGTATACTACCAACCCAGCAACCCATGCCAGTCTATTGAAATATTTATCCAAGACATGTTTGGAGTGATCAGCAAAGTGCATAAACAATGTGCTGAATATCCTTTTAATGGTTTGCTATCATCACCACCATCAATCACAGTTCCCAGTTATGGAAGCAGTAATTGCCAATGTGGAAGCAGTGATTGCCAACAGGAAAGCAGTGATCAAGCATCATACTTTCATTTTCTTCAAACTGTATTTTTCAGAATGTTAACTTGCTCTTGTCAAGTTGCTGCACTAAACAAAGCTGAAAATGGTCATTTGCAACTTTATTTGTTATTATTTTGGAAGATGAGATCAAAGGCAAGGCGTGTGAAACAAGCTTCATGTATATACTTGTAATATACAAGACTAGGTCCCATCATTGAGCAATATCGACCTTACATATTTGATGACAAGGAGTGACCTTACAGAATGATTCTGCTTGCCTATATTATAGCCATCAGTAACAGACCTTTTTTGCCTCAAGTTTGTTTGATCATGAAACCAGTAGGATAACTGCTACATAGAATACTAGGAATCCTATAGAAAAATCAAGAAACAAGGTGCAATACTTTTTGCTATAAGAATGTCAAGTATGTCAATGTGTCTGAGAATGCTTATTAAATTCTTTACTTAATGTGCATGTCACAGTAATGATGTTATGTGATGCCTTCATATCATAACTGGAATTTTTCCTGAACATTTTAAACATTTTTCTCGTGTTCAGTGAAAAGTGCTGATGGCCCTTAATTCATTGCACACATTAGGACTTTGACTGAACTTACATAATTTTTACACAGCTTTGTTGATGCTGTATCCAAGGAGTACCCAAGGGTTTATGTGAGTCATGGAAAACTTAAGAGGATGGCTTATGGTACTTGAGTGCCAGTATTCTTGCAAAGTACTGTGCTTGTAATAAGCAAATACTGGTTATTGTTTCTTGCTAGAACTTTCAAGAATACCTAAGTGCAAAAAGCTATTATTATATTTGATGAGGTTTTATGCAAAATCAGGATTGGTCACTGACTTGTTCCACTTCCTATGACGCTCATTGCTGTGTGTATTGTGAAAACCAAATTCATTACTCAGCAGAGGCTTCTGTATTTGTTTTAATATTGGTAAATGTTATCATACGTTGGAGAAATCAAGTGACAAAAATTCAATCATATTGAAGTTATATTTATTTGCGGTAAGGGGAGAAAATACGATACACATGCCTTATGATGCATAGCCTGGAGGACATCATATTGTTGAAGGATCTGTTGGTCTTGATTCTTCAAGCATCTATGGTTTTTTCAGGCAGTCAGTGTAGCAAGGACAATGTATCATATCATTACAATAACTATTTTTAAAAATACAACTACACTTTTGAATTTAAGGAAGATGTCCCAATGTTTCAAACATGTTCCTTGAATTCAAAAGTGTGGTTGTATTTTTAAAAATAATTATAACACTTTTGCTATCAAGACCATTTGGAAAAGTTATTTCAATGACTGTGATGAATAATGATCCCCTGGATGATTTAGGGGTTATTTCCTGATACCTTTTTGCAAGGGGGCGCAGTATGTATTTTTGTGTTGCATCATTCATGAAAAGCTCAGTTACGCTGGCAAAAAAATGCATACTATTTTGTAGTGTGCCCATTTTGTGAGGCAAGCCGGGAATTTTACAGAAATATCAAATGACATCATTGAATTTGCTTGTTTCTGTGATTTTTTCCCTCTGATATGTGATGTGAGGATTGCATGTACATTTCTGTCAAGGTGTACGTGCTTTCAGAGGTTCAGGAAGAACAAGGTATCAGATATAGCTATGATTGTCTCATGAGGGATCAACGATTTGTTTCGTCACGTTCATGTGAATGACTACATGTATTTCTCATCTAAGTTAATCCCGAGGTAAATTATATAATGTCACGTTTGTCCAAAATTAGTACATTAACCGATGGCAGTGCATGAGTTATCTTTCACAATACGTTCCAATTGCCCTGGATTTGCATTTAAAAGCGAAACAAGTGCTTTCCTTAAAAACGTGGAACAAAGATTGACAGAAAGATTATTATTTTTATTATTAAAATCATCCGTGCATCGACAGATAATTGCTTGCAAACCGGAAAACCGCAAATTATGAAGACGGAAGTAGCATGACGTCATCTAATACGGCAAAATGTGTCAAAATAGTCAATCGCGCGAAAGGATTGTTGTCTCCTAAAAGGGTGCAAAAATCCAGGAATGGTCCTTCATTCTCCCCAATGAGAAAGGATAATGTTTAGATAAGGTTGTTAAGACCTTAAAGAAGTTGTTGCTAAATGTTGTGGATCGGAATTTAGATGAATTTTACGCGGGATCTTTGAAAGATGACGGTCATGACCTACGTTTTGGATGCGACCACGAAGCGTAAAACCAGAAACAATTATTACTTTATGTATGGATTCCAAAGTAAGTAGGCTATTGTCAGCTGCAGAACAAGGAAACGTACTCTTCGTTACAGATCTCCTCGAAAAAGGTCACCATGTTGATTGGAGCGATGAAGAAGGAGTAAACGCGTTACACAGTGCTGCTGCAAATGGCAACGAAAACGTTGTACGTTTGCTGTTGTCGCGAGGTGCAAGTTTAGAAGCAAGAACTATTTATGGTTGGACCGCTTTGATGCTCGCTTCTTACTATGGACACTTCATGGTCTGTTGGATTTTATTGCAACACAAATCAAACATACATGCGAAAAGTGATCTAGGTTCGACGGCTTTAGATTGCGCTGCAAGAAATGGTTATGTCCAAATTGTGGCGTTGTTGATCGAAGCTGGCGGACAACAGGTGCGAGATAGCGGCACAAAAGCTGCGGAACTGAGTTTGAATAAAGCTCTTATGACCGCGGCTCAACACGGTCAAGAAGCAGCCTTAAAACTACTGCTTGAAAAGGGGGCTGAAGTGAATCATAGAGAAGAAAGCACAGGATGGACATCTCTGATGCTGGCCGCCGTGAATGGGCACATGACGGCTGCTCAAATCCTGGTCCATTTCGGAGCGGATACGAATGCCTTAAATATTATTGATCAAACGGCTCTGGAAGTTGCTGTTGTTCGGCAGAAAACCGATGTGCAAGGGTTTCTCGATGAAAGAACCTCAACACGACCGCAAATAAAAGGTGCAGTAATTAATAATTTATTTAGTTGGATTGAATTTATTGGGTTCGCAACTCTCACGCTCGATTCTTGACAAGGGCAATGTGTCGAATCACGTTACATAACGTTACATAACGTAATTTGCGTGAAATCGTGGTATATTCATTAATTAATTAAACCTTATTTACGTTTTTATTATTTGAAAGAATTCATTCGGAAAGATGTGATTGTGGTTTTGTATTAATTGAAATTTGTGCTGGATGGATAACTTCCAACCACTGTGGTGAAATGAAATGGTTGACCTATGTGCCACAAAAAGTGGAGTCAAATCAAAGGTTTCATTGGATTATCATGTTTATTACATTAGCAGATTACTAGAGGCATGCATGCATTTTCTGCTCTTGGCATAACTTGTCAGCTAAGGACATTAACATATCCATTGATATGGAAGGAAAGCTTGTTATGTGTTGCAACCTGCTCAATATAACCCTTGGGATATTAATACCCACATTTTAGGTATTGAACCTGCACAAACCTGGAATACAAATTAAACTTCTTTTATGGGTGGAAAATAACTGCGATCAATTTTTGAGATTGCTTTTGATGCCCACGTGCCTTATCTTCCTTGTGGCCAATAAAGGATGCCAGGCATTAAAGACCTTTGATCTTTTAGAAGTTGGAACTACTTACAAAAGGGCTTCTTAAGTGCTCAGGGAAATATTTGTAATTTATAGTTGTT
>NC_090869.1:26483147-26485647 GCF_036669935.1 Montipora foliosa | reverse complement strand
AGGTGGACGAATTTGCATGGCTTAAAATTTGCCATTTCTGTTTTTCTTGCGGGAATCCCACGAAGGCGCCGCCTGGTGAGAACACTGGATCTGGGGGCATGCTCCTCTAGAAAATTTTGAAATCTAGGAGCTTGGAAATGCCATTTCCAGCGTTTTGCAAAAGGTGTTTCCCTCTAAAAGGCATGGAAATTAGGCAATAAAACACAACAGTTATAGTCACTTTAAGCAGAAATTGCTAGTTTATTAGTATTTAAAAACATTATAGGCAGTGTGTCTTGCAAATTGGGCACTAACCCCTAAAAAGGTTTATTCTATAACCAAACTAGTACTATCTGGTGGGCATGAAATTTTCCCCAAAAAAGCAAATTATAGAGATGGCCTTTGACAGTTTAAAAATGCAAATCGCTCACTTCATTTACGTCCATTGGGCATGTACTGCTTTGTGGTCACGTAAAATGTCACGCGAATTGTTATGTAACAGTTGTAGAGCAGCTATTAATTTTGTTATGTTTAAACGCGGGAATTTGTTTGAATGTGCAGACTTTTTTTTTCTTGAAAAGAAACTCCATAATTGGGAGTTTAGTTAAGCAAGGAAAGCGATTTTATTTTTATAGAGACCGGTGTGATCACCCCTTGTAAGCACACAAATACACACCCGATCTATTCTGATCATGTCTTGATTGTAATTTTTCCTTTCAGGTCAGAAGTTTGTTCGACCAAGTATCATTGAAGCAGCCACAGATGGTAAATTAAGCTACATGTGCATTTGTAGTTGTTCCGATTTAAAAAAGAAGCCCAATGATACTGACTTTGCTGATGCAATTCATCACAGTGCTTTCCCTCATAGACCAGAATTAGAAAAAATAAAGAAACCAACAGCTAAATACCAACTGTCGGTCAACAGTTTGTCAACAGTTGGCCAACTGTCAGCCAACTGTCTGCCAGCTGTTTGCTGACAGTTGGCTGACATTCTATTAACAGTCAACCAACAGTTGGTGTGGGGGCCACTCTGTAATAATTGTATAATTCAATAATTCAATAATTAGGTTATTTTCACCTTCCTTTGTTGCAAACAGGTAATGTGGCACTGGTTAGAGAGTTGTTAGATCAAGGAGATGTTGACAAAAATTCTACTGGTAAGGAATGCGAATCATTTTGTTACAGTTTATTACTTTTACTTGACACCAAGAGAGAAGAGATATGTCCGGGTTTGACCCTAATTAGATGCATGTGGATTTCAAGCACCACAAGTGTCCCTTTGCTCTTCTCGCCAACTTCGACATCACTCATGTCTCAGAATACAGACAATTTACGTCACAAAGTGTCCCCCAAATGCTCTTCTTTAAGTAAAGATTTATAGCTGCTGCATTTACCCAAAGCAAAAAATACACTAACCTTTACGCTTACCTTATTGTTGAAAATAGATAGTAAAATAATGATTAGACTTTAAGGGACACTTCGTGTTGGATGTCAAAATTGGGCGTGTCTCTATTTAGGGTCAAACCTGGACATAAGTGAAGGAGAAACATGTGCCAAAATTTAAAGTTCCCCATCCTTAATTTTTTTTCTCCATTTGTGAAGTCCTTATGTACAGCCTGATGCGCCTTACCGTGGCCACTGCCATCTGTTACACAAATGCGATTGAAGGTGGCAGTAAAAGACAAAACAGTTGTTGAGAAGTCAAAGTTAAGAGTTTTCAATGATATTTTTGAAAGGTGCAATGAATTCACATGCTTGCAAGATTCAACAACAGTATTAACCCATTCATCTCTGAAGTGGTCCCCATTGATGAGTATTAAAAATCGTTGTGCATTAGACATGATAAAAACCATATGTGTCAATCTCAGGATTGAAGGGGTTAGTAGTTCTCTCAAAAATGTATGTCCTCTTTAACCAGTTGACTCCAAGGGGTGGGACTTATCGATTTTTCCCAGTTGAAGACCAGAATGATTTTACTCATTAATGGGGGCTGCTTCAGGGATGAATGGGGTAACATTTAACAATAATATTATTATTTGTGGAAGGCGAGGTGAATATCGATATTAGGGAGCTTAAGCACGGGCGTTTTTGAGACGCGGACGGCAACCGGAAGAGAACATTTCACGTGCCAGGACAGTGGTGTCTCCCAGACTTTTATACGAATCATCTCTAATAGAGAAAAGATACTTAACAAATGAATGTAAAATGGTTGTGTGAAGACAAGTTAAAAGGGAAAACAGCTCACTTCCGGTTGCCGTCCCTGTCTCAAAAACGCGCCTGCTAAAGCTCCCTATTCACCTAGTCTTGACACCAGTACCGGCGGGTGACATGTTACTTTAACACATGCTCAGCATCCGGGCTTTTGTAGTTTTCCTCTGTGTGTGTACTCACTCGGTGGTCGGCAATCACTCTGGTTTATTTAAGCCACTTTGTGTTATGAATCGTGTCTTCGATCTACGTGCACCATTGCTTCATTTACTGGCATGAAGGTGTTTATATACATCACTATCCGGCATATAAA
>NC_090869.1:26470647-26478147 GCF_036669935.1 Montipora foliosa | reverse complement strand
GTCGACGTAAACACAAAGATCAACGTTTATGGCACGATATACCAAAGAACATATGTCAACATTGATTTTACCAAACACACGTATCTTCTCCTTAGCCGCCGAGAACTTCCCTCTACAAAGAATGCAGCATTCACAGTCGTGAGAACTCTTCTTGGGAGTTTCGTTCATGGTTGTCTATATCACTCATAATCACGCTCCACAACTGAGAATCTTACCTGTACGTATGGCTTGTATTTCAGACACGCAATTGCGCGAAGTCGCGCAAGAGTAACTCGAGCTTGCTTCTATCATACAATTTGATTGGTCAAAAACCTAACAAAAGATCTTACGTCACAGAAATCGTTTTGCAGCTCGGTTTCGCAGACGTTACTTTTCGGGGGAGAGAAACGACCGCCGGAAATACGTCTGCGTTCGCAGGCTAGCCAAATTGAGGGTTTTGGGATACTTTCTTCGTTTTCAAGTTTTTGCGGTCTTAGGGTCTTAGGTCTTCATTTTCAAGGTTCCCTGAAAGCTGATAGTTATATCCAAGCTGTAAATGAAGAGAGAAACACACAGTGTATTTTCTACCTTTTGGGACACTCATCCGAAAAATTACCGTATTTACCAGTGTATAAGTCGACCTTTTATGGCTTCAAAAGAAGCTTGCAAAATCAGCCTCAACTTATACATGGGTCAAAGATTTTGAGCCAAGTTCCAGCTACGTAATTTATTCAAAATTAACATAATAATGTTAACGTTGTCTTGGGCATAACAAACGCAGTGGACAAAAGCCGACGTAAAAGACTTAAAAACGAATGTAAGCAATTCCAGTTGAAATGAAAAAGGATTTGTCCAACTCTAAATGTTGAAGATACTCACAAGCACAAATATGAAATAGACACTGGAAATTTTCGTTTTCCAAAGGTGGAAAGCTCTAAAAGTCATTTCTGTTTCTTCGAATAAAACATGATCGTTCAATGGCTTAGTAACCTGGCGCAATACCTCGTGTTTGCGTGCAAGCATCGTCACTCGTGTTGCGTGAAAATGCTAGTTGGTAATGAATGTTTTTTATTCTTAACACAAACCTGGAAGATTTAAATGCTTTTGCAAACTTCGTATTGTTTGGTTTATGAGTTTTGTTTTGTTTGTCATTTGAGAAATTATAAGTCAAGGACCAGTTGAACCTTGCACATTTTCGCATCGTTCGCAAGTTATTTTCAAAGATTGACTCCTGCTTCTGTGATGTTGCATTGTGCTTATCCTCTAAAGCCCTTTATCCTTGAACAACGAAAAGGTGAGTTTGAGGTTTACATGTTCGATTTTCTGAGAACTTTTTCAAAACTCAAGGACAAAATGCCCGCATATACAACAGCTGTTGAACAACAAAACTATTAAGTGCTCGAGGCCCTGAATTTTTTGTGTATCCACATTTCCAGAAATCGAAGAATACAAGATTAGTGTCTCATGAACATTTAACAAAGAAATTAAGAAATTGCGTTTTTTGCCATCAAAATGGGGGCTCGACTAATACATAGGATCGACTTATGCACAGGTAAATACGGTATTGGTTTTTGCCCTAACCGGGACTCGAACCCATGTCTCCCTGGTTAGGGAACGCGTCCAAATATCGGTAGGGAACCCGATCAACGAAAACGGACCCGATCAATTTTCCGATAGATCAGAAGCGGCGCCGATCTTTAGGCACTAGTTGCCAAGGATATGTTGATTCTGCAAACGTGTCACGAAACCAAATAATGAAAGAGTCGTTTCCCTCATCAAAACAGTCTTTAAAACTTGCTTTGTTCTCCATAGTAAAATAATTACCGTATTTAGCCGTGTATAATATGCACATTTTTTCCGCTAAAACAGCTCCAAAAATTGAGATGCGTATTATACACGGAATTCTTTGTTTTAGACATGTGTCCCTCATTAGCATATAAACAAACACACTTTGGTTTTTGATTAAAACGCATTGGCGTGACCCGATGCCGATATTTGGATGCGTTCCCTTACTAGTCAGGCATGCTAAGCCACTACAACATCAGAGCCACCACACTGATAATGTAGAAAATTAATGATTTGTATAGTTAGCGGCACGGGGATCCCTTGCCTTTCATTGCCTCGAAAGTTCTGACTTTAATTTGTTGTAAACCCCATCTGGGTAATAGAGGGGAAGATACACACTCAAGTGAAAAAAAGTTGGGCCCTGGGGATCCTCACTCCGCTAACTATGTACAAATCATTAATCGACTATGTTGACTTTGATGGTGTAGTGGCTTAGCACGCCTGACTAGAAACCAGGGAGACGTGGGTTCGAGTCCTGCTTGGGGCAAAAACCATTTTCTTTTATGCCAGTTCATCAACCAATGAGAAGAAAAACCAAAGTAGTCACTTTTGTATTTGTTTTACGACACTCAATAATTTGAAAACTGCTTTAATTAACTGCAATTAAGTAAAACAAATAACTTGGACACAACAGCCAGACGTCAACATCAAATTGATAACAAGACAAATGTGGTTAATCAGTGGTTATTGGTTGGGTTTGTTTGTTATCAATAATGGTTTATGAGATAAACAGTCATTTAACATTGTTTTCTGGTCTTGATAGGAAACACTGAGATTGTTCGTCTCTTGGCTTCTGTGAGCATGCAGTTACCATCCACCCCTAAAAGCTGTGAGTATTTTTTAAAAGCCTTATCCATCACATTCTCTGTCTCATAATTCAATCTCAAAACAAAATGTTACCTTGTTGATGGTGATAACTTCTAAGGACCATTATGAAAGAGCTACCTGTGCTGGAAAAAAGGCTTCCACAAGACAGATTGTCACAGCCTATGTGCTAGTCCTGGATCTTGTCAGACAACTTCCTACTACCACTACCACTGCCACTACCACTACCACTACCACTACCACTACCACTACCACTACCACTACCACTACCACCACCATGCGCAAAGTTTTAGGCCTTTCAGAGTACAGTTGTTTCTTTTTTCAAGACACTTCTCTCAAAGGGGATTTTTACCCATTGCTTTCAAGTGAAGTTGTTCTTCAATTATTATAGTTTTTTCCCATAATTGAATAATAATAATAATATTAACTTTCTTATGTTTTCATCTGTAATGTTAATTTGGGGTACATGTCATGAACATTTTTTTCTTTTCTTGTTTTGCAGATTATAAATGTAAGAAGCCCTCCTCAGTGCCATCTGGAAAAGAAAGCATTGCAGACTCTATATGTCCTATCGGTAAATCAGAAAAAGAAATTTCAAAGATTGATAGGTGAGGATTTGCTTGGGTGGCCATGGATTTAGGGGTGTGGGTATCGTTACATTATTACCAAAGACCTACTGAATTGTTGTGGGCATGTTATCTACATGTGACAGATGTGATGAAAGTAATCACAAATGAGGAAAATGTCTTTTTTGTTTGTAGTGATTTTCTGGAAAGTCATGGAGGAAAGGTAGTAATGATGTGTAATATTGACTTTATGCTGCACATAGAGTTTGTCATTGTAGAGGTTGTTTATTACCAATTATTTGCACATTATTTCACGGAAAAAAAAACTTCTTGTATTGGTAGTGAAATATGGATGTCTTTTCTATCATCTCGTTTCAAATGACTAGACCCTTGTACCTGGAATGTTTTATGACGCTAATATCAGCTAGGATTTCAATGTCAAAATTATAGGAGCTTTAATTTGCAAAATCTGCACAACGTTTTAAATGATAATGTACACGTACAATGTAGAACTTCAAGTATTTCTCTTTTTAAAGATTGTGAAACAAGTGAAATAGCTGGGCTTAAAGCATGATATAATTTTTAAAAGAAAATTGCACTCATTTGTCTTAAACTTCCCATGTTAGTTGCAGGTGTCAAATTAATGGGAAAATGTTTCAAAAGTTATACATGTGATTAAGCATTTGCAGCCTCATTTTGAAAATGGCTGATCTTTCACTCAGAAAATCCATCATAAACCATTTTCATTGGCTTGCCAAAATGAGTAAACCTTATGCATTTCACTTTTTTGTTAGCAGAGATGGTGGTCCCAACTCTCGAGAATATTCCGCAACCTCAATGTCACTTTCAAGATGCAGTCAAATAACAAGATTCAGGTGATGCATTTGTCCAAAAGTTTGGAGGAACCTGGTGTGCAGGAGAACACTGGAGAGAAACTGTCACTTCCCGATACGTCCAAAAGATCTGTTAGCACTAGCACAGGGGTAACATCGAGATCACTGGCATCAGGTACATTAACCAATGTGTGATTTCAGAAAATTAAAACAGCTTAAGGTTGATGGACCAATTTGGCTAACTCAGCGTTTATTAACATTGTACCCAATCAGCGCATGGGAAAAGCACCATTCACTTGTGTGGTATACCACTAACCTATATCATTAGGAGTCATGTACATTAACCCATTGACTCCTGGGAGTTCCCCATTGACGAGTAAAATCAGCTGGGCTTAGACAGAGTAAAATACTAAGTATGGCTGGTCAAAGAGTCAAAGGGTTTTAACCCTTTAAAACTCTATTCTCATTGGGCCAAAGATGCATTGAAAGCCAGATTATCAACCATTTTCTACTTCACTTGCTACAACTGGTACACATATTTTTGACACGTCACAGGTCATTGTTTTACCAATACAGAAAGTATCCTAAACTTTCATAAAAGGTAACCTTAGGCCTAAAAACTGAGGCACCAGAAAAGAACCAATGGTTCTTTAATACAACCTTTTATTATATAAACGCCAATGAAATACCGAGTGAGCTTTCGTGCGAAAACATATCTTCACAGGTGAAAAGATCACTGTTGCTATAGTTACACATAAAACATGCCTTTCGATGCCTTTCGTGAAATGATATAGTATTTCATTGGTGTTGTAGAGGATATTACATGGCCTCTTGGAGAAACGAAATTTCTCTTCGAGTGTTGAAAAAATTTTCACTGGTTTCGTATGTCCAAGAAGCCATGTAATATCCTCTACAACACCAATGAAATACGAAATCATGTGACCTGTTTCCTACAATAACTTTTCAAAAGAGCATTGCAATCGATCATTCTTGACAGATTCTTGTAGATGACCAAGCAATATCAGAAGGAATGAATTTGATGTTTACTGTACGTATGTCAGTTGAGCAGCCCATTTTCAGTTTTCTATCGCAAAAAGAAAACACTTCCAGCTAGTCATGTGACCAGAATTACGTAAGCTTAATTTAACAAGATATATTGGCCTGCCAAGTTTAAATTGTAGAGATTTTATGACAGTTTTTTGATTTTATGAAAATTGGACTTTGGGTCATGCCTTAACATTCTTGAGTAGCTGGATACTCTGGTGTGGAGCTTCATGGTTGGAGATGCTCCTGGACATACTGTACCACCATCTGCCATTAAACAATGCAGTTTATTAACACAACAAAACTCAGAATAGTTTTTAACCTACCAAGCTCTTACAGGCCAACACTTATTAACCTGTAAGTACTTAGTTTTAACTAATGTTAGATTTGTTTCCTTTTCTTTGTAGTAATTACAGACTCTCCTTTAAAACACTCTGGAGGTTACAGACCTCAGTCGCTGGTGAGTTGAATGTCATGTTAATGGTAATTAAGGACAAAATTAATTTGGGTGGGGGTAGTCCAGGGCAATGTTTCACATTAAATTTTAACACTCAAGTTACTGTCCAGAATTTGGCTAATTTTCACCCAAAAAATGATCAAAATCATGACTTCTTGAATTGCTTCACTAGGATCTTTCATCACTTTTAAAGAGTGGTACATAGCTGAGACCTTCCCAGGGAGGGGAGGGGAGGGGGGGGGGTCCTTGTTCCCTTCAAACGTTTGCTTGTGTTCCCTTGTTCCCAAAATTACTGCCAAACTTGCTCTCAGCTTTTTGATCCCTATAATGGTTTATGTTCCCTTGTTCCCTAAGATATTCTGGCTTTGTTCCTCTGTTCCCCAGTTCAAATTAGCCATGTTCCTTTGTTCCCTAAAACCCCTGGGAGACCCTTGTAGTTGTATTTTTTGGATAAAAGGAAAAGTGTTTACAAAATGCTTAAGAACAACATAAGACTTTGACTTGGTTAGACATTTCTAAAATGAGTCAGAGGTTCTTAAAGCCACAGGGGTTTTTAATGTGATCAGTTTGATGGTCATATTTTGTAGGCATTGGTGTCGCATGTCACCAAACTTCCGGATGATGTCATAACTCCTGTTGTCCCTCCTCCACTTCCTTCCTCTTCTTTTGAGTTACCAAGTATGCAGCGTCGCCAACACAATGATAACTTAGAAGAAGTCTCCAGACCTCAATATCCAGTAAGTAGTGCTGTTTTATTTTATACTGTAATGCTTTTCATCTTCAGCACAAACTGCAATTAGAGGATCTTGTCACATTGTTAACTATTCTGTATCCCTTCCTTAATGGTTTCTTTCTTGGGAGAAAAAACTTGAGAAGCCTTGAGATTTTTCCCTGTTTCTGTACACTTTAGTTATCTCCAAATTCTGAAAGATTTTAAAACTTGTCACTTCTATTTGATTGTCCAAATGCAAGCCTTAACTCACGCTATATGTAGTTCAGGCATGTTGGCATTCAGCTAGTCATAGAAAATCCCTTTTTTAGGCATTTCGATTTTAAACATTTACAATACAGTACCTCAACAGGAAATGGTTTTGTTTAAGCAGTAAAAAAGACTCACCGTGCAGAAGCCTCAACATACTAAAACCTAGAGCTGCTTTTTTCTGGTTAAAGATCCCTATATGTACTGACCAGTTGGCACAGTAGAGCACAATAGAGCACTGAATTTTGGTGCCTGTGGATTGGGTGGAAACCTCGGTCAGACCAACAGTTTTGGTCCCAACTTGCTGAACGCTGAATGCACTGAAAAAAAAAAAAGGTGCATTCCTAATGATAGCTGTTAGTCTGGTCATCCAACACTTAAAATTAATGTTAGACATTAAAGCTCTAAGTGATTGAGATGGCTTGGAGGATCCTGATGGGTAAAGCTATAGAGAGCCTGTGAGTTCCTTTGAGTCACTGACTGCCCTTAAAGCTATAGGACCAAGTAAATTAAATCACTTATTAATACACCTGATTGATTCAAGTTTTTCGCGTAAGCACTAATCTCACAAAGATGGCTTTCGAAGTACACACAGGATACCTTTAAAGACAAAATGTTCAGAGAGCAAAGTGGTGAGAGAACCTCCTCCCACCCTATTATCTACCAATGTGTTCCACGAACTTGGTATCATAAGTGGGTTGAGTTTTTTGGGATTTTCTCTGCTCCAAGAGGTTTCTTTTCTGGGTACCTTGGTTCTCCCCTCATAAAAAAACAAACAGTTGACTCGAGGCTACTTTTCTTTTGATAATGTTTATGGCATGTTACCTAGCGACGTAAATTACACTAAGTTGATATTTGAATATATTTATATAGATATTTGCGCCTTATAAGCTCTTATATGTTTAAACAACAGCCACGTCTTCTCAAAAACCATGTCTCTTGACCCCTTTTGTCCATCAGGTGGCCACCTAT
>NC_090869.1:26413147-26455647 GCF_036669935.1 Montipora foliosa | reverse complement strand
TAACTCTGTAGTGGATCAAGCCAGGGCACAGAAAAGCAGTAATAATACTATTTTTGATATTAAGTGCACTTTAAAGGGGCTGTGTCATGGCAGTGCAGTTCATTTTGTGTAGTCTTACTAATATTACTTGCCCCTTCTCAGAGATGCCAACCTCTGGAGATCTAAAACCTGGAGATTTGTTTTCATATGGACCCCTAACCCCCTCCCCCCACAATCAACTTGCCCCCCTCCCAAGAAATATGCACCCATCCACCCCCTGTAGCCTAGCAGCTCCTTCAGAATACAAGAGAAATCGACTGCCATAGTGAACCCTACAATCACTCATGAGATGGCATACATGTGGCTTGAATCCCCCTTCAGGGGGAGGTACAAGTGCCTACTCCCTACCCAACCCACAGTTAACCCAGAAATATAAGCTCCATGACAAAAAAAAAACTTGAAGTTAAAAATAAAAGACAGCCTTTGAAAAATTGTCAGGCTGAACAGTTTTCAAAACTCCCAATAGCAATCTATTTTAATTAATCATCTTGAATTTTTCCCATCCCTACCTCTTCTTGTATTTGCTGTTTTACTGAAACCTTTTTTCAATGTTTTAAGTAGTTAGTTTTACGTTTTGCTTGATTTGGTTGTCATTTCTCAGTTGTTGAATTTGGCTAAATTTTGTGACACAGCCCTTTTAATGACTTTCTGTTAGAAAGTAAATGATGTTATTATTATTATTATTGTGAAGAGGTTTTATAGTGTTGCACAAAATTATTAACCTCAGAACTGAAACATATAATTTGCAATCGAATGCACGCCAGAGAAATTAATAATAATAATTATATTTTTTTTATGCCATTACGAGAAGGGTTTTTATAAATGCTTGTTAAAATTTCTGCTTCTATTTTTACCCACATAGGTTTCTGTTAAAAGAGAAATTTGTACTCTCTAATTGGGTTTTTTAAGTCCAGAAATTCAATGTTATTGAAAGGTGGAGCAATTTTTTTATGCTACCTCCAAAGTACATTTTGACAACCTGGTCCATCATTAAATTTTGCCATAAAAAGAAAAGTACACAAAACTGCTGGTGAATGTGGCAGTAATTTGCACGAGACTGGATTCTCAAAAAGCAGGTTTTAATCTCATCCTTGAAATTACATAAATTTTATTATCAATTTTTCAAATACAGGTTAAAAAGGATATTGTTCAAGGTGCAAGATGTGAAACACACATACAGTAAACACCGGCATATAAGAACCTAGAACCTGTTAGGCTGAAAATTTTTATGTTAGACCCTCCTTTACATAATAACCAGGTTGGCCAAAAAAGTTAAACAGGACTGGTTCTTATTTCAGGCGACTGGAACAACGACTTGGAGAATTCTGGCCTCTACTGTTTGATTGCAAACAGGACTTCACAGGCCTATACATTATAGAACATTGAGGACACACATGTAGTTTTGTGTTGTGGTTATTACTGTTAGTACCTAGAAAAAATGCATGTCCTTACAGCCAATTGTCATAGAGTAGATATCTTTTGTGGAAATAAGAACCAGTTTAAGAACCTAGACAGCGTAAAGTGACTGTAAATATCACATTTGTAAAAACCTTTTGAAGCTAACTTGGAAAATCTAGGTTCTTATATGTGGGTGTTTGTAGTTGAACTATAGATGTATACATATTTCATGGCCTGATAAATGGACATGTAACTTAGACAGGAAAGTAATAAAGTCTGTTCATGGCACCTCCAACCTTGCTGTCATTCAAATACAGCAAACTCATTGTAAGTAAAACTGTAAAATAGCCTGTACAAAAATCCTCTCTTTGATGTTGGCCCTTACTGTTTTCTACTTCAACATTTTAGGCACTTTTTGAATAAGTGGACAAAGATGTCTTGAAAAACATGTCAAAATAAAATTATTGCTTAGCCAGGACAATGATACTGTAGGTCAAATCGTTTACTCTCACTGGTACTTTCCCTTCTAAGAGTGATACTTGCATTATTTTACTCTAGCACCAGTCCACTCCCTTTTAATAGAAGAATTATCTAGTCTTAAAAATGCCTCGATACATGTTACTATAAAAGCATTTTAAAAACCAACGAAACCTTTGAGTTTGTAAAACATGTTTCGACAGAAACTTCTGCCAGGGTCAGTTAGTAGAATACAAAGCGATGGAAGCTGAATTTGTAAAAAATAGAAAATGCTAATGTGAAGAATAGTAACAACGGAATGAAGTATAGTGTGAAAATGTGGGAATGAAAAGGATAGTTTAAAGCTGACATGGTGTAATTGTTGATTCAAAGAGGGTTGTTCTCTCTGAATATGAATAGCCTCTTTTTTCTTGAGTTGAAGACTGGTGGAGGTGTGATCTAAAACTTGAAAACAATCTGCTGAACACAAGGTGTGACAATGTGAGAAGCCTTATCACTGGTTAAGTGGTCCTTCACATGCATGGAAAAATGTCGGCAGGTTAGTTTTCCAGGTTGCAGGTTGCAGGTTGCAGGTTGAAATTTACTGTGACGTTACATGAATAGCTAACCTTAGGCCTAATTAGGCCTAAAAGAAACGTTTTTTAGGCTGAAGGAGGCCTAAAAGAAACGTTTTTAGGCTAATTAGGCCTAAGGTTAGCTATTCATGTAACAGTCACAGTAAATTTCAACCTGCAAACCGCAACCATGCAAACCTGCAAAAACTAACCTGCCGGAAAAATGTCGTCCGGACCGTTTCACCGACGTAACAGGCATTACAGCCCACACATGTAAACTTCTAAACCACACTTGAACGGAGCCCGCCAGAGATTAAAAAAAGGCTTTTCAGAGAAAACAACTCTCTTTGAATCAACAATTACACCATGTCAACCTTAAACGGGTGTCCGGAAAACTAAGACCTAAGACCTAAGACCTAAGACCCGGAAAACTAAGACCCGGAAAACTAAGACCCCTTTCATTTTAGTTCTCGAAGCAATCCCTGGGCCGTTTAAAAAGGCGCAAAAATATAATAAATAAATGCGAAGGAAATCGGGAATAAATCACGCGCAAAGCAGCAATTGAGCCATAGAAAAGAACGGCACCAAAAAACCCTGTATTCCTGAAAGAAATCTTATGTATATCCAAAAAATTAAGATCGATTTTGAGACGACAAGAAGGCTTTATAAGGCTGTGACTAAAAGTGGGACGGGGACGTGGGACTTGGGACGTGGGGACTCGGGGACGTGGGGACGTGGGGACGTGGGGACTCGGGGACGTGGGGACGTGGGGACGTGGGGACGTGGGGACGTGGGGACTCGGGGACTCGGGGACTCGGGGACGTGGGGACGTGGGGACGTGGGGACGTGGGGACGTAGGGACGCGGGGACGTGGGGACGTGGGGACGTGGGGACTCGGGGACGTGGGGTCTCGGGGACTCGGGGACTCGGGGACTCGGGGACGTGGGGACGTGGGGAAGTGGAGACTCGGGTACTCGGGGACGTGTGAACTTGGGGATGTGGGGACGCGGCGACACATTTTCGAAGTATAGAATTTCAGAAATGGGACAACATCGCCAAGAAAGTTGAATTGCTTGTGTTATTTTGCTTTTCAAGTACCAGCTAAATACACAGCGAAATTCAAAAATTGGATTCTCGAAAAGTCATTCTCGCCACCCGTCACAGAGCTCGAATGTGAAACAAAGCAGAAGACCTAATTGCCCACTGCTGACACTGCAGCTGAAATTTCAGCGTTTGTTGTTGTTGTTGCTCAGAAACTTGAGCCTTATGACTCCTCTGTAACTGAAGTTTAAATACCGTGCCAATGTCCTTGTTGGCAGCATTGTGACTGCATCTTTCCTAGCGCTTGTTCCATTTGTTACCTTTGATTCGGGTTGTCATCGTTGATGTTGTCGAAAATGTTCGTCATCAGAGGGCCAGAAGCCCCCCAGGAGGGGGAGGGGGTACTGCCATATATGAGCTATATAGGTATGTGCCGCTGTGAAGGGTATGGTTTTCAAGCAGTTTGCTCTAGGATAGGATACATAAATCAGAGCGTTTGTTTCTAGAATTGGATATAATTTTTCACGGAACTGACCAGTTGGTTGAAGATTTTATCCAGACTAAGGAAAGTTGATAAAACCAAATTTTTGTATACTACTTCTCCGCCGAAACAGCACCACAGTTTCTTTAGAAACTACCGCCTTCAAGTATAAATAAATCATTTTTTAAGAGAGAAACGATTGTGGTATAGGTTTTGCTTTGGCTAGACTGTGCTAGTGACCTCGGTAGTTTCTGAAAAACAGTTACTCTAGGATAGGGAGGGTTTGGGGAGTTTACTCTGGTACGGGGTAGCAAAATTCACCTGAACCAGCTCTGGTTTAGGCTAAGGGTTCCAAGGTCCTAGCGGCACATCCCCCACCCAGAAATTCCTAAAGTACCGTCCCCGGGCCAGAAGCTAAATAACGCTTCTGTGTGTTATGGCTTGACCAAGCGAATAAGTTGGCATTTTTTTGTTTTACGGGGAAACATTTATCCAATCGACGTTAACTTGAAATCTGCATACTTTGCTTTCTACTCCCTCTTTCATCTGAAATGTGTCACGTGATTTTTAACGGCTAAAAACAATTGAAATATTTTATCGGAAAAGAGGATGGAAAAGTCATCTTATATCAAGATACCGTGCTGTAATACTCCTATCGAGGCTTTATCACTCTGCCTTTTAATCATATGCCCATCTTAATGGCAACGGTAAATCAAAATTAAAACAAAAAAAAAGGTCAAATCACATAGAGATCACAATAAAAATGAACGATATCACATTGATAGGTATAATTATACGTTAATGGTAGTTTTAAGCAGTTTCAAGCAAAACTTTGTCGGAATTTTTTAGGGTAAACGTTCCCCCAATCTCAAAAACAAGTGTTATGACGTCTTCAGTAAACAAATGTGACGTGACAGACAACTACGAGTGAAATGCATAATTTAAAATAGAAAGGTTAGGATGCAGAAAGAGGAAGTACGTCCCCACGTCCCCACGTCCCCGAGTCCCCGAGTCCCCACGTCCCAGAGTCCCCACGTCCCCGAGTCCCCACGTCCCCGAGTCCCCACGTCCCAAGTCCCACGTCCCCGTCCTACTTTTAGTCACAGCCGCTTTATAATGACAGCGTTGGGAGAAAATCTAGCGGCGCTTGCTTGATAATTATTCATGCCAGAACCGCGAATGTCACGCCAGGCGAGTCAAGGCCGCATGACAATCCCGCATTTCATCAGAAAGGAAAAAGAAATCGTTGTTCTCAAATGCCTCGCCTGTAACTGAACCAATTGTTCATTTGTTCTTCGGAAATTATTGCCAGTCGGGTGTTACGTCCTGTTGGAAATCAACGACGGGTTTTTCTTTGATCGAGCTCTGTCACGAGCCCTTGTAAACAAATTCAAAGGTCAACAGGGTCACATGTCCTTTTTGGCGGGGAATATTGCGAATCGCACTGGTGACACTGTTTTCGTAAAAAAGGCAGATCCAGCATCCAAATGTAGTACAATTTAAGGGAATCTGCTTCGCTCCAACCGCCATTATGTTGGAATATTTCGGGTTAAGTGTTAGGTGTCAGGTCTTAGTTTTCCGGATAACCCACTACAAATCCGGAAAACTAAGACCCGGAAAACTAAGACCTAAGACCCGGAAAACTAAGACCCGGAAAACTAAGACCCCTTTCATTTTAGTTCTCAAAGCAATCCCTGGGCCGTTTAAAAAGGCGCAAAAATATAATAAATAAATGCGAAGGAAATCGGGAATAAATCACGCGCAAAGCAGCAATTGAGCCATAGAAAAGAACGGCACCAAAAAACCCTGTATTCCTGAAAGAAATCTTATGTATATCCAAAAAATTAAGATCGATTTTGAGACGACAAGAAGGCTTTATAATGACAGCGTTGGGAGAAAATCTAGCGGCGCTTGCTTGATAATTATTCATGCCAGAACCGCGAATGTCACGCCAGGCGAGTCAAGGCCGCATGACAATCCCGCATTTCATCAGAAAGGAAAAAGAAATCGTTGTTCTCAAATGCCTCGCCTGTAACTGAACCAATTGTTCATTTGTTCTTCGGAAATTATTGCCAGTCGGGTGTTACGCCCTGTTGGAAATCAACGACGGGTTTTTCTTTGATCTTGGAACTCGGGGGCCTTTGTTAGTAAGTCCGAGCACGTTTGTTCTGTTTTGAAAATCTAAAAATATTTGTATTTCGTTCCATAAGCAAATTGATATGTAGTAAATTAAGGGTTCTCAATGTTTTAAAACCCGCCATAACATTGCCATGTGATTCTTACAGAGATCTGTATACCGTGTACCATTCCTTCGGGACAAGGCCTAACTGACACCCATGATTTTATAGATAATGTTTTCAATTTTTGAATAACCTCAGCAAAATTTGTTTATGCTAGGTTCGACTTTATCATAGAACCGAATAAGGCTTTGATCGTTCAATCAAATACGCTTTACATTATTACCTTTGTTACCTTCTAATTCAATACACAGACCCCAAGTGAGAGCCTCCTACTTCCCACCCCTCTCAGTCCCATTCTGTTGACCTTTGAATTTGTTTACGAGGGCTCGTGACAGAGGTTGATCAAAGAAAAACCCGTCGTTGATTTCCAACAGGGCGTAACACCCGACTGCCAATAATTTCCGAAAAACAAATGAACAATTGGTTCAGTTACAGACGAGGCATTTTAGAACAACGATTTATTTTTCCCCTTTCTGATGAAATGCGGGATTATCATGCGGCCTTGACTCGCCTGGCGTGACATTCGCGGTTGCGGCGTGAATTATTATCAAGCGCCGCTAGATTTTTCTCCCAACGCTGTCATTATAAAGCCTTCTTGTCGTCTCAAAATCGAACGTAATTTTTTGGATATACACAATATTTCTTTCAGGAATACAGGGTTTTTTGGTGCCGTTCTTTTCTATGGCTCATTTGCTGCTTTGCCCGTGATTTATTCCCGATTTCCTTCGCATTTGTTTATTATATTTTTGCGCCTTTTTAAACGGCCCAGGCATTGCTTCGAGAACTAAAATGAAAGGGGTCTTAGTTTTCCGGGTCTTAGTTTTCCGGGTCTTAGGTCTTAGGTCTTAGGTTTCCGGGTCTTAGGTCTTAGTTTTCCGGGTCTTAGGTCTTAGGTCTTAGGTCTTAGGTCTTAGTTTTCCGGACGCCCAACCTTAAACTATCCTTTTGACGCTATACTTCATTCCGGTGTTACTATTACTTTTTCACATTAGCATTTTCTATTTATTATAAATTCAGCTTCTATCGCTTTGTATTCTACTAACTGAGGATGGCAGAAGTTTCTGTGAAAACGTGTTTTACAAACTCAAAGGTTTCGTCGTTTTTTTTTTTTAATCTTTACTTGTCTGCTACTATCAAGACTATAAAATTACTTTTTCATTCTTTCTTAACTAAAAATTGTTTTTTTACACATTATATGAGGAACTTACTTATTTGACCACTTCCCAAAAGAGGCTTTTCAGGGCCATTGCCCAATAAAACACAATCAACGAAACAACACAACAACAACAACTTCTAAGTATCCCAACTGACCGGAGGCAAACCAGTTTGTTTAGGGTTTGGTTTAGTTGAACCACGGACTTCCAGGATCAACTTTAACTAATGGTCAGAACGAGTCTTGGATTGGGATCTCCAGATCTCTAGGCAAGCGCGCTAACCTTAGAAGCCCCACTGCCTCAACCAGCGACATTCTCTTCACTTCTTTCTGTGTCTAATTGAGGATTTTTGAATCAAGAGTTTAGATAACTTGAAACAACTGGGATTAAAATTTGCCAACTTCAATAAAAGTGTGTCCTATAGTAAGGTTATATACATATGTAAAGCTTTTTGGAAATTTTGGGCTGGATGACTTCTACACCTTCGTTCATTTAACTCTCATGCGCCAAGATTCAGGCTAAAAACCATCGACAGGAAGTCTTCGTATCCTATTGTTACCCAACCATTGAGATTATGGTCACGGCCCTTGAATGCATTTGTCAAAACCTACAAGAAGAAAGTGACAAAATTGAGTGACTTGATGATATCAAATTGAATAACCTATTATGCTTCTTGTGTTTAGATATCTGGGGTCTGTTTCTCAAAAGTCCTCACCCCTGATAATGTTTTGGGGCCCAAAAAGCAATTAATTTTGTCAAACTTCTGATATTGTAGTATGTCTTCAAGATAACTATAGGCTAAATGATTGTCAAAATCTGTGACACCGGAAAGTTTCAAGATTTTTGAGAAACGGGCCCCTGGCCATTGGATGAAAGACAAACTGGAGTTGACATTGTTTAAGTCAGGGCTAGTCGATGGGAGTCCCGAAATAAAAATGGTAGCCATGTTGGTGTCCCAAATTAATCCTCCTGGGATAAGACACTATTTTCACGGGAGTTTACCCATGAAAACATTGTTGCCGATCATGTGAGTGAATGGCTTCTATAAATATCAGATGTTTTTGTCATGTAAAATGAATGCTTGCATGAGAACAGCAGTGAAGTCAAGCCTGCATAATGGCGAGTTTATGAAACAACAACAGGTACAGCAGCAAAAATGTAACCTCAAAACGTTACGACTACGCTATTTGGAGAATTTTGCATTTTATTTCATCTTATCCATGTTGAGCAATATGGGAAAAGTACCTTATAACCGGTTTGGTACAAATTGTCTTAAAAAAAGAATGAACGCTTTACCTGTAACACCACACAACATTGTATAAAGTCGTCAAACAAGATGGAGTTCTGTCCACATTTATCAAACTTTGTGATGAGCATTGTATATATCCTTTCTGAGAGCCTGTAACCTATAAATATTAATTAACAAATAAATCAGAGTAAGCAGTTTATTAACAGTTACAAACCTTGTACAGGATTTCTTAATTGCTTATCAATTTAAATGAAAAACACAAACATTTTAAAGACCAAACTCACCAAAGTTTGTGAGTGCTGTAAAATAGGGGAAAAAAGACACCAATTATAATTAGGAACAACATGCAAAAACAATGCAACTTATTTTTGCCTATCAGATACATTTGCTTAACTTCTTGATGAAACCAGTCATATAATTATACATTAACCAAGGCTAAAACATCATTCTAGTAACAGTGTGGCACTTAGACTTATACCGCATTCACACCAAAGCTTAATTAAACACATTTAAAAGCTGTTTAGTTAAACATGGTTTAAAATTGTTTTCTTCATACAAGTTACTACCCACATAATGTAGACTCCAAATTTAACACAATGAAGAAACAAATTAGAACTTACATAAACCCTACGTAACTTTCAGTCTTAATCTTCTATTGCTCTTTTTTATTTTGTTAAACCTGGTTTAATTAAACATGTTTAGTTGGTGTGAATCAGCTATTAGGTTCTGAATTTATTAAAGGAAAACAGTACTTTTACCTGTTTTCAGTTCATCCTTGTCAATTGTACCAGAATTGTCTTTATCATAACTTCGAAATGTCCTCTGCCAGTCTGTTACATATTGCCATAAGGCATAAAACTCGTTGAATTCAATAGTGCCTGAGTTGTCACGATCAAACATGCCTAATTATAAATAAAGAAAATAATTACCATGATTATAAACCACCATTTTTTCCTATATTTCTCAAATATCGGTAATTTTTTTTAAATCCTTACCAATCATGAGGCGAACTGTTTCTGGATTAAAGGGGGTCCATGAACCTGGTGGAGAAAAGAGACAAATCAGTTACATTAAGGAGTTAGAGCCTCCTGGCACAGCATGGCAATTCTGGGGGTGGGGGTGGGGGTGGGGGTAGGAGGTGAAGGCTACTGTAGCTGAAACAACCCAAACTTTTACAAAAATGCTGACCTTAGGCCTAAACACTATGCTTTAGATAATGACTAGGCCTAAGGCTAGCATTATTTTATTGAAAGGTTTGGGTTGTTTTGGGTACTACCCTCATCCCCACCCCCTACCCCTACCCTCCATCTCCGAATAGTCATGCTGTCCTGGTGCATTGTGAACCACTTTCACTTTGAACAGTCAAAGTGCACAATAATAATGTGGAATTATTCTACCTTATTAATGTTTTGTCATTCTTGATGAATTTGACATGAAAGGGTGTGAGATTTTACCTAAGGCCAGAGTAATTAAGTCTCTAATGACAGTCCTCTTGTAGCTTTTGAATTCTGACCCTGCATCCTATATCCCTATGTCCTATTAACCTGGGATCTCGCCAATCCCTCCCCAAAGCAATATAAACAAGAAGATCTTTTAGATCTTAAAACCGCGCATTAAAAATTTTTCTGTTTTCTTACCACTATAGTTGCAACGTAGTGCACATTCCAAAGCAGTCTTTAATTTGTTGATTCACTGATGACTATACACACAAAATCACTTGATCAATCTGTAGCACAACCACTGACAACAACGACTGCACACAAAGTTATTGCACCATCACTTACAGCCGAGGTGAAATCTCCAATTGCACCATCAGTGCAGGGGTAACCCTGCGATGGACTAGCATCCCATCCAGGGGGTAGTAGAAATACTCCTAGTCGCTTCATGCTACAGAAACCGGAGATAAGCGCCGGCCTGATGAGCCTTCTGGCTCGTAAGCAGAGACTTTACCTTTTTTTACCATCAGTCGTAGCCTTTACACGAGTAAAGGGCTAGCAAAGTAGTCACACCAGTCACATAATACACAAAAAAGGAATATATTTTGTACTAAATTATTGAGTGGAATATTCATAAAATTTTAAGTACATTAACATTTTAACCGCTTTTGGCAAATAAACATCATGAATTGCATGATGGAAGTCCCACTGACAATATGGCCGAGTGGAAGTTTGGTTCAGCTCACCGACAAAACGAAAAAAACTAAACGCCGTGCAGAGCAAGAACCGCGCTCGGCCCACGGCCACGCGGTTAAAAAATAAACAGGAACTTCAAATTTACTCAGACAAACTCAGGCATGCCACTGCCCCTTGGAAAGGAGCTGGATATTTCAACAGGACGGGTGTATAAGTATTAGATAGGTAAGATGTCAGATGGCTTACAAGTTCAAATAATTTACTCTACATAGTGGTACAAAATGCCATCCCAGACCAGCATGACTCAATGAGGACTGAAATGAAAATCTCAGATCAAATGAAAAGCAACGATTTCTCATACCAGTGTGTGATGAGCCTCACAATAAGGCTATTACATATGAATGAGGTCACTTATAAGAAGCAGAACAGCCATAGCCGAGTGCTGGAACGTGTAGATGCTGATTTGTCCACTGCACCGTGTTGCCTAATACCATTCTGAAGTAATTTCATTGCAATGGTCTGGGTTTGTTTTAGCCTGAGTTCAGACCAGCCTATAGTATCACCCTATATGTTGTTATTAAAATTGCTGTATGTTTACTAGTGTTACCATTTGAAAGTGCTTGCTGGAGTTCTTCAGCTGTTATGCGACCATTGCCATCTTTATCAATTCTACATAAAAAATGAAACAGTTTTAAGAGCCCATAATAATAATAATAATAACAATAATAATAATAACAAGGAATCACCCAAAAGGATGCCAAAAAAAACCCACAATCACCCTGTAAACAACCTACAAGCACATTTTATTCCATGGTGCAGCTGTCTACAATCAACTCCAGGTCTCCTCCATTCTTCCGAAAATTGAAATATCGCACACCCCTGCATTTGTAAAGGTACAGTATGCCCAACCGGTAGACATTCTTAAAACAAACCCCTACCTTAAAATAATTTATGGAATGTTACGTTACTTTTATGCCATTTTCGAACGTTGATAATTTTTAAACTAAACGGAACAACAATACTGGTAATTTAAAAAGGAACAAATGACTGTACAATTAACATTAAAGAAAGTTGACAAACATTGCTAACCAATAAACCATACACTGGATAATATCCATTAGCACGCACTGGATGTGAAGGTAAATAGCAAACAAGGCATGTAGCGCCGAGTTGGTTATGACGAGTCGCATATCAAACAAGCGTGAATGGAATGTTTTCTTAAATTTTCATTAAATTGTGAAATGCTTGGACACTTGGAAATTAAAGCCAATCAGTTTTCAGCTTGAGAACACTTAATGCAATTAGTTTCCATATTAGGTCATACGGTATATGAGCTAATAACCGAGATTGAGAAAACCAATCAGAAAGATGCAAACGCGATATTCAAGTCAAAAAATTTAATAATCCAGGATGTACAAAAAGAGTAGCATGTCTATGATTTTCAGAATTATAAAACAGAGGAAAAGCTGCTTGAAGTATTGCGTTATTTTGATTTGAATTTGACATTTGTTTAGTTATTTATTCCACTTGACATTATAGATTTTCGTGCCTCAGCACCTTTAAGCTTTTGTTATGTTCCCAGGGTAGTCATTCGATAAAACTTGATATCGGAAAATCATTCGGTAATTCGATAACAATCGATTAATTGATTTTAAACGATATCGATGTTATCGGTCAATCGATAAAAATCGATACTCACACGCCGACGAAGTGTTAATTTTATCGATTTTATCGGATTCATCGATCGCTATTGAATGGATAAAAATTAACCTGTTTCCGTTGAGGGAGCGTTTGATTGTGACTCTTTAAATGTAGATTTCAAAGGCGGCAATGAAATGATTTGTTGACGAACACTGTACAAGAGATCAAAGAGACTGCATTACGATTGCATAATGTTACAGTTTTGTTCGTGTTCACGTAGTATTACATGTAAAAACACATGTATGCGATGACAATAAATATTATTATCGTTGGTTTTTGGTCTCTATTACAGGCTATTGCTTTTTATGTAACATTTAGGTTACGAGTCCAAGCCTCGCCCTGGGCGTCTAAATAATTTGTTCATATCTTTGACTTTACTCAAAAAATCACGAAAATCTTTCCCTTTTAAGACTGGGTCAAAGAGCACCCGGGAAGAGCAACGAGCGTGCGATTGTGTTACATCAGCAAATAAATGAACAGTGGGATAATCAACCAGGGATCTATAGCGGATTTCAAATAAAACACACGCTGAGTATTAATAAAAGTTTGTTGAAGAGATGAAGCAGTTTTTATTCTTTAACGAACAGGGAAGTTGTTATAAGTATCCCTGTGAGCTCTATAATATCTTTTGGTGTTTCCGTTTCGAGAATTGGTGTGATAATTCAGTTTCGATTAATTCGATATTTATCGATAAAATCGATAGCCCAGATTCAAAAATCGATAATTATCGATTACTCACACCAAACTCTTTTATCGATTTTCATCGAATTTCGAAAAAATTAATCGATCTTTATCGATTGTTATCGAATGCTATCGATTATCGATGTTATCGAATGACTACCCCGGGTTATGTTGCGGGTCTGAGCTCAGGGCTGGAGGTTTTGTATTGGAGTCTTACACAGAAGACAATTAAAAGCCTCACCACCTCGCTCACAAGGGAAACAAAATTCCTAGATGAAATGATTCTTATGAATACTCAGAACTGAGAACTGAGTGCTTCTCCCTAGTATGTCACTGAATGATTATCACTCTATGTTGTGTCCTTGCTTATGATTTAATTTTCATTAATTTTTACTTGACTTAACAAAACAGCATGTTTTGAAATGTCATAGGTTCCCGAAGTGATTATGAGAAAAACGACCCGATTAATCGGTCAGTGTAAAACCGGTGTCTGACATTTGCCGACTCCAGACTGCAGACAAATAGCGCTGATAAACAGTATTTAAGTCTAAACACTCATTTCAAATAGCGCTGATAAACAGTATTTAAGTCTAAGAACCCATTTTAAAACGTTTAGCTTTCAATAATTGAAAGCTAACCGTTTTAAAATGGGTGTTTAGACTTAAATACTGTTTATCAGCGCTATTTGTCTGCAGTCTGCAATCTGCAAATGTCAGACACAGGAACCCGGCCCAGAAGCCCAAAGCTCGCTGCTTTTAAGCGAAGCGGAACTTGAGTCAAAATATTCAATAAACTTGAAAATTGACATAACCTTACGTAACTAATTAAGCAGATCTGAAACTGAAGATGTTATGAAGCACGTACTTAGCAAAGATGCCCCAAAGAAAATTTCTATCCACGGTCGATGCTCGCCAAGCCATGATCGAAACTGACACATCGATTAGTCACGCGCTTCCATTTCCGGGTACACTATCTGAGGGGACGGGACGGATGGTGGTTACGTATGAGGTTTTAGTCCGTCAATCAAAATGATGATGAATTATCGTTAAAAAATAGCAAAAAATAATATTTCTTTTTTCACTACAAATAATGGCATTAAGTCAAGTTCTCTTTGTGGTAACAAGGGGAATGCAATGGGAAGAGAAAAGGGCTATGTGCTATGGGGACAAGGGGACGGGATTCTGGCACAGACCACCCAGCCTCCAAGTAATAGCTGTGCCACCGCGCGATTATAGTCGAAGAAGTGAAGAAACATGGCGCACTATGGCCAACAACCACCTCCAGATGCCAATTACTTGTGGAGTATTTTTCAAAGGTACAAACTAAAAGTAGACACCATGAGATGATATTTAGAACCTCGTCATCCAAAATGAAACTCGTCATAAGTTTATTGTGTTGCTTTCAGAGTGGATAAGGACCGAAGTGGAGCGATCTCTACGAACGAACTTCAACAAGCGTTATCAAACGGTGTGGAAGCTTTACCAAATTCATTTTCCAGTGATTATTGGTGGAGGCATCTTTGACAGTTATACTTCTTTTTATTCAACAGGGACGTGGACTCCTTTTAATCCAGAGACTGTTCGGCTCATGATTGGTAAGTATGCTGTATTTAAAACTAATTATAGAAATTATGGCCTTTTGGAGTCAGGGTAAAAATATGCGGTATATTTATCATTATAGTTACACCTCTATCAAGCTTTACATCTAAGAACAAGTCAGTCTAGGAAAATTGAAATTTGACTGTTAATTGAGTCTGTTTTGATAAATTCCTGAAATAAATGAGTGGACTGAAGCCAGGAAACTGACCTGGCCTGAAGTTTGGCTCCACACCAGGGAGGGCGACTCCAGTTGTCAACGGGCAGGGATGATCATCGTGTCCATTAGGGGTCAAAATCAGGGATCTGGTAGCTTTTAGGGTGTCTAAAAGGTTTTTGGCCACCAAAGTCTAAGCTGGTATCTTATAGGGTATCTTTTTAAGATAATAACATATTACGTAATAATAACAGCAACTACAGCGTTTAAATGGCTTTTGTCATTTAATTATGTCCAATTATTTACATGTAACTTAACTTGTGGTATCTTTTAGTGGTAAAAATCCTATGTTGCCACGCCCACCTATCTAAGACTCCAGTTTCTCTTACGGGTATTTTGAAAATTTCCAACAATCATCCCTGCTGCCCAACAATATATGTGAGTCCCCCCCCCCCCCCCCGGGGTTGATAGTTGCATTTTCAAGTACATGTGTACCACAGTACTTGAGAATGTATTAGTATTCTAGATGAGTAGGGCATGAGTATCGTTCTTGTTAGGTTCAAGTTGATCTGTCAGCAGGACAGCCCATCAATGGTATTCAGCAAAAGAAGACAATAAATGCTAACTCAGCTTACTTGTTTAATCCATGTCACGAAATAGTCTGCATTACAATCTCTATTTGCATGGATACCTCACTCACTTAACAAAGGCAGTAAAACAACAACACACACACAACTCTCTTCTTTAGGTTGCGCTACGTTATTCTCTAGAACATTGTAAGTGATTAATGTTCTGTAAATATCACAAATCTTAAGACTTATAATTAACTACTGAGCAAGGCTGTTGCCTAACAGGAGCCTGGTAGCCTGGGGCTCCCAAAGAATAGCTCTGGGCGCCTTAATTTTTCACAGCAACACCTCTCACTTCATATGTTGGGCTCCTAAGTTCACAGCGTTTAGCTCTGAGGGCCCCTTTAAAATTTTCTTAGGCAGCAGCCTTGCTGAGTCCTGAACATTCTACCTATTGTCAGCAATCTAGAACATTATTTCAATGTCACACAATCATCTTAGTGACATCATATTCGTTACAGTATGTAGGTACCTTTAGCTAGCGATACATAAGATTTGAACATGACTACAGGCTTTTGAGCATCTGTATTGGGTTTGTGGGTTTAAATTAAAGGTTGTCAAGTTTGCATGCTCGGAACAGAAAATGCACTGTTCTGGTCATTCATACTTGCTCACCAAACTAAAGGGCATTATTAATAATTTTGTCAGTAAGAAAAACACAGTCATCTCTGAGAGAAAACAGTCTCCCAATTGGTGCAAGTTAGTAATATTTTCCCTGAAATACCATCAAAAGAACTCCATGTAATTTTTTTGTGGTGGAACCAAAGATACACAAAAAGGGACTTCATCTGTATTGCTTCAACAAATGATTACCAACTGCTCCTCCCACCTCTGTGACCTACTGGTAGGTTCAACCCTTGTCTCGGCCATGAAGTCATATCTGGGCTGAGCTCCAGTCAACCCCATTCTGACTCCATTAATGTAACTGCAGTGGTCTCGCATATTTTAGGAATGTTTGATCGAGATGGGAATGGAACCATCAATTTCCATGAGTTTTCAGCCCTGTGGAAATACATAACAGACTGGCAGCATACCTTTAGAAGTTATGACAAAGATAATTCTGGATCAATAGACAAGAGGGAGCTTCAGACAGGTATCATGGTCTTTTTTGTGCTACCACGAACCTGGAGAAAGGGCTCAGAGATTAGGTGCTTAAAAACTGTGGGGGCTTTTGAGAATGACCGCACCCGTAGTTTTTAAGCACCTAATCTCTGAAATGTTTCCTTTTGGCAAAAATGCTATTTGAACAAACTTTCTGGAGTAATTTTGAAGGCAACTGAATGTCACATGGACAAATTGATATGATTATTCAAGAATGACGAACTAATACTTGTCAGTTGTGGAACGTTGGATTACACTGGAGCATTTTTCATGTACTTTTAAAATTCACAGTAAATGAAATGGTGACAATAGAACCCACTGGAAACTTGGAAAAATCCGAGCCCCAGATGGGATTCGAACCCACGACCCTCCGTGATCTAGTCGGATGCTCTAACCACTGAGCTACTGGAGACTCTATGGTGAGCAAGGTCGAAATGTGGGTTTTGACGCGAGCTGCATCACGCAGCTACAGAGTCAAATAACGGCAGCATAGCTCATAACTGCATCATGCAGTCACATTAAAGCATATCTACGATGCGGCCAACCAACCACCCAAGTGAGCTTAGTGGTTAGAGCATCCGACTAGATCACGGAGGGTCATGGGTTCGAATCCCATCTGGGGCTCGGATTTTTCCGAGTTTCCAGTGGGTTCTATTATCACCATTTCATTTACTCTGTATATCATTCTCACATTTGCTCACTTTTAAAATTACCGGTAAATGAACATTTCTGGGTGAAAGCTCATTTTCGTTTTTGTCATTCTTTTAATATGACTAGATGTAGGTGACTGCGTAATTCAACTTTAGTAATGTTTCGCACCTTAGATTGTGTGCAATAATTACATTAAAATTTTTGCATTGACACAACAAGCTTCAGTTCTGGAAATATTGTCCTTAGTAGTAGTTTTTAATTTTTTTTTTAATTTGTCTGTTTTCAGCTTTAACAAGTTTTGGTGAGTACTGGAATAGTGTGGACCTGCAGCAAGCTCATTCAAAAGAATCAGCAGTGTTTTAGTCTCATCAACCTTTTGATAACATTGGTTATGCTCTGCATTCATTCTACTTTTGGATTTTTTACTTTCATCATTTTTAGGTTACAGATTATCGGAGAGATTCTATGATATTCTTGTCAAAAAGTTTGACCGAAGTGGCCAGGGTGTTGTAAATTTTGATGATTTTATCCAGTGCTGTGTTGTGATCCAGGTAGGTCTGATGCCTGGTAAATCCCTTTGGGGGCTCATCTCACCAGAACAAAACCTAAATTTAACTTTACCCCTATCCTATCAGGAAAATTTCCCTTCACTAAACTTGTTACAAAATCCTACTGCACAAGATACAGTAAGGGTCATGTCTTTTAGTGCCAAATTTAATTTTATGGGATGCCAAAGGCATACCACGTCAGAAAACCAGTCACATGTCTTTCTTTTACTTTTCTTCTTCGAAGTCACAAATGTGCGTCCCCCATGGATATTGAATTAAGCTCCAATTGAGAATTCTAAACTCCCTAGCTTAGATGGAAGTTGCAGGCCACGAACGGTAGTGATTTTACAGTCATTTAAATTTAGAACAGGATGCCTGAGGGTGTATACACAGATGTACTATTTGGGATGTATGTACTGATTATGTGAAATGAAATGATGTAAGAGTTTCGTGTTAAACGTTAATGCTTATAAGTGACATTGTCGTCAGACAAGCGATATGACGAGCAAAAGTTCTGAGCAGATGATGACAATAATAAGTACCGGTATTGTTTATGGCAGCAAGGTAGTAAAATGCACAAACTCGCTCAAGATAAGTATGCCGATTCCAAAGAGTTTGTTTAACTCCAGCTATTTTAGCAGTCAAATCGTCTGTTAGCCCCCTCAGGTCTTAAAGGGTTAACAACCAACTGTTTTTACAATAAACTTAATAACTTCTATTAAATTACAGATTTATCTTTCTGGTAATCTCTCGCTATTTTCCAAAGTTTACCCAGTTGCAGTTCACTGTAACTGGACAATTTGTTTTCACTGTTTGTGCATCCCGCGGATACTTCCTTGTAGGCATATTGTTATGTGTTTTCATTATAACCACCCCCACCCCCCCCTCCTCGGAGGCCAATTAATATTTTCATGCTTAATAATAGTTTTCTCATTTTTATGGATAATCATGGATCATTGCTTTTGCTGTTGATGAGTAGTGT
Source organism: Montipora foliosa (assembly GCF_036669935.1). Classification (NCBI taxonomy): domain Eukaryota; kingdom Metazoa; phylum Cnidaria; class Anthozoa; order Scleractinia; family Acroporidae; genus Montipora; species Montipora foliosa. The sequence continues at coordinate 26,436,837 of NC_090869.1, read as the reverse complement.
GCAAGCTGTGTGGTGTATACTGTGCATGTTGTACATGTATGCTGGACTACAGAAATGATTAAATGTTATCGTGACTGAGCTCTTTATTTATTAGGACAGCAGAGTCGTCACTTCATTGAATCGCATCGCAACAACATAGGTTCCTAATAAACACTCAAGAAGCTTTTCCACGCTTTCCCTTTCACATTTTTCCTCTTTGACATTGTTCCTCCTTTTGGGAGCAGGCCATCAAAAATTAAGTGAACAGAACATTTTAAAAGCAAGTCCTACTTCTAACTTTTGTGGCAGGAATTAATAACAATTATTAATCACTTAAAATGCACCTAAACCTTATGAGTCATAACTATTGAACTGCAGACTGAAATCAAGTGAAGCTATGATCCTCGCAGTTATGAATGCAATTGCAGCAGTGGCGTATGTCATTTTCTTTGTTGAACCCACAAATGACCTGTTCCATAGCTCATAGTTGGTTAGAGCATGGCACTGGCATCGCAAGGTGACGGGTTCAAACCTCATTGAATTTTCAGGCTTCTCTACGTAATTGGTAATTAAAAATTGCGTTCATAACTGCGAGGATCATAGCTTTACTTTATTGCAATATTTGTTACTCAATGTAAGTTATAATGTCTATATCATGTACACTGTACTTCGTGTGATTTCCTTGGTTGCATTAATGATTTATTATTATTATGCTTTTTTTAGATGCTAACAAGTGCATTCCAGGGATTTGACACTAACAGGAATGGATGGATTACGATCAATTATGAACAATTTTTGTCTTTGGTGTTCAGTCTGAAAACTTAGTCTTTTTGAAAAGAACCTGGATTCGTATAGTTGTAGTGTGTATAATACGCCAAAATTCCAAAGAAATAGTGTCAATGTCAAATTAGTAATAATTTGATCAATATTGCCATAAACAATGTTGTACACTCACTTCATGATGATGGTAGTTTCATTATGCTTTTATTTAAAAGTGTATCAACTTGTTCTGTTTGGCTTTTTAGTTTGTCAAATCCAAGTGAAGTGCAAAGAATGCAGACCCCTGTGCCAGAATTCTAGGAAGAGCAAAATTAGATACTGCTAATATCAAGTATCCATCTTTATTACACATAACATGAGAATTTTATTCCATAAAGCTCATTTGTACAAATCTATACGCTTTATTTTCACATGTGAAAAAGACCTATACAGCCAATCAGAATGGCGTACAGCTATTTCACATGTGAAAGTATAACCAATCAGCGATAGCGTAAAGGCGTTTCCATGCCAATCACTCGTGCATCTCGTGCAAATCGTGCAAATCGTGCAAATCGTACTTTGTTATTGAATTAAATTAAATTTGCATTTGGTTCTATTGTTAGTGAGTTTTTGTTTCTAATTCGCGTTCAGAAAACTATTTTAATGAAAATTCTCATGTTATGTGTAATAAAGAGTTTACGACATAGAAAGTGCTTTGTACGGGGTTTTATTCACTCGTTGTTTGTGTCAAAAACCCTCACTCGCTCGTTCCTCGCTCGTTCGGGTTTTTGACACAAACAACTCGTGCATAAAACCCCGTACGCCGCACTTTCTATGAAGTAAACTATTTTTACACTTTAGCCAGCCGGGAAGAAAAATTTTAACGCCGTATCCCACAACCGCGCAGCCTTAGGTGTTGTTTCCAAACTCCCTGCAGTATTGCCATCGCCAAAACTCAACAGATCATTACGTGTCTACCACATTTTTCTGTTACTGAATGAACATTCAAGTAGACCCGACAAGATCTAACCTCGCCTCTGCCAGTTGAATTCGAAAATAAGGCCACGCGCGGTTGTGGGACACGGCGTTAAAATTGTTCTCCCCAGTCCTCCGAATTACGTCACCAGATCACCTGGAGGGCAATAACATATTGTTTGAAGCAGAGTTTATGATCATTCTGTGTAAAGACCACAACTGATAGAATAACAAGGGCTTTGTTTGTGACTGAGATTCGGATTTGGGCAACTTTACCCTCTCATAGTATCAGAGTACATTCAGTTGACCGTATTCTGGAATAGGAATACAGTACATGGAATAGAAGTTAGAAATCCATCGTTTATTTGGTAAAGACTTGTTTCCTTGTCTCAAAGTGCCCTTGGATGTGAGGGGCCTGGAACAACAAAACTGAAACAACCCAAACCCATACAAAAATGCCATCCTTAGGGGGAGGCGCGGTGGCTTCATGTTTAGTGCGCTCGACTCCGGATCGAGTGGTCAGGGTTCGGGGCCTGGCTGGGAACATTGCGTTGTGTTCTTGGGCAAGACACTTTACTCTCACAGAGCCTCTCTCCACCCAGGTGTATAATTGGGTACCGGCGTATTGCTGGGGGTAACCCTGCGATGGACTAGCATCCCATCCGGGGGGGAGTATAAATACTCCTAGTCGCTTAATGCTACTGAAACCGGAGATAAGCGCCGGCCTGATGGACCTTCTGGCTCGTAAGCAGTGACGTTACCTTTACCTTAGGCCTAAACATTATCTAAAGCATATTGTTTAGGCCTAAGGTTAGCATTTTTGTGAAGGTTTGGGTCGTTTCAGCTATTGTACCCTCCACACCCTACTGCCACGTGCACACCAGGTCCCTCACGTCCAAGGGCACTTTGAAATATGGAAACAAGTCTTTATCCGTTTTATATGTGGATTGACATTAAAAGTGTCAAACACCTGCTAAAATGTTCTTTGAAACATAAATTATATCTTATCATCCTTGTTGCTTCAAAACCCTAGACATACATGTACCATTTTACAAGTAACTCACAGTTTCACTGGACATGTGTTCTTATTCCTGATTAGGTTCAGTTGAATGCACCCTTAGTCAAACTCCATTCTACATGTACGTGTACATGTGTGTCATTCCTGGACTCAATTAGTTTTCAATTTTAAGTTGCCCTTGGTTCAGTGCTTATTCTGCTTTCAATTAAAACAAGTAGGGATTGTAGTATTTTAAGAGTGTTAGCATTACTGCATGATAACTTGTTCTGGCTTGTAAATCAGTACTTAATTACTCAAATCCAATTAAACACAAATATCTGCGTGGAAAGCATTTTTACGGAGTTTCTGGTCAACGAAAGTTTGAGGAACCTTTTTTATGTTTGGGCCACATGGAAAATGGGGTTAGAGATCTCTTTATTGCAACAGTATCTTGCAGCTTCTGTTGTTCAGTCTTTTGTATTCAGTTTGAGAATCAACGCTATCACATACTGTACAAGAGCTGCTGCATTGCACAAATGCTGTGTTTTTGTTTTTTGTAAATGGAGCAGACTGAATTCAACAGTTTTCCATAATCTGGGAAGACATGTGCCAAGTGCATGAAAACCTCAGTTTCCCTGCTGATGCAGAGGTTTGGAAAGCCAACCCATTGGAAAAAGTGCTTAGTTATACTGGCATGTTCATCGTTGGCATCAGAGGTAGAAAATAAACAACACCCCAAATGCATCCAAGATGCCAAAGCTAACTTTTTGTTATATTTACTACTTCCTAATTAAACAGAAGTTTCTATATCTAAAAACCTCAAAAACAAGAAAACAACAGTTTTCAATACTTACCGCTTTTTTTTTAGTCTTGGTATATTGGATTGTTTGTTTTTTTTTTGTGTTTGTTTGTTTGTTATTTATTTGTTTAAGCAGGTTGAAGTTTTGGCAGCTATTCAGCTGATGTGGACCTGCAATACCCGCGCACCCATACATTCACAAAGGGCAGCCACAACACCGGGAACTTCATCCCCTACTCTTCTCGAATATTGTGTGGGTTCTTTACAGTGCAACGCGCCTTGCCGTGGCCACCCAACAAACTTTCATATTTGACAATTACGTGTAAATACGTCAACTCAACAACCCATACAGCGGTGTTCAACTTACAACTGTACAAAATTTGCAAGGAGACGTGATTGTCAATCAAATACACACATCTCGATTGGCAGAAAATTTGTAAAAATCTTTGTTAGGTGGCCAAGGTAAGGCGCATCGCACTGCAACATCCCGCAGGGAGGTTATGAACATGGAAGATATTTGTGAGACAGGGCCTACGGTTTACAGTCCTTATCCGAGAAGACTTGAAAGTCCAACTATTTGTGGGTGAAATAAGCAAAGACCAGGGATGACACTAGGATTTTTCAATTTGGGTCCTGGGACCCACACGTTCGGCCAAATTGGGGTCCCAATATCTTGGCGACCCTCTGCGAGAAAAAGAGTATGTTTTAAATTATGAGGAAAAGAGAGTAACCAACTTGGAATTAATATTGACGCATATGCATAGGACCGGCCGACAAAGGCTTTTTCTAGAGCCATTACATTCATTCCTGGACAAGAACTCTGTTAATGAAAGAGCACCCTTCCCAAGGGTTTACGCATTACTGGTTTCCTCCCTTAAGAGCAACGAACAGTGACGTCTTTTGCTATATATTTGCATTCAGTGACTTGCAGAGTACATTCCTCTGAAGAAGACCACAGAAGGCGGTCGAAAATTTAGTTTTAACCTTTTTAGATGTTTTAAACCCCATTTCTTAGAACTTCAATTATGAGCACAGATCGCTCCAACAGTTTTACAAACAACAGAATATACTGATAAATCAAAGCAAGTTGTGTGAGTTATTTAAGTCAGTGCCTTGCGTCCTGGGACACATTAAAATTTCAATGATGCATTTTTTGGATTTCATTTGTGTAAAAATGCACGATTTCTGCGTTAACACGATCCCTGAAGACAGTGTGTGTTTCTAGGGTTCCAGCAAGCCCCACCAGACATAATAAACAATCATGGTGCACTATTATCACTGCTGTTTGTTAATTACAATAAGAATAATTCATTGTTCTTAAGAGCTGTCAACATGATACCGGTACTTGGGTAACTTTTTTTACAGGGTTGATATCAACAAAATTCCAAGACAACTAGAGAATCATTCATCCATTTACATGTGTTGTCCAAACTGTGTAGTTAATATTACAGAGTTTTAGAAATGGCAACCCCACAAAACAATATCACATTTTGACTTACGATACTGCAAAATTACATTTTGAGGTGACATTTTTGTCAGCATTGCCGTTGAAGATCTTAAAGTCTCTATTGTCAACCTGCTCCAGTTTATGAAAAGTTACTATATACATGTATATTGCATGGGATCAGTTAGAGGGTCCTTCTTTGTTAGACAGATCTCTTTGATACTAGAGAATGAATCCACCTCCACTATACTCCATTCTCTACAAGAAAAAAAATGTACCATGCTATGAGTCAATGACCTTGATAATTACACGAAAGTTGAATAACTCCACAGAGGCAAATGCAATCAAAGGGTACATCAAAAACCATTAGCAAAGGAGACTTTTGTTCATGTTGACTGCCTCATCTGATTAAACCATTAAACTTTGTTATTTAGAGTAGGTCGTGCTAGCAAATTTATAGTGGAGTGCATGCAAGGGCTTTTTTTACTACATGTAGTAGGAAAGGTAAGGAGTTTCTCCTTTTAAAAAACTGCTCAAGTTGATAATGGCACACTTCTTTTGTCAAGTGTCTCTACTCCTATAAACAATTTCAAACACCCATCCCCATGCGTGATAATAATTATCATCTAGAATGATGGTGCACTGCAAAGGCTAGACCACCACAACAGGGATTTTAGCTTTGACACTTTGTTAACAGTGCGTGATTTCTCTTGTCCTCTCAAGTTTATGGACACATGAAGAGTTGTGAAATGGGCTCCATGGTTTATCATTCTCGTTCAACAAACCAGTTATAAGGTCAAGGAAGCAACCTGCATGTAAGGCAGTCATGAAGAAGCCTGGAAAGTAAGCAGCCTTGAAAGGACTTACATGTAAACCCATGACTGTACAACTCTGCCAACTAAGCCATCAAAGCCCTTTAGAGCGAGTTTCGATCAAGTGTCATAAAACCAAAAAGGAAGTAATTACACCTAGCCGACACAAAGCACAGAAAAATGTGTACGCGCATGCCTCAATTGTTCTTGGTTTCCCTTCTGATTGGTTGAAAAAGTGGCGCGAGAAATTTGAACCAATCACTGAGTGAAGTAATACAAAACCAAAGCAATTGGCTAATTACTTTCAACACTCAATTAAAGCTGGTTGTGACAAGTTCATTTTCACTCTATAAGAAGTGAACTTCATGAGAGAATAATGTACGATTCAACATTTTGCTAAGCAGTAGGCAGTTTTAAGCATTACTGTTCAACAGTAAATACTGCACTGTACTTGTAATAAGATGTCAATGAAGTGAAAAAAGTATGTGGGTGGCAATCAACAGGCAGTAACTTTCCCACTACCATCCACCCCTGGCCATTATTTTTAATTCTGATTTGACCATCCCATCAGTAGAAAATAATAATTTTTATTAGGGCCGATTTACATGGTACGACTTTTGTTGCATGCGACAAGCTCACGACAGGCCTACGACATGACTTACGATTGTCGCAGCGTTTTAAAACATGCCCTTGTGCAATAAAGGATTAATTTCACTATTTTCAAATTGCCATTGTTATGAATTTTGTGAAAACTTTGAAAATATGCATGAAATGTCCCTATTGCCCCCTGAGAGTGACACTTGACAGATTTTAGTTATTGTGTTATAGAGATTGTGTTATTTTTGTTGGAGGGTGCGAAATTGTTAAAAATAAAGCTCATTTTCTCCTTTAAGAGTTTGAAAATATTTTGAATGAATAATACAGCAATTATTGAATTTGGCTTTCGTAGAATATGAAGAATTCTTCAGATCTCGGAGGATGTTATCCACCTCGGCCTTCGGCCTTGGTGGATAACACCCTCCTCAACCTGCAGAATTCTTCATATCCTACTCAGCCTCATTCAATAATTGCTAAATAATAAATAATTGTAAGATTATCTTTCATTAAAAGACAGGAGAGCTATGGTTGACAGTCTCATGCAATTAAATCAAACTGACAAGTTTGGCCTCATAGAGCTGGATCAAGAAGGAAAGTAATGTTGACACTCACTCACTAGCTTCCAACAACAATAAACAAGAATGCAGTTTATTATGCAGAATACAGGTACATAATCCCCATACTTTCTCCTCGCATTCTTACTTCTGATGAGTATGCTATCATTTTAGTATCGTAAAAATATTTGTGATCAAATTTTGTCATGGAACACACCCAGCTATTGTGGGAAAGCAAGGTTACTTTCTTTATAAATTATCTGGTATTAACTTTTTCCTCATTAAAACACTAATGCTTTCCTTGACCTTCATAAGCTTTTGTATCATGATAAACTTACCATCTTGTGTTCCATGAATGCCAGCCAGTCTGATGTGGCCGTGGGCAAGAGCCCCATGGAATGACATTTATACAGCGCTAGAGCCACCAATGACAAGTTTCCAAGGAGATAAAAGAACTTCTGAAGTATAACATGGTCATGTTCTCCTTCAAGGGATACGAAAGCTGTGTAAAAAGAAACTTTAGCATGAGACATACAACAAAAGTCTGCTAAAGTGCTTCCATTATCTCTATAGTGTGTATAGAGCGGTTTTCAATTGAATGTTGTAAAACCAAAACCAAAGTAATTACTTTGGCCACTCAAAAAGGATGGAGACAATCCAGTAAACCAATCAAAACTTGAAGTAATTACACGTAGCCGACACAAAGTGCGGGAAAATGTGCACGTGCGAGCCATGATTGGTTTTGGTTGCACTTCCGATTGGTTGTGAAAGTGGCACGAGAACTTTGAACCAATCACTGAGTGAAATAACGCAAAACCAAAGCAATTCGCTAATTACTTTTGACACAATTGAAAACCGCTCTATTAAAGTCTGCTGTGCACCAAGAGTTAACAGTCGCAAAAACTGACACTGACAATCGCTTCCTCAGTATTATTTTGAACTTGGCTTCAGCCTCAAACTTGACTGGAGAGAAGCATGTTTTTAAAGCTCCTGATATGGTAGGTTAAGTGGTTGTTACTATAGTTATTGTGATAAATTCTTTTCAAGATTGGTGGATTAAGTTGATTGCTTAATATGATTGGCTGATGCAACTGTCCAATTACAGGTATCCGATTACAGCCAACTGTCCAATTACAACCCTACACAATAATTGGTGAAAAATAAAGCAGTTAATGCTCAATATTGAGGAAATTGTAATGGTTATGACTGAAATTACAATAGGATCCTTAGCCAAACTCTCAAAGTAACGCATCTTACTTGATTTAATGGCCAAAAGTGCCTTGACTGGCCTGAGGAACATCATTCCAACCATCATAATAGGGAAGATGGAAATTGAGTTACCAGCCATGTACATAATGAACAAATTCATTGGGATCTGCTTGAATGGCCCAAGAGCAATGTCCCAAGATTTCTGAAATAAGAACAGGCAGAATCAGTTCAAAAAGTACTGCCAATGGATTTGCTTGATAAATAAAAAGGAAAAAAAAAAATTTCTAGTCTACTAGTGCCAGAGCACTAATTGAGCACACTGTAAACTGAAATCAACAAATAACCTAAGTCAAGTCAGTTCATTGTTACAAAGGGGCAGCAGCAAGAGCACTCACCTCCCACCAATGTGGGCCCCAGGTTCGATTCCCAGACTCAGGGTTGAATTTGATGGTTCTCTTCTCTGCACCAAGAGGTTTTTCCCCTCTCCTCATAAAACCGACATTTGATTTGATTTGCGTCGAGTTGTTGATTTCAGTTTTCATTTTTCCCAATTAGTGCTTCAGCGCTAGAAAACTTGACACTTAAATAATTATCCCTTTGACGCCTGAACCAGACAAAACCGGCCAGGGAAAACCCCAGGAGTCAATGGGATAAACTTCCTTTCCTTTCCTGTTCCCTCCTAAGAATGACACCTAAATGTACAGATATTACTCTGTCTAGCACCAGACAGTTTTGCTCATCAATGGGGGACCATTTCGGGGATGAAAGGGTTAAACATATGTCAAAAATGAAGGTGCTGAGTCCTCAGTTAGAATGACACCTTCACATCAGTCTTCTTGTAAAGGACAAATTCAGTAAAAGTTCTTATATAGTCTGCATGGTTAACCAAACAAACAAGATGTCGTCAGCTCAACCAGGTTTGGTTTGGTACTACTTGCTTAAGAAACTTTCAAACCATGATAAAAGATTATAACATTGCGGGAATTGCTCAATGTTGATACGTCTACAGACTGTAGTGAGAAGAATGTGGCATTCAGTCAAAACATACCTTTGCTACTAAATGGGTGCTGTTGACATCTCGACACTCCTGAGGAAAGATAAATCAGCAATCAGAGAATTCAAACAGAGATGCTGATGGAGTTAGGGTTTACAAAATACACAACATAAAGCCAAAAGGTTACATGTATATGGAGTCAGTTCATTGGTATGACTTGAATTATGCAGATGTACATAGCTTAGCATTTACAAATCAAGCCAGTTCACTGAGTTGCATATGACATCCAACATGATTTCACTTTTTGTTTATTCCCAGACTCTGACGTCCGAATTCCAATAATAATAACCTTCTCATTGTTCACTGCCCTCAATCCCATTTTCTGTGACTCTTAGAGGATCGACTAAAAAATAAAAACCTGAGAAAGTGAACAAACATCAGCCAATCATAGCATTGACAATGATTGTGACCCAATAACATGTAGAGCGACTCTTATCGTCATCTTTGATGATCAGGAACTTGTCAGAAAATTGCAATGGGGGATGGGGGTAAAGATCAGTAAAGCGGTGAAAATAAAATGACCCTCACTTGGTAACGAATAGAAATGATTTGACCCTCCCCCAGAACTCATCCTAAAATTCTCTGACACCTTCCCCCACCCCCCCCCCTCCAAATTTGTTATACAGTTGTAGAAGAAAAATTGTTCACTACTTTTAATAAAGGAAACCTAACATGCAAGTGACATCTCTGTTGGAGAAACAGGACCGAAAAAGCTTTTGACTCAATAGGATGACAATAGTTTCTACCACTGGAAACCAAGATACATGCTCTGCATTCAAAACTATCAATAGCTTCACTTGTTCATATGGCAGGAAATATTTTGTATGGCATGATTTTCATACCTCAACTAACTAGACTAATGTCAATTTTCCCGAAGTTCCCACGGCCTGCTCCAGTCTGACCTTGTAGCTCAGTTGGTAGAGCAGCGGTGATCTAATTAACCCGAAGGTCGCGGGTTCAATTCCCACCCTGGTCAGAGTTTTTCTCTGTCCTTGTGCGGGCCCATTTCCATTAGTAGGGCTAACACTCACATGGTTCATATGGGGTAGAAAACTAGCACTTCACATTACACTTTAATCAGTTAAGTCTGTTCAAATATAAGTGCTGCACAGCCAACGTTTGCAAAAACATAATCCTTCTTTGTACTTTTACATGTTCATTGCTGTGACTTTAACATCTTCAGTTCCCACAGCCTGCTTCCGTCTGACCTTGTAGCTCAGTTGGTAGAGCAGCGGTGATCTAACCCGAAGGTCGTGGGTTCAATTCCCACCCTGGTCAGAGTTTTTCTCTGTCCTTGTGTGGGCCCATTTCCATTATTTCGGATCCGGTATATGAAAGACAAGCCCAAATTACATAGCCTCACAGGGCTCACCCCTGATAAGTTTCTTAATTTACTTCATGTGAGATAATTCCTTGTGTAGTTGCCACTCCACTATTCAAATTCTAGCTTCCCTCGTTGCCACTTAAAACAGACTGTGATTATCACTACAAAAAATCTTAATGCCTACGTCGATCCACCCCACCTCCAGGCGTCTATTCTGGTATACAAAATAGTACATTTAGTTCACCTACCACATGCTGTAATCTCTGATCTGTGAAGCCAACTGGATCAGGTAAATCATTGTGCTGAACAAACTGTCTATCGGGAACATACCGCGGTCTAGGAGCATAAAAAAGAAAGCATAGTGAATATAAAAACTATCAAATTCTTATTCTGGGTTATTCTGTTCTCACAGGAACTGAGGGTGGAAGACCAATGAACAAGAAATCATCACGGAAATGGTACTAATAAAGTTATTACGATTTAATTACAAAGCATTTAGCACCAAAAACTATTTTTAAAAAAACGTAGTGTAAAATGTCTAGCGATCTCACCTACTAGTCAAATCAATTGACCATTTATTTGTCGACCTTCTCGATATCGACCTATTCGCCATATTGGATCCTCGATAAACGGTCCAGTCCTTTTCGCTTCTTTTTTGAGTCATGCGCGATAGCGAAGTTTTGTTTTGCTGCAGCGGCTTTCTCATACCGAAGTCAAAACACTGTGTGGTTAGCAGCTGTTTTGCTACAAAATTAGAGTAATCTTGTCTTTGAAGCATTCCTACCTTGGTGGATTATGGGCAGCAGACACACCCGTCGTTCGAATGGCGAAAGAGCGCGTTCCAATAATTCAGAGCGCGAGGAATCGAATTCAACTGTCAGTGAAGACACGGAAAGTGATAACGAGTCAGACCTTGTGAGCGTTCTGGCCTTTCTTCTGCGCAGGTAAGGGGCGCAGCGTCTTCCAAACAATCAGTAAATTTCTGAATATTGTGCAGTTATGTTAAGGGATATTACTTTGGAGAAAATTTGACTATTTACTTTGCGTTTTCTCTGATAGTACAACTAATGGCATGGAATGGACAACTAGCTGATTTTTTATCATGCTTTGTTATGTAACTTATTCCATAACATCCTTTGCCTGATCTGGTGTCCTGGAGCGTAAAGCGAATAAACTTTAAGTTCGAGTTCAACTGCATCGTGATCAATAAATTATATTATTGGTACGTCATGCATCCAATAGTGTTTATAAGAGGTCTAACCGAAAATAATTTGTCCACACGTAATAAATTAAATGCTATTAGAGACTGTTGTCGTAGTTTTGCCACTAATACTGATTCTGTGTACTTATTGACTGAGTAAGTGGGCTAGACGTAAATATTTTCCTCTCTGAGATTGTCAGCAGGACCATAGGGGTCATAGATTATTGCACATTGTTTTGAAAACAAAGACGCTGTTTTTCGTGACGTCACACATTGTTATTAATATACCAAACAGAAGCTAATTGATTTTGTGATAAAAACTAACGATAGAAAGTTATGACATTTCGACCTTCCGGAGGTCGTTTTCAAGTGCAAGTTACAATATACAAGTAAATTAGCATCAATTAAAAATAGTTTTAAAAATACCATGATCACTAAAAAGGCAGTAAAGTGTGTAACATAAGTGATAAAATATTTGTAAAAAATGGGGGACATAAATTAATTAGAAGAATAAACAACAATGAGCTTTTATAACCTGATCTAAACAAATAATTTAGCACAGATGGAATCATACTGTTTGTTTAGCATTGGTTTTAGATCTTTGATAAAAAACATTTCGAAAATAAGACAATCAAATTTGTTTTGACATTTCCTTAAAATTCTAAAACTTTGTGCAATGTCGTCCAGTTCCAAATCATGTTGCTCTCTGAGATGATTTCCGACTGCTGATCCTTTGTGTTCCTCAGTTGGTGTTGGCTTTTCAATAGTGGCATCCTCTTTAAGAGGCGATGGTTAGCGCTAGGGATTTGGGCAGGATCTTGTATGACTATGTGGCCCGATCCTGGAGTGGCAGTCTCTGTTGCAGGTGGCACAGACGTGCCTTGTGGAAACGCACGCAGAGGCTGCGCGTTCTTTCCTCGCTGCTCTCTTGCATGTAACCTGGACTCTAGCATTCGCTTCCACCTTTGAAACCTCCGCTTTGACACTTTGCTGCCATGTATCTCTGTGTTTGGCGATGTCCTCCCGTGCACTGGTGTCGATTAGTGCAGATCGCAAGGCTCGCTTGATGACGTCCTTGTAGCACAGCAGCGTTTGACACAGGTGACAGACGCCCTCCGGCAGTTCTCCATAAAGGATTTCTCTTGGCAGGCAATCAGGCTCCATGCAATGTGCATGGCCGAGCCATCGAAGGCGTCGCTGAATGAGCAGTGATGGCATGCTCAGTGAGCCAGCGCGCTCCAGGACCTCGGTGTTGGTGACTGTGTCCTGCCACCTGATGTGCAGCAGGTGCCAAAGGCGGTGGAGGTGGAATCCCGTTGAGTCTCCACTCTTGTCTGGCATAGGTTACAAGTCCACGACTCGCTGCCATAAAGCAGAGTCGATAGGACACAAGCTTGGTAGACGCACATCTTGGTCCTTTCGCTCAACAGGTCATTGCCCCACACTCGCTTGTTGAGTTTGGCCATGACAGCAGCTGCTTTGGCGATCCTGCAGCTGATCTCAGCATCGAGCGAAGTCAAGCTTGACACGGTGGAGCCTAAATAGGTGAAGGTGTCCACAACCTCCAGCTCCGGGTTGTCGATGGTGATGACTGGGGGGACTCAGCACCTTGTGCCAGGATGTTGGTCTTCCTAAGGCTGATCGTTAGCCCAAACTCCTTGCAGGCATGGAACAGCTTGTCTACCAGATATTGGAGGCCCTCCTCGCTGTGGGATATTAAAGCAGCGTCGTCTGCAAACAGCAGCTCCCGTATGAGCACCACGTAAGCTTTGGTTTTGGCGCGGAGTCTGGCGATGTTGAAGAGTTTGCCATCTGACCTGATCCGGATGTAGACACCTTCTGTACAGTCTACAAAGGCATACTGGAGCAGCATCGAGAAGAAAATCCCGAACAGGGTTGGAGCAAGGACACAGCCCTGCTTTACTCCACTGCTGACTGCGAAGGCATTGGAGGTGGCTCCATCGAAGCAGACTGTACTCTGCATGTCCTAGTGAAAGGAAGTGATGATCGCCAGGAGCTTTGGAGGGAAGCCTATCTTCTGGAGGATCTGGAAGAGCCCACTTCTGCTCACCAAGTCAAAAGTTTTGGTCAGGTCCACGAAGGCGAGGAACAGTGGCTGCTGCTGCTCTTGACGCTTCTTGACGGATGGAGAAGATCATGTCCACTGTGAACCTCGCGGCTCTGAAGCCACACTGTGACTTGGGGTAGACCTGCGAAGCAAGGCTCTGCAGGCGGGTCAAGGTGACCCGAGCGAAGACTTTGCCAATGATGCTCAAAAGAGAGATGCCGCGATAGTTGTTGCATTCACTATGCTGAGCTCTTCCAGTGTCGGTCAAGCTCCTCTGTGACTGGCAACCCAGGCAGGGTATTGAGGGCAGTGTCTGTGATGGTGTTCTGGGTTGAGTAGAGCTTGAGATAATGCTCCACCCAACGCTGCAGCTGCATGCTCTGATCAGTGATGACCTTGGCAGTCTTTGATTTGAGCGTGGGACTGTTTTGGCGCTCGTAGGGCTGGTGGCAGTTTTGAGGTCCTCATACATCCCCTTTGCGTGGCCACAGTCTGCTGCTAGCTGAATTTTGGTGCATAGGTTCTGCCAGTACTTGTTGGCACAGCGGCAGGCGGTCTGCTGGGCCTTGCTCCTAGCTGCCGGAAGGGCGTCACGTGTGCTTGGGGAAGGGTTCTGCTTATGAGCCAGCATCGCATTCCTCTTGGCCTCTGTGACTGGCTGCATTCTTTCTTGCCAAATGCAGCCATGGCTGAGTTGTAGATGGCATCACGGAGGTGAGACCCTTTGGCATCCGGGTTGCTGGTTGTTGGTTGCGCAGTAAGTTTCTCCTGGAGGCTGTCAGCAAAGCTCTGAACCTTAACGGGGTCGGAAGTGCCACAGGTGTTGATGCAGGGGCGACCCTTGGTCTTGGCGTGGTGGATCTTTCTGGGCTTCAGCGTGACCTTGCTTGCAACGAGCGAGTGGTCCGTGTCACAGTCAGCCCTGTGATAGCTTCTTGTGTGGAGGACACTGCTGAGGTCTGCTCTCCTAGTGATGACAAGGTCTAGCTGGTGCCAGTGGCAGGACCGAGGGTGTCTCCAAGACACTTGTGCAGCTCCTTACACTTAAAGTAGCTGTTGGTGATGCAGAGGCAGTGGTGACAGCAGAGTTCAAGCAACCTCTGCCTGTTCTCATTCATCCTGCCGACCCCAAAGTGGCCGAGGCAGGAAGGCCACGCTTGCCAGTTGGTCCCAATGCGTGCATTGAAATCGCCTAGCAAATATATGTCCTCGGAACTTAGGACTCTGGATAGTGTTTCCTGCAGAGCCTTGTAGAATTGATCCTTGGCTTCTGGGGTGGAGGTCAGAGTCGGGGCATAGGTGGATATGATGTTCACAAAGCCCACCGACATTTTCATGCGAAGGGGAAGAATTCTAGATGACCCTCCGGAGGGGATTTCTGTGGTGGCAATCAGCGAGTTCCTCACGGCAAAGCCTACGCCGTGCTGCCTTGGCTTGTCCTGGGCCAGGCCTTGCCAGAAGAAGGTGTAGTCTTTTTCCCACTTTCGGCCAGCCTGGTTTTCTGGAGACAGGCAACGTCGATGTTGAGTTGTGCCAGCTCCTTGTTGATGATGGCGGTCTTGCAGGAGTCGTCCATTAGCTGAAGGTCAGCAGAGAGACCAGGGCACATGGTGCGAATGTTCCAGCTTGCGATTTGAAGAGCTGGAGTCTTCGTAGTTTTTCGCTTTTGACTTCTTGGTGCAAGTACTTGCTTGCTTGTCCGGAGGGTCCCCTAAGCCCTACGCACCCAGTAGAGCAGGCAAGCAATAAGGGGGCGGCACCTTACTGGCTGGGGGCTGCCCAGCTTGAGGCGGGCGGTAACCACCCAATGAAGCTGTAGGGGCTTCTCCCACACTCGGACGAGACCTCTGGTGCTCCTTCTTACGCCAATCAGTTGGAGCTTAGAACCGGTAGACTGCCTCATCCTGTGTTGTGCCAGAGTCTTGCGACACCACTGGAATGCCCTCTCCAGTTTGTGCTAAGGCCTGGGCAGGAAGATAAGGAGACGCTGGGCTGCCCATACAACAGTGTCCCCCTCTCGGTGTCACTGGCTGGGTTCAAGGGAAAGGAAGAACCAATACAACTTGGGGCTAGTTCCACTGCAGAAGCTGCCGGAAGGAAGTGCTGAGCACCTGCCATCGGCCGTAGGGGCTCCACTCCGGATTTGTTCTCGAGGTTTACTCCTGAAGCGTTCCTGAGATCAGGTATAGCCGCAAGGCAGCGGAGGTTTGAAATCAGGGTTTACCTTCCCCTAGATGGGCTGCCTTCACAGGCTAAGAGCCCCATCTACCCTGGGCAACTGGTTTTAAGGCGCCAGTGGCTTTGCCTTTGCCCCTTCTCCTGTCGGTGGTGCCAGTTCCACCACACGGAGGCCAGAAGTTGGACTCAGCTGACAGAGGCTCTTAGAGTCGCATGCCATTGGGAGCATTTCGAGAGGTTGTGAGAAGCCAGCCTCACAACCCACTCCCCGGCTATAACAGCCTTACAGCATGTATAACGGACATATCCTGCATCACACAGGCCACACTTAACATAATACACCACGCATTGCTGATTCACCAGGGGTGGCTTGTCTTCCCTTACTTTGATTTCATCCTTGATCTTCCGACTTGTGAACACTGGGCTAATATCTTCATTGACCTTTCGACTGAGGTCACCAAGTTGTCTGCGTACTGCGTTTGCAGATCTTTGATCTTTAAAGGGCAGCGTGATTCTGATTGGAGCTTCCCGCTTCTCAGATACTTGCGTATGTGAGTCTTCAGACACTTTTCAATCGATGAATTGGCGAATGGTAGGCGTTCACATTCCTCGTGAAAAAAACTTCCATGTAGATTAGAGCTTAAATGCACGGTTAAGCATGGTGTTCAGTAGTGAGCGTTTGCATCTCCCATCCACGTGGCTGTGGTAGTATAACAGTAGCCCACTGTCCATCGGTTTTTTGTACACGTTTGCGTCTAGCAGGCATCCATTCTTCATTACTTCCATTTCCAGAAAGGGAAGCTTGCCGTTTTCTTCGAGCTCCATTGATGACTCCAAGGATGACTGTTGTTCAACGTCGTTAGGAATTCTGAAGCTGTTTCAACATCAGTCATTACACTAAGTGTATCATCAACGTAGCGTTTGTAGATGTCAGGCATCTTGTTTTCTGTTTCCAGTTGTTTCTCGATATTACACATGAAGGCGTTTGCCATTAGGGGTCCCAGAGGCGAACCCATAGCAACACCATCCACCTGTTGGTACAGATTTCCTTCAAACTGAAAGAGTTGATGTTTGGTGGCAATTCTCAACAGCTCTATCAAATCCGACTTCGTGATGTTGAGACTGTGTTCTTCATTAAACCAGCTTTTTTGAAAGGCTCTTTCTGCAATGCTTGATGGACAAGGGTTTCAGTTTCTCATCCAGCCACATTGCAGGCTTGTAATTATATGTTCCCGTGGCAGATAGTATTGGATGCATGGCTAACTTCTTCTTATGGGTTTTTGGGAGACTGTAAAGATGTGCGAGTCTCGAACCCTTTTGTATTACTGAATCTGCAATGGTTTTAGGTAAAATCCTTTGTACAACCAAGGATAACTCCTCCTTCTGAAGTAATGGATGGTAGTGCTTCAGGGGGTCTTCCTCATGTTTTTGGTCTCTCGACACTCACGGGTATGAATTTTGTCATGTCATTAATGGATGACTACTTCAAAAGACACGAACAAGAAGCAAAGGCAGACAAGGCAGTGTTCAATATTATATTTACTCATTTATTTATTTATTACGTGGAATGCCGAAGGCATACCACGTCTTAAATCCGGGCTGGTCACAAATTTCCTTTTTTTGTTGGTAGTCACAAATGTGCATACCCCACGGATATTGAATTAGGCTCCGATCGGGTGAATTTTACTTTATAACCTTTAGTATATCCGAACTTCGCTGTCCCATTTAGAAACCATATATTTTCTCTACGCTTCGCGATCATGTGCGCGCGTTAGACCACTCGGCCACCGCGACACAGTTCTAATGCGGTGAGGAAAGCAATTATTTATTGTGGAATCTTTCCGCCGGCCATGATTGACACAGTATTAAAATATTCGATAAAGTGGACGGATGTTTTTCTTTGAAAAAGACAAGCTTTAAAGGTAAGAAGAATTTTCTACGTTAATTCTAGATCTTGCTGCGTACTTATACTTGTGTGTTCCGCTGTGAACATTACGGTATTTTGCACAGAACGAATACTTCATTAGAAGTATTTTGCATAGCACGAATACTCTAATATTTCTTGGGAACCGGTTTGTTCAGCCGTTTTGACGTAGAAAGAAAATAAGAACATAGCTTTCAACGGCCAAACAAAATAAAAAATGAAATCAAGTTTTAAAAAAACGAATTACTGATGTCCGTAATGGGGACTTCGCAGCGGTCCCCCATCCAAGTACTAACCTCATTCGGAGGAGCTTAACTTCAGCTGACACCTGGGCTAACATCAACGATTGAGATCTTTGTGTTAAATTCGCACATGTATCTTGTCGAACTTTATTAAAACTTGAAAGAAAAAAAGTAAACTAACAAAAACCCGGTGTCTTGCGGTCATTTTGTCACTGATGCATCCTTTGTTTCGTGAGTTGTCAGTATTAAACACGCAAGGTAACTTGATCACAGGCGGCCGCTAAAATCAATGTCATTTTCGATTTTGTGATTTTACTTGTACGACCAGAAGTACGATAGAAAATTGAACTCAGATTGAACGTACAAAAATATCCCGAAAAGTTTTTCGCTGATGGTAACTTGTATTATATTCGTGGCACAAAATTTATGATGCCTTCATCTCGCAAATTGTCTTATTCTCGATCGACACTTCCTAAAAGTTCCTTCTGCTCTCCTTAAAACTACATATCATTGTTTATTTACTTTTGCGTCAATATTTGTTTTGCATACAGGGAAGGCAGGCTAACAAAATCTGTACCTTGCTTAGTTCGCATTTTTGGGCATTAAAGTAGAATTTTTGGTCTTATGTTCCTGACAGAAAGTTGCATCTTTTGACGTCTCCCATCCAGTTACTAACCCCGCCAGTAAGGGCTTGACTTCAATGCAAATTGGTTTTGGAAAGCTGTCAGAAGCTCAGAGTACACGCTTAAGCTTGTGGTGAAAAAGAAGTTGTGAATGATCAACTTGTCAGCCTTGAAGCTAAATGTTTCTCGATTTGCTTTTATTTTCTTCAATCGTTCTGCGTTAAGTACCTTACTGAACCACATGTCTTCTCAGGGGGTATCTACCAAAGATATCTACCGTGACACTGTGATGATTTACGATACCAAAACAATATCGTGTACCACAGTTGTTAGTTATGTGTCGATCAGACCTATGATCAGACCGAATCTTCATCATCCTCCCTGGTAAACCACGGGCATTACCCTACCCTCTGTGCCAGAACAGTGTCGGCTGTTTTTCTTAAACAACCGAAACTGTTCTGTGCTTGCCCCTTACGGCACTGACAAAAGTACCGTACGTTAGTACATGTGTACTTGACCGTAGCCATTGGCCGAGAAACTAATCTTAGCCAAAAGGCCGAAAAGCGATCAGGACACGGAAAACTTAGGTAAAAAAATAGTGGAGATATGGGATTTTTGGCTGGAGGGGGGGAACTGAGGAGATACGGGATATTTTATAAAGTAGGAGCGCATTGCGTACGTGTGGTAGTGCAGTAACTAGACACTGTTTTCTCGGGAAGCGATCACTAGGGTTTTTTGTTTTCGTGTTTGATAGTTTTTTGTTCAGCTCGAGTGTAGAATCATGACGAACTTTTGTAGTTTGTGAGAACTATTTACTACTTGTAGCTTTTGTTGAGTTTTGAATCGATAATAGAAAGAGTTTTGGCGATTTCAACTCAGACGGGACTACTGGATTTAAGCTTTTTCCTTGAAGAGATTTCAAGTTATTGTGAAACGTTTGGTACCAAGTTACTCTAATACTGAAATCGAGATTATGGAATTGTAAAACTAGAACTTTGGACTGGACTATAGAACGCGCAATTACGGAATTTTACATTTTTGAGCATTCTGAGAAATGGAGTTCACATGTTGTCTTCTTGTCTTCGCCACGGCAGATTTAAACAGTTTGCAAGAAACTAAACCAGGATTACGGAACCGGAATTCGAATACATGGCCCGGTTGTTCGAAAGCCGATTACCTTAATCCAGGATTAGAGTAAACTTTTGTTTCATGTTTTCAACTTCTGGGTGAAAGTTTCCTTTGCTTATTGACTTCTTCTAATGTAAAGTTTCACGGAATATCAGCCTTGAACAGCATTTGGGGGTAGAGAATAAAACTCGTTTGTTCATTTTTAACCTGAGATTAGCATTAATCGGCTTTTGAACAACTGGCCCAGGATGATAAGTTGTTGAACTGTGATCTGTAATAAGTTTTTCGGATGATTTAAGGCTGATCTTGTAATTTTTGGATGAACGTAGTTAAGGAAAGAAGTAAAACTGTAGGATTTAAATAAAGTCTCATTCCAAAAAATAAATAAATGAAAGATCCCGTATCCCGAGAACCCACAAATAGGGCTTCCTTGTTTGCATTTGCAAATTTAGTAACATTAATAATGAGTTTTTACAACAGACAACCTCAAGTTATATTACAGATGTATCTTTCTGGTAATCTCTCGCCATTTTCTGTAAGTGGGCAATTTGTGTCAACTGTTGCATTCCACGGATACGCCTTTGGAGGCATCTTGTTTATTTATTTAGTTAGTTAGTTATTTATATAGTTGTGCTATTTGTTGCTATTTTTTTCCAAGATTCACAGGAACATTTATCTATTTTTGGATCTAATCCGCAACTCTTGTGAAGCAATCACCATCATCTTCACTTATTTATTTTTTCCGTAGCGGCCAAGCCCGAATTGTGCAAGCCAGTTCTGAAGGTGGCAGGGGTATCCACCTCATTCATGGCATGTCATCAAGTGATGACGATGATGATGATGGTTTCGACGATTTTGCTTTCCATGATGGAAATATTCCTAGTCCTCCGAGTATGTGTACAGCTTGATTTAAAATTCTGGGCGGAGTTGTTTAAAGCAAGGTTGTGAACACCATTCTTTGCTTAATTTACCTGAGCAACCTCTGAGTTGTGTTCACTCCTTATAGTTATTAGCCCTGCTTTGAAAAACTAGGCCCAGATGTAGAGGTTATGAAAAAGCCATTCTTTCTGTTTGAATCAACAAATCCCTTTCTGTTTTGAGTGTTTTTTTGTATTATCTCCAACATCCATAATTATTTTTTCACAGCTGATCCAAATCCAAGTACATCCTCAGTAGACGTAAGTATATGCTCATCTCAGTTGATTATTACACAAGCAACTCTAGTACATTGTACATTTATTTATTATTTTGAACTAATAAGTGTAGATAATAAAGTTTCCTGAGGGTCCATAGGATAGGTACAATCATTTAATTTATTAACCCATTGATTCCTAAACTGCCCTCCCATTAGCGAGTAAAATCACTCCCAAGGGAAAAGGACATATAATATTATTTCATTGCTGACTGATTAATTGATCGACGTCTTTTTTAAATTGACTATTGTTCTTTTGGTTCCTTTTCAGGAAAGTACATTTAAACAAGACACGGTCTTATCAAGTGGTCAGAATGTGAACAATCATAATATTTGTGCAAGGCTTCATATGGTAATAAGTACTTGTTTTCTTTAAGGTATCTGTATACCCCAAATGACAATCTCGTGGCATTGTCAATGATTCACGGTCACACGTTTCATAAAAACTCCAATAAAGTATATAATTATTTTAGTTGATTTAAGGCAAGAAATAAAAACCTTTCCTAAAATAGCGATCATTTTCCATAGTAGTTCAAGGTAAGGTAGCTGGAACCAGTTTCACCACTTTTAAGAGACCTTATTACATGGGTTTATAACTACCATATTGTTTCATGTAACAGCAATGTTATTATAAAGTACCATATGAACACCAATTATTGCTTAAGAAAATGCACCCCATATTGTGACATTAGGTTACCATGGCAATGTGAAAGCTCTCCAAAAACAGCCTATATTTCGTCTTTACTTGAATCTCAAAAGTGAATTTGGTTACTCCCATTTTTTTATAGAAACATTTAAGAATAACAAAATTGCTATAAAACATTTCGTAAGAGGATATTAAATGTTTGTAGAGGAACAGTCGATTACGATTACCGATGCCATTCGCTTCTCTGAAGAAATCCGCAACTCACATATTGGTCTCTTATGATGTCACAGCCCTCTTTACTAACGTCCCTTTAAATGAGATCATCAACGTCTTAGTCAAAAAAACATTTACCGATGATTGGTCAAACTTATGGCCTTAATTAACCTGCAAAAGGATCAACTCACAAAGCTTCTCAAGGTTGCCACTACTAACCAGCTTTTTCAATTCAGTGGCCAGCTATATGAACAAATCAACGGTGGGGCTATGGGTTCACCCCTTGGCCTCTAATGGCCAATGTCTTCCTCTGCCATCTTGAAGACAAGCTTACCTGCGATGGTGTGATGCCCATATTATACAAGAGATATGTTGATGATACCTTGGTCAGAATGCCCAGCACTGACACTGCAATTGATTTTCTCACTACTGTTAATAGCTTCCACCTCAGCCTGTCTTTTACGCTGGAGCTTCCTATTGATAACAAGACCTCCTTTATCGACATTGAGATAATCAAGAACCGAACAAAGATTGACACACAAGTATATAGAAAGCCAACAAACACTTTTCTTGTTGCTGCATTTTCATAGCCACACAGACAAACGCTGTAAAGATTGCTTGCTCAAAACAATGATCCATCGCGCATCTGCTCTATCCTCAACAACTGAAGCCTTCAATCAAGAATGCACTGCAACTACAACCGGTCTTTATCAGTAGAAAATAGCAACAAGACCTCAAGCCCAGAGAAATCAAGCCTCCAATCGTAAAATCAACAATGCGTTATTTACTCTTTTGCATGTGATCTGTGTGATTCAGATTATGTCTGCTATACGGCTCAACACCTTCATGAATGTAATGCTAAACATAACGAGATGCTTCCGTGAAGCGTACACTGGGTTGCCTGTGGTACGTGCTACAGAAAATCAGAAGGCACTGAATTGTGTGGTATTGAAATACAGCATTCCAGTCTCTGAAGAATAAAACAAATAAAAGAGAAGCGAGAAACATTGGCTTCTGGGCTGACATGTTGATAATTTTCAAGTTCCCTCACAACTTCTTTTACCACAAGTGTGCCCTCTGAGCATCTGACAGCTTTCTAATACTAAACTTAACTGAGGTCAAGCCCTGTTCAGCGGGGTTAGTGTTAGGATGGGAGACCAAAACAATAAACCCCTCATAAAAAAACAGAAGCATCTGACCGAAAATACTATTAACGCTAACAAATGCGAACTCAGCAAGGTACAGATTTTGTTAGCTTGCTTTATGCAAAACAAATATCGATGAAAAAGCAAATAACTATTGATTCACCGTTTTTGGAAGAGCAGAAGGAAGTTTCCGGGACGGTCGATCGAGAATAAAATATTTACGACATGAAAACAACTTAATTTTGAACCGTGAATATAGAATTAAAAAGTTACGATCAGCGACAAACATTTTGGGAGATTTTTGCTTCGTTCAAGTAAATTGCACAATCGAAAGTGACATGGCCGGAATTCAGCGAGAGCCGTGATTAAGTTCCGCGGCATGTTTACTAGCCAAACCGTGAAGCATCTGTGTCAAATGATGGCAAGATACTGGGTTCTTGTAAGTTTCTTTTTCTGTCAAGTGTTATAAAGTTTGACAATGAAATGAGCGAAGTCAAAACAGATCACAATCGCCCAACTCTTGTTTATGCAAAGTCAAAATTTACTCTCCAAGACGCGTACGACGTTATTTATCACCAGGTAATTCCATCATTTTGGAAATAGCAGCTACTTTATTATTCATCTGTG
>NC_090869.1:26377175-26408647 GCF_036669935.1 Montipora foliosa | reverse complement strand
AAAATTTGTAAAAATCTTTGTTTAGGTGGCCAAGGTAGAGGCGCATCGCACTGCAACATTCCCCCGCAGGGAGGTTATGAACATGGAAGATATTTGTGAGCCAGGGCCTACGTTTTACAGTCCTTAATCCTAGAAGACTTGAAAGTCCCACTATTGTTGGTTCAAATAACGCAAAGACCCTGGAATTGACACTAGGATTTTTCAACTTGGGTCCTGGGACCCACACGGTTTCGGCCAAATTGGGGTCCCAATAGCTTGGCGACCCTCTGCGAGAAAAGAGTATGTTTTAAATTATGAGGAAAAGATAGTACCCAACTTGGAATTAATATTGAAGGGCATATGACATTAGGACCGGCCGACTAAGGCTTTTTTCTCAGAGCCATTACATTCATTCCTGGACAAAACCTCGGTTATATGAAAGAGCCCCTTTCCCAAGGGTTATACAGCATTCCTGTTTTTTCCTCCCTTAAGAGCAACGAACAGTTACGTCTTTATGCTATATATTGGCACTTCAGGTGACTTTGCAGAGTACATTCCTCTGAAAGAGACCACAGAAGGCGGTCGAAAATTTAGTTTTAACCTTTTTAGATGTTTTAACCCCATTTCTTAGAACTTCATTATGAGCACAGAATCGCTCCCAAACAGTTTTACAAACAACAGAATATACCTGATAAATTCAAAGAAAGTTGTGTGAGTTATTTAAGGTCCAGTGCCTTGGCCTTGCGTCCATGACACTATTAAAATTTCAATGATGCATTTTTTGGATTTCATTTGCGTAAAAATCCACGATTTCTGCGTACACGAATCCCTGAAGACAGTGTGTGTGCTTCTAGGGTTCCAGCAAGCCCCACCAGACATAATAAACAATCATGGTGCACTATTTATCACTGCTGTTTGTTAAGTACAATAAGAATAATTCATTGTTCTTAAGAAGCTGTCAACATGATACCGGTACTTGGGTAAACTTTTTTTACAGGGTTGATATCAACAAAATTCCAAGACAACTAGAGAATCATTCATCCATTTACATGTGTTGTCCAAACTGTGTAGTTAATATTACAGAGTTTTAGAAATGGCAACCCCACAAAACAATATCACATTTTGACTTACGATACTGCAAAATTACATTTTGAGGTGACATTTTTGTCAGCATTGCAGTTGAAGATCTTAAAGTCTCTATTGTCAACCTGCTCCAGTTTTAGAAAGTTACTATATACATGTATATTGCAGATCAGTTAGAGGGTCCTTCTTTGTTAGACAGATCTCTTTGATACTAGAGAATGAATCCACCTCCACTATACTCCATTCTCTACAAGACAAAAAATGTACCATGCTATGAGTCAATGACCTTGATAATTACACGAAAGTTGAATAACTCCACAGAGGCAAATGCAATCAAAGGGTACATCAAAAACCCTTAGCAAAGGAGACTTTTGTTCATGTTGACTGCCTCATCTGCTTAAACCATAAACTTTGTTATTTAGAGTAGGTCGTGCTAGCAAATTTATAGTGGAGTGCATGCAAGGGCTTTTTTTACTACTAGTAGGAAAGGTAAGGAGTTTCTCCTTTTAAAAACTGCTCAAGTTGATAATGGCACACTTCTTTTGTCAAGTGTCTCTACTCCTATAAACAATTTCAAACACCCATCCCCATGCGTGATAATAATTATCATCTAGAATGATGGTGCACTGCAAAGGCTAGACCACCACAACAGGGATTTTAGCTTTGACACTTTGTTAACAGTGTGTGATTTCTCTTGTCCTCTCAAGTTTATGGACACATGAAGAGTTTGTGAAATGGGCTCCATGGTTTATCATTCTCGTTCAACAAACCAGTTATAAGGTCAAGGAAGCAACCTGCATGTAAGGCAGTCATGAAGAAGCCTGGAAAGTAGCAGCCTTGAAAGGACTTACATGTACCCATGACTGTACAACTCTGCCAACTAAGCCATCAAAGCCCTTTAGAGCGAGTTTCGATCAAGTGTCATAAAACCAAAAAGGAAGTAATTACACCTAGCCGACACAAAGCACAGAAAAATGTGTACGCGCATGCCTCAATTGTTCTTGGTTTCCCTTCTGATTGGTTGAAAAAGTGGCGCGAGAAATTTGAACCAATCACTGAGTGAAGTAATACAAAACCAAAGCAATTGGCTAATTACTTTCAACACTCAATTAAAGCTGGTTGTGACAAGTTCATTTTCACTCTATAAGAAGTGAACTTCATGAGAGAATAATGTACGATTCAACATTTTGCTAACCAGTAGGCAGTTTTAAGCATTACTGTTCAACAGTAAATACTGCACTGTACTTGTAATAAGATGTCAATGAAGTGAAAAAAGTATGTGGGTGGCAATCAACAGGCAGTACTTTTCCCACTACCATCCAACCCTGGCCATTATTTTAATTCTGATTTGACCATCCCATCAGTAGAAAATATAATTTTTATTAGGGCCGATTTACATGGTACGACTTTTGTTGCATGCGACAAGCTCACGACAGGCCTACGACATGACTTACGATTGTCGCAGCGTTTTAAAACATGCCCTTGTGCAATAAAGGATTAATTTCACTATTTTCAAATTGCCATTGTTATGAATTTTGTGAAAACTTTGAAAATATGCATGAAATGTCCCTATTGCCCCCTGAGAGTGACACTTGACAGATTTTAGTTATTGTGTTATAGAGATTGTGTTATTTTTGTTGGAGGGTGCGAAATTGTTAAAAATAAAGCTCATTTTCTCCTTTAAGAGTTTGAAAATATTTTGAATGAATAATACAGCAATTATTGAATTTGGCTTTCGTAGAATATGAAGAATTCTTCAGATCTCGGAGGATGTTATCCACCTCGGCCTTCGGCCTTGGTGGATAACACCCTCCTCAACCTGCAGAATTCTTCATATCCTACTCAGCCTCATTCAATAATGGCTAAATAATAACTAATTGTAAGATTATCTTTCATTAAAAGACAGGAGAGCTATGGTTGACAGTCTCATGCAATTAAATCAAACTGACAAGTTTGGCCTCATAGAGCTGGATCAAGAAGGAAAGTAATGTTGACACTCACTCACTAGCTTCCAACAACAATAAACAAGAATGCAGTTTATTATGCAGAATACAGGTACATAATCCCCATACTTTCTCCTCGCATTCTTACTTCTGATGAGTATGCTATCATTTTAGTATCGTAAAAATATTTGTGATCAAATTTTGTCATGGAACACACCCAGCTATTGTGGGAAAGCAAGGTTACTTTCTTTATAAATTATCTGGTATTAACTTTTTCCTCATTAAAACACTAATGCTTTCCTTGACCTTCATAAGCTTTTGTATCATGATAAACTTACCATCTTGTGTTCCATGAATGCCAGCCAGTCTGATGGGGGCCGTGGGCAAGAGCCCCATGGAATGACATTTATACAGCGCTAGAGCCACCAATGACAAGTTTCCAAGGAGATAAAAGAACTTCTGAAGTATACATGGTCATGTTCTCCTTCAAGGGATACGGAAGCTGTGTAAAAAGAAACTTTAGCATGAGACATACAACAAAAGTCTGCTAAAGTGCTTCCATTATCTCTATAGTGTGTATAGAGCGGTTTTCAATTGAATGTTGTAAAACCAAAACCAAAGTAATTACTTTGGCCACTCAAAAAGGATGGAGACAATCCAGTAAACCAATCAAAACTGAAGTAATTACACGTAGCCGACACAAAGTGCGGGAAAATGTGCACGTGCGAGCCATGATTGGTTTTGGTTGCACTTCCGATTGGTTGTGAAAGTGGCACGAGAACTTTGAACCAATCACTGAGTGAAATAACGCAAAACCAAAGCAATTCGCTAATTAACTTTTGACACAATTGAAAACCGCTCTATTAAAGTCTGCTGTGCCCCAAGAGTTAACAGTCGCAAAAAATGACACTGACAATCGCTTCCTCAGTATTATTTTGAACTTGGCTTCAGCCTCAAACTTGACTGGAGAGAAGCATGTTTTTAAAGCTCCTGATATGGTAGGTTAAGTGGTTGTTACTATAGTTATTGTGATAAATTCTTTTCAAGATTGGTGGATTAAGTTGAGTGCTTAATATGATTGGCTGATGCAACTGTCCAATTACAGGTATCCGATTACAGCCAACTGTCCAATTACAACCCTACACAATAATTGGTGAAAAATAAAGCAGTTAATGCTCAATATTGAGGAAATTGTAATGGTTTATGACTGAAATTACAATAGGATCCTTAGCCAAACTCTCAAAGTAATGCATCTTACTTGATTTAATGGCCAAAAGTGCCTTGACTGGCCTGAGGAACATCATTCCAACCATCATAATAGGGAAGATGGAAATTGAGTTACCAGCCATGTACATAATGAACAAATTCATTGGGATCTGCTTGAATGGCCCAAGAGCAATGTCCCAAGATTTCTGAAATAAGAACAGGCAGAATCAGTTCAAAAAGTACTGCCAATGGATTTGCTTGATAAATAAAAAGGAAAAAAAAAAATTTCTAGTCTACTAGTGCCAGAGCACTAATTGAGCACACTGTAAACTGAAATCAACAAATAACCTAAGTCAAGTCAGTTCATTGTTACAAAGGAGGCAGCAGCAAGAGCACTCACCTCCCACCAATGTGGGCCCCAGGTTCGATTCCCAGACTCAGGGTTGAATTTGATGGTTCTCCTTCTCTGCACCAAGAGGTTTTTTCCCCTCTCCTCATAAAACCGACATTTGATTTGATTTGCGTCGAGTTGTTGATTTCAGTTTTCATTTTTCCCAATTAGTGCTTCAGCGCTAGAAAACTTGACACTTAAATAATTATCCCTTTGACGCCCTGAACCAGACAAAACTGGCCAGGGAAAACCCCAGGAAGTCAATGGGATAAACTTCCTTTCCTTTCCTGTTCCCTCCTAAGAATGACACCTAAATGTACAGATATTACTCTGTCTAGCACCAGACAGTTTTGCTCATCAATGGGGGACCATTTCGGGGATGAAAGGGTTAAACATATGTCAAAATGAAGGTGCTGAGTCCTCAGTTAGAATGACACCTTCACATAGTCTTCCTTGTAAAGGACAAATTCAGTAAAAGTTCTTATATAGTCTGCATGGTTAACCAAACAAACAAGATGTCGTCAGCTCAACCAGGTTTGGTTTGGTACTACTTGCTTAAGAAACTTTCAAACCATGATAAAAGATTATAACATTGCGGGAATTGCTCAATGTTGATACGTCTACAGACTGTAGTGAGAAGAATGTGGCATTCAGTCAAAACATACCTTTGCTACTAAATGGGTGCTGGTTGACATCTCGACACTCCTGAGGAAAGATAAATCAGCAATCAGAGAATTCAAACAGAGATGCTGATGGAGTTAGGGTTTACAAAATACACAACATAAAGCCAAAAGGTTACATGTATATGGAGTCAGTTCATTGGTATGACTTTGAATTAATGCAGATGTACATAGCTTAGCATTTACAAATCAAGCCAGTTCACATGAGTTGCATATGACATCCAACATGATTTCACTCTTTTGTTTATTCCCAGACTCTGATGTCCGAATTCCAATAATAATAACCTTCTCATTGTTCACTGCCCTCAATCCCATTTTCTGTGACTCTTAGAGGATCGACTAAAAATAAAAACCTGAGAAAGTGAACAAACATCAGCCAATCATAGCATTGACAATGATTGTGACCCAATAACATGTAGAGCGACTCTTATCGTCATCTTTGATGATCAGGAACTTGTCAGAAAATTGCAATGGGGATGGGGGAAGATCAGTAAAGCGTGAAAATAAAATGACCCTCACTTGGTAACGAATGAAATGATTTGACCCTCCCCCAGAACTCATCCTAAAATTCTCTGACACCTTCCCCCACCCCCCCCCCTCCAATTTGTTATACAGTTGTAGAAGAAAAATTGTTCACTACTTTTAATAAAGGAAACCTAACATGCAAGTGACATATCTGTTGGAGAAACAGGACCGAAAAAGCTTTTGACTCAATAGGATGACAATAGTTTCTACCACTGGAAACCAAGATACATGCTCTGCATTCAAAACTATCAATAGCTTCACTTGTTCATATGGCAGGAAATATTTTGTATGGCATGATTTTCATACCTCAACTAACTAGACTAATGTCAATTTTCCCGAAGTTCCCACGGCCTGCTCCAGTCTGACCTTGTTAGCTCAGTTGGTAGAGCAGCTGGTGATCTAATTAACCCGAAGGTCGCGGGTTCAATTCCCACCCTGGTCAGAGTTTTTTCTCTGTCCTTGTGGCGGGCCCATTTCCATTAGTAGGGCTAACACTCACATGGTTCATATGGGGTAGAAAAACTAGCACTTCACATTACACTTCTAATCAGTTAAGTCTGTTCAAATATAAGTGCTGCACAGCCAACGTTTTGCAAAAACATAATCCTTCTTTGTACTTTACATGTTCATTGCTGTGACTTTAACATCTTCAGTTCCCACAGCCTGCTTCCGTCTGACCTTGTAGCTCAGTTGGTAGAGCAGCGGTGATCTAACCCGAAGGTCGTGGGTTCAATTCCCACCCTGGTCAGAGTTTTTCTCTGTCCTTGTGTGGGCCCATTTCCATTATTTCGGATCCGGTATATGAAAGACAAGCCCAAATTACATAGCCTCACAGGGCTCACCCCTGATAAGTTTTCTTAATTTACTTCATGTGAGATAATTCCTTGTGTAGTTGCCACTCCACTGTTCAAATTCTAGCTTCCCTCGTTGCCACTTAAACAGACTGTGATTATCACTACAAAAAATCTTAATGCCTACGTCGATCCACCCCGCCTCCAGGCGTCTATTCTGGTATACAAAATAGTACATTTAGTTCACCTACCACATGCTGTAATCTCTGATCTGTGAAGCCAACTGGATCAGGTAAATCATTGTGCTGAACAAACTGTCTATCGGAACATACCGCGGTCTAGGAGCATAAAAAAGAAAGCATAGTGAATATAAAAACTATCAAATTCTTATTCTGGGTTATTCTGTTCTCACAGGAACTGAGGGTGGAAGACCAATGAACAAGAAATCATCACGGAAATGGTACTAATAAAGTTATTACGATTTAATTACAAAGCATTTAGCACCAAAAACTATTTTTAAAAAACGTAGTGTAAAATGTCTAGCGATCTCACCTACTAGTCAAATCAATTGACCATTTATTTGTCGACCTTCTCGATATCGACCTATTCGCCATATTGGATCCTCGATAAACGGTCCAGTCCTTTTCGCTTCTTTTTTGAGTCATGCGCGATAGCGAAGTTTTGTTTTGCTGCAGCGGCTTTCTCATACCGAAGTCAAAACACTGTGTGGTTAGCAGCTGTTTTGCTACAAAATTAGAGTAATCTTGTCTTTGAAGCATTCCTACCTTGGTGGATTATGGGCAGCAGACACACCCGTCGTTCGAATGGCGAAAGAGCGCGTTCCAATAATTCAGAGCGCGAGGAATCGAATTCAACTGTCAGTGAAGACACGGAAAGTGATAACGAGTCAGACCTTGTGAGCGTTCTGGCCTTTCTTCTGCGCAGGTAAGGGGCGCAGCGTCTTCCAAACAATCAGTAAATTTCTGAATATTGTGCAGTTATGTTAAGGGATATTACTTTGGAGAAAATTTGACTATTTACTTTGCGTTTTCTCTGATAGTACAACTAATGGCATGGAATGGACAACTAGCTGATTTTTTATCATGCTTTGTTATGTAACTTATTCCATAACATCCTTTGCCTGATCTGGTGTCCTGGAGCGTAAAGCGAATAAACTTTAAGTTCGAGTTCAACTGCATCGTGATCAATAAATTATATTATTGGTACGTCATGCATCCAATAGTGTTTATAAGAGGTCTAACCGAAAATAATTTGTCCACACGTAATAAATTAAATGCTATTAGAGACTGTTGTCGTAGTTTTGCCACTAATACTGATTCTGTGTACTTATTGACTGAGTAAGTGGGCTAGACGTAAATATTTTCCTCTCTGAGATTGTCAGCAGGACCATAGGGGTCATAGATTATTGCACATTGTTTTGAAAACAAAGACGCTGTTTTTCGTGACGTCACACATTGTTATTAATATACCAAACAGAAGCTAATTGATTTTGTGATAAAAACTAACGATAGAAAGTTATGACATTTCGACCTTCCGGAGGTCGTTTTCAAGTGCAAGTTACAATATACAAGTAAATTAGCATCAATTAAAAATAGTTTTAAAAATACCATGATCACTAAAAAGGCAGTAAAGTGTGTAACATAAGTGATAAAATATTTGTAAAAAATGGGGGACATAAATTAATTAGAAGAATAAACAACAATGAGCTTTTATAACCTGATCTAAACAAATAATTTAGCACAGATGGAATCATACTGTTTGTTTAGCATTGGTTTTAGATCTTTGATAAAAAACATTTCGAAAATAAGACAATCAAATTTGTTTTGACATTTCCTTAAAATTCTAAAACTTTGTGCAATGTCGTCCAGTTCCAAATCATGTTGCTCTCTGAGATGATTTCCGACTGCTGATCCTTTGTGTTCCTCAGTTGGTGTTGGCTTTTCAATAGTGGCATCCTCTTTAAGAGGCGATGGTTAGCGCTAGGGATTTGGGCAGGATCTTGTATGACTATGTGGCCCGATCCTGGAGTGGCAGTCTCTGTTGCAGGTGGCACAGACGTGCCTTGTGGAAACGCACGCAGAGGCTGCGCGTTCTTTCCTCGCTGCTCTCTTGCATGTAACCTGGACTCTAGCATTCGCTTCCACCTTTGAAACCTCCGCTTTGACACTTTGCTGCCATGTATCTCTGTGTTTGGCGATGTCCTCCCGTGCACTGGTGTCGATTAGTGCAGATCGCAAGGCTCGCTTGATGACGTCCTTGTAGCACAGCAGCGTTTGACACAGGTGACAGACGCCCTCCGGCAGTTCTCCATAAAGGATTTCTCTTGGCAGGCAATCAGGCTCCATGCAATGTGCATGGCCGAGCCATCGAAGGCGTCGCTGAATGAGCAGTGATGGCATGCTCAGTGAGCCAGCGCGCTCCAGGACCTCGGTGTTGGTGACTGTGTCCTGCCACCTGATGTGCAGCAGGTGCCAAAGGCGGTGGAGGTGGAATCCCGTTGAGTCTCCACTCTTGTCTGGCATAGGTTACAAGTCCACGACTCGCTGCCATAAAGCAGAGTCGATAGGACACAAGCTTGGTAGACGCACATCTTGGTCCTTTCGCTCAACAGGTCATTGCCCCACACTCGCTTGTTGAGTTTGGCCATGACAGCAGCTGCTTTGGCGATCCTGCAGCTGATCTCAGCATCGAGCGAAGTCAAGCTTGACACGGTGGAGCCTAAATAGGTGAAGGTGTCCACAACCTCCAGCTCCGGGTTGTCGATGGTGATGACTGGGGGGACTCAGCACCTTGTGCCAGGATGTTGGTCTTCCTAAGGCTGATCGTTAGCCCAAACTCCTTGCAGGCATGGAACAGCTTGTCTACCAGATATTGGAGGCCCTCCTCGCTGTGGGATATTAAAGCAGCGTCGTCTGCAAACAGCAGCTCCCGTATGAGCACCACGTAAGCTTTGGTTTTGGCGCGGAGTCTGGCGATGTTGAAGAGTTTGCCATCTGACCTGATCCGGATGTAGACACCTTCTGTACAGTCTACAAAGGCATACTGGAGCAGCATCGAGAAGAAAATCCCGAACAGGGTTGGAGCAAGGACACAGCCCTGCTTTACTCCACTGCTGACTGCGAAGGCATTGGAGGTGGCTCCATCGAAGCAGACTGTACTCTGCATGTCCTAGTGAAAGGAAGTGATGATCGCCAGGAGCTTTGGAGGGAAGCCTATCTTCTGGAGGATCTGGAAGAGCCCACTTCTGCTCACCAAGTCAAAAGTTTTGGTCAGGTCCACGAAGGCGAGGAACAGTGGCTGCTGCTGCTCTTGACGCTTCTTGACGGATGGAGAAGATCATGTCCACTGTGAACCTCGCGGCTCTGAAGCCACACTGTGACTTGGGGTAGACCTGCGAAGCAAGGCTCTGCAGGCGGGTCAAGGTGACCCGAGCGAAGACTTTGCCAATGATGCTCAAAAGAGAGATGCCGCGATAGTTGTTGCATTCACTATGCTGAGCTCTTCCAGTGTCGGTCAAGCTCCTCTGTGACTGGCAACCCAGGCAGGGTATTGAGGGCAGTGTCTGTGATGGTGTTCTGGGTTGAGTAGAGCTTGAGATAATGCTCCACCCAACGCTGCAGCTGCATGCTCTGATCAGTGATGACCTTGGCAGTCTTTGATTTGAGCGTGGGACTGTTTTGGCGCTCGTAGGGCTGGTGGCAGTTTTGAGGTCCTCATACATCCCCTTTGCGTGGCCACAGTCTGCTGCTAGCTGAATTTTGGTGCATAGGTTCTGCCAGTACTTGTTGGCACAGCGGCAGGCGGTCTGCTGGGCCTTGCTCCTAGCTGCCGGAAGGGCGTCACGTGTGCTTGGGGAAGGGTTCTGCTTATGAGCCAGCATCGCATTCCTCTTGGCCTCTGTGACTGGCTGCATTCTTTCTTGCCAAATGCAGCCATGGCTGAGTTGTAGATGGCATCACGGAGGTGAGACCCTTTGGCATCCGGGTTGCTGGTTGTTGGTTGCGCAGTAAGTTTCTCCTGGAGGCTGTCAGCAAAGCTCTGAACCTTAACGGGGTCGGAAGTGCCACAGGTGTTGATGCAGGGGCGACCCTTGGTCTTGGCGTGGTGGATCTTTCTGGGCTTCAGCGTGACCTTGCTTGCAACGAGCGAGTGGTCCGTGTCACAGTCAGCCCTGTGATAGCTTCTTGTGTGGAGGACACTGCTGAGGTCTGCTCTCCTAGTGATGACAAGGTCTAGCTGGTGCCAGTGGCAGGACCGAGGGTGTCTCCAAGACACTTGTGCAGCTCCTTACACTTAAAGTAGCTGTTGGTGATGCAGAGGCAGTGGTGACAGCAGAGTTCAAGCAACCTCTGCCTGTTCTCATTCATCCTGCCGACCCCAAAGTGGCCGAGGCAGGAAGGCCACGCTTGCCAGTTGGTCCCAATGCGTGCATTGAAATCGCCTAGCAAATATATGTCCTCGGAACTTAGGACTCTGGATAGTGTTTCCTGCAGAGCCTTGTAGAATTGATCCTTGGCTTCTGGGGTGGAGGTCAGAGTCGGGGCATAGGTGGATATGATGTTCACAAAGCCCACCGACATTTTCATGCGAAGGGGAAGAATTCTAGATGACCCTCCGGAGGGGATTTCTGTGGTGGCAATCAGCGAGTTCCTCACGGCAAAGCCTACGCCGTGCTGCCTTGGCTTGTCCTGGGCCAGGCCTTGCCAGAAGAAGGTGTAGTCTTTTTCCCACTTTCGGCCAGCCTGGTTTTCTGGAGACAGGCAACGTCGATGTTGAGTTGTGCCAGCTCCTTGTTGATGATGGCGGTCTTGCAGGAGTCGTCCATTAGCTGAAGGTCAGCAGAGAGACCAGGGCACATGGTGCGAATGTTCCAGCTTGCGATTTGAAGAGCTGGAGTCTTCGTAGTTTTTCGCTTTTGACTTCTTGGTGCAAGTACTTGCTTGCTTGTCCGGAGGGTCCCCTAAGCCCTACGCACCCAGTAGAGCAGGCAAGCAATAAGGGGGCGGCACCTTACTGGCTGGGGGCTGCCCAGCTTGAGGCGGGCGGTAACCACCCAATGAAGCTGTAGGGGCTTCTCCCACACTCGGACGAGACCTCTGGTGCTCCTTCTTACGCCAATCAGTTGGAGCTTAGAACCGGTAGACTGCCTCATCCTGTGTTGTGCCAGAGTCTTGCGACACCACTGGAATGCCCTCTCCAGTTTGTGCTAAGGCCTGGGCAGGAAGATAAGGAGACGCTGGGCTGCCCATACAACAGTGTCCCCCTCTCGGTGTCACTGGCTGGGTTCAAGGGAAAGGAAGAACCAATACAACTTGGGGCTAGTTCCACTGCAGAAGCTGCCGGAAGGAAGTGCTGAGCACC
This sequence comes from Montipora foliosa, assembly GCF_036669935.1. Lineage (NCBI taxonomy): Eukaryota > Metazoa > Cnidaria > Anthozoa > Scleractinia > Acroporidae > Montipora > Montipora foliosa. The sequence continues at coordinate 26,396,667 of NC_090869.1, read as the reverse complement.
TGCCATCGGCCGTAGGGGCTCCACTCCGGATTTGTTCTCGAGGTTTACTCCTGAAGCGTTCCTGAGATCAGGTATAGCCGCAAGGCAGCGGAGGTTTGAAATCAGGGTTTACCTTCCCCTAGATGGGCTGCCTTCACAGGCTAAGAGCCCCATCTACCCTGGGCAACTGGTTTTAAGGCGCCAGTGGCTTTGCCTTTGCCCCTTCTCCTGTCGGTGGTGCCAGTTCCACCACACGGAGGCCAGAAGTTGGACTCAGCTGACAGAGGCTCTTAGAGTCGCATGCCATTGGGAGCATTTCGAGAGGTTGTGAGAAGCCAGCCTCACAACCCACTCCCCGGCTATAACAGCCTTACAGCATGTATAACGGACATATCCTGCATCACACAGGCCACACTTAACATAATACACCACGCATTGCTGATTCACCAGGGGTGGCTTGTCTTCCCTTACTTTGATTTCATCCTTGATCTTCCGACTTGTGAACACTGGGCTAATATCTTCATTGACCTTTCGACTGAGGTCACCAAGTTGTCTGCGTACTGCGTTTGCAGATCTTTGATCTTTAAAGGGCAGCGTGATTCTGATTGGAGCTTCCCGCTTCTCAGATACTTGCGTATGTGAGTCTTCAGACACTTTTCAATCGATGAATTGGCGAATGGTAGGCGTTCACATTCCTCGTGAAAAAAACTTCCATGTAGATTAGAGCTTAAATGCACGGTTAAGCATGGTGTTCAGTAGTGAGCGTTTGCATCTCCCATCCACGTGGCTGTGGTAGTATAACAGTAGCCCACTGTCCATCGGTTTTTTGTACACGTTTGCGTCTAGCAGGCATCCATTCTTCATTACTTCCATTTCCAGAAAGGGAAGCTTGCCGTTTTCTTCGAGCTCCATTGATGACTCCAAGGATGACTGTTGTTCAACGTCGTTAGGAATTCTGAAGCTGTTTCAACATCAGTCATTACACTAAGTGTATCATCAACGTAGCGTTTGTAGATGTCAGGCATCTTGTTTTCTGTTTCCAGTTGTTTCTCGATATTACACATGAAGGCGTTTGCCATTAGGGGTCCCAGAGGCGAACCCATAGCAACACCATCCACCTGTTGGTACAGATTTCCTTCAAACTGAAAGAGTTGATGTTTGGTGGCAATTCTCAACAGCTCTATCAAATCCGACTTCGTGATGTTGAGACTGTGTTCTTCATTAAACCAGCTTTTTTGAAAGGCTCTTTCTGCAATGCTTGATGGACAAGGGTTTCAGTTTCTCATCCAGCCACATTGCAGGCTTGTAATTATATGTTCCCGTGGCAGATAGTATTGGATGCATGGCTAACTTCTTCTTATGGGTTTTTGGGAGACTGTAAAGATGTGCGAGTCTCGAACCCTTTTGTATTACTGAATCTGCAATGGTTTTAGGTAAAATCCTTTGTACAACCAAGGATAACTCCTCCTTCTGAAGTAATGGATGGTAGTGCTTCAGGGGGTCTTCCTCATGTTTTTGGTCTCTCGACACTCACGGGTATGAATTTTGTCATGTCATTAATGGATGACTACTTCAAAAGACACGAACAAGAAGCAAAGGCAGACAAGGCAGTGTTCAATATTATATTTACTCATTTATTTATTTATTACGTGGAATGCCGAAGGCATACCACGTCTTAAATCCGGGCTGGTCACAAATTTTCCTTTTTTTGTTGGTAGTCACAAATGTGCATACCCCACGGATATTGAATTAGGCTCCGATCGGGTGAATTTTACTTTATAACCTTTAGTATATCCGAACTTCGCTGTCCCATTTAGAAACCATATATTTTCTCTACGCTTCGCGATCATGTGCGCGCGTTAGACCACTCGGCCACCGCGACACAGTTCTAATGCGGTGAGGAAAGCAATTATTTATTGTGGAATCTTTCCGCCGGCCATGATTGACACAGTATTAAAATATTCGATAAAGTGGACGGATGTTTTTTCTTTGAAAAAGACAAGCTTTAAAGGTAAGAAGAATTTTCTACGTTAATTCTAGATCTTGCTGCGTACTTATACTTGTGTGTTCCGCTGTGAACATTACGGTATTTTGCACAGAACGAATACTTCATTAGAAGTATTTTGCATAGCACGAATACTCTAATATTTCTTGGGAACCGGTTTGTTCAGCCGTTTTGACGTAGAAAGAAAATAAGAACATAGCTTTCAACGGCCAAACAAAATAAAAAATGAAATCAAGTTTTAAAAAAACGAATTACTGATGTCCGTAATGGGGACTTCGCAGCGGTCCCCCATCCAAGTACTAACCTCATTCGGAGGAGCTTAACTTCAGCTGACACCTGGGCTAACATCAACGATTGAGATCTTTGTGTTAAATTCGCACATGTATCTTGTCGAACTTTATTAAAACTTGAAAGAAAAAAAGTAAACTAACAAAAACCCGGTGTCTTGCGGTCATTTTGTCACTGATGCATCCTTTGTTTCGTGAGTTGTCAGTATTAAACACGCAAGGTAACTTGATCACAGGCGGCCGCTAAAATCAATGTCATTTTCGATTTTGTGATTTTACTTGTACGACCAGAAGTACGATAGAAAAATTGAACTCAGATTGAACGTACAAAAATATCCCGAAAAGTTTTTCGCTGATGGTAACTTGTATTATATTCGTGGCACAAAATTTATGATGCCTTCATCTCGCAAATTGTCTTATTCTCGATCGACACTTCCTAAAAGTTCCTTCTGCTCTCCTTAAAAACTACATATCATTGTTTATTTACTTTTGCGTCAATATTTGTTTTGCATACAGGGAAGGCAGGCTAACAAAATCTGTACCTTGCTTAGTTCGCATTTTTGGGCATTAAAGTAGAATTTTTGGTCTTATGTTCCTGACAGAAAGTTGCATCTTTTGACGTCTCCCATCCAGTTACTAACCCCGCCAGTAAGGGCTTGACTTCAATGCAAATTGGTTTTGGAAAGCTGTCAGAAGCTCAGAGTACACGCTTAAGCTTGTGGTGAAAAAGAAGTTGTGAATGATCAACTTGTCAGCCTTGAAGCTAAATGTTTCTCGATTTGCTTTTATTTTCTTCAATCGTTCTGCGTTAAGTACCTTACTGAACCACATGTCTTCTCAGGGGGTATCTACCAAAGATATCTACCGTGACACTGTGATGATTTACGATACCAAAACAATATCGTGTACCACAGTTGTTAGTTATGTGTCGATCAGACCTATGATCAGACCGAATCTTCATCATCCTCCCTGGTAAACCACGGGCATTACCCTACCCTCTGTGCCAGAACAGTGTCGGCTGTTTTTCTTAAACAACCGAAACTGTTCTGTGCTTGCCCCTTACGGCACTGACAAAAGTACCGTACGTTAGTACATGTGTACTTGACCGTAGCCATTGGCCGAGAAACTAATCTTAGCCAAAAGGCCGAAAAGCGATCAGGACACGGAAAACTTAGGTAAAAAAATAGTGGAGATATGGGATTTTTGGCTGGAGGGGGGAACTGAGGAGATACGGGATATTTTATAAAGTAGGAGCGCATTGCGTACGTGTGGTAGTGCAGTAACTAGACACTGTTTTCTCGGGAAGCGATCACTAGGGTTTTTTGTTTTCGTGTTTGATAGTTTTTTGTTCAGCTCGAGTGTAGAATCATGACGAACTTTTGTAGTTTGTGAGAACTATTTACTACTTGTAGCTTTTGTTGAGTTTTGAATCGATAATAGAAAGAGTTTTGGCGATTTCAACTCAGACGGGACTACTGGATTTAAGCTTTTTCCTTGAAGAGATTTCAAGTTATTGTGAAACGTTTGGTACCAAGTTACTCTAATACTGAAATCGAGATTATGGAATTGTAAAACTAGAACTTTGGACTGGACTATAGAACGCGCAATTACGGAATTTTACATTTTTGAGCATTCTGAGAAATGGAGTTCACATGTTGTCTTCTTGTCTTCGCCACGGCAGATTTAAACAGTTTGCAAGAAACTAAACCAGGATTACGGAACCGGAATTCGAATACATGGCCCGGTTGTTCGAAAGCCGATTACCTTAATCCAGGATTAGAGTAAACTTTTGTTTCATGTTTTCAACTTCTGGGTGAAAGTTTCCTTTGCTTATTGACTTCTTCTAATGTAAAGTTTCACGGAATATCAGCCTTGAACAGCATTTGGGGGTAGAGAATAAAACTCGTTTGTTCATTTTTAACCTGAGATTAGCATTAATCGGCTTTTGAACAACTGGCCCAGGATGATAAGTTGTTGAACTGTGATCTGTAATAAGTTTTTCGGATGATTTAAGGCTGATCTTGTAATTTTTGGATGAACGTAGTTAAGGAAAGAAGTAAAACTGTAGGATTTAAATAAAGTCTCATTCCAAAAAATAAATAAATGAAAGATCCCGTATCCCGAGAACCCACAAATAGGGCTTCCTTGTTTGCATTTGCAAATTTAGTAACATTAATAATGAGTTTTTACAACAGACAACCTCAAGTTATATTACAGATGTATCTTTCTGGTAATCTCTCGCCATTTTCTGTAAGTGGGCAATTTGTGTCAACTGTTGCATTCCACGGATACGCCTTTGGAGGCATCTTGTTTATTTATTTAGTTAGTTAGTTATTTATATAGTTGTGCTATTTGTTGCTATTTTTTTCCAAGATTCACAGGAACATTTATCTATTTTTGGATCTAATCCGCAACTCTTGTGAAGCAATCACCATCATCTTCACTTATTTATTTTTTCCGTAGCGGCCAAGCCCGAATTGTGCAAGCCAGTTCTGAAGGTGGCAGGGGTATCCACCTCATTCATGGCATGTCATCAAGTGATGACGATGATGATGATGGTTTCGACGATTTTGCTTTCCATGATGGAAATATTCCTAGTCCTCCGAGTATGTGTACAGCTTGATTTAAAATTCTGGGCGGAGTTGTTTAAAGCAAGGTTGTGAACACCATTCTTTGCTTAATTTACCTGAGCAACCTCTGAGTTGTGTTCACTCCTTATAGTTATTAGCCCTGCTTTGAAAAACTAGGCCCAGATGTAGAGGTTATGAAAAAGCCATTCTTTCTGTTTGAATCAACAAATCCCTTTCTGTTTTGAGTGTTTTTTTGTATTATCTCCAACATCCATAATTATTTTTTCACAGCTGATCCAAATCCAAGTACATCCTCAGTAGACGTAAGTATATGCTCATCTCAGTTGATTATTACACAAGCAACTCTAGTACATTGTACATTTATTTATTATTTTGAACTAATAAGTGTAGATAATAAAGTTTCCTGAGGGTCCATAGGATAGGTACAATCATTTAATTTATTAACCCATTGATTCCTAAACTGCCCTCCCATTAGCGAGTAAAATCACTCCCAAGGGAAAAGGACATATAATATTATTTCATTGCTGACTGATTAATTGATCGACGTCTTTTTTAAATTGACTATTGTTCTTTTGGTTCCTTTTCAGGAAAGTACATTTAAACAAGACACGGTCTTATCAAGTGGTCAGAATGTGAACAATCATAATATTTGTGCAAGGCTTCATATGGTAATAAAGTACTTGTTTTCTTTAAGGTATCTGTATACCCCAAATGACAATCTCGTGGCATTGTCAATGATTCACGGTCACACGTTTCATAAAAACTCCAATAAAGTATATAATTATTTTAGTTGATTTAAGGCAAGAAATAAAAACCTTTCCTAAAATAGCGATCATTTTCCATAGTAGTTCAAGGTAAGGTAGCTGGAACCAGTTTCACCACTTTTAAGAGACCTTATTACATGGGTTATAACTACCATATTGTTTCATGTAACAGCAATGTTATTATAATAGTACCATATGAAACACCAATTATTGCTTAAGAAAATGCACCCCATATTGTGACATTAGGTTACCATGGCAATGTGAAAGCTCTCCAAAAACAGCCTATATTTCGTCTTTACTTGAATCTCAAAAGTGAATTTGGTTACTCCCATTTTTTATAGAAACATTTAAGAATAACAAAATTGCTATAAAACATTTCGTAAGAGTATATTAAATGTTTGTAGAGGAACAGTCGATTACGATTACCGATGCCATTCGCTTCTCTGAAGAAATCCGCAACTCACATATTGGTCTCTTATGATGTCACAGCCCTCTTTACTAACGTCCCTTTAAATGAGATCATCAACGTCTTAGTCAAAAAAACATTTACCGATGATTGGTCAAACTTATGGCCTTAATTAACCTGCAAAAGGATCAACTCACAAAGCTTCTCAAGGTTGCCACTACTAACCAGCTTTTTCAATTCAGTGGCCAGCTATATGAACAAATCAACGGTGGGGCTATGGGTTCACCCCTTGGCCTCTAATGGCCAATGTCTTCCTCTGCCATCTTGAAGACAAGCTTACCTGCGATGGTGTGATGCCCATATTATACAAGAGATATGTTGATGATACCTTGGTCAGAATGCCCAGCACTGACACTGCAATTGATTTTCTCACTACTGTTAATAGCTTCCACCTCAGCCTGTCTTTTACGCTGGAGCTTCCTATTGATAACAAGACCTCCTTTATCGACATTGAGATAATCAAGAACCGAACAAAGATTGACACACAAGTATATAGAAAGCCAACAAACACTTTTCTTGTTGCTGCATTTTCATAGCCACACAGACAAACGCTGTAAAGATTGCTTGCTCAAAACAATGATCCATCGCGCATCTGCTCTATCCTCAACAACTGAAGCCTTCAATCAAGAATGCACTGCAACTACAACCGGTCTTTATCAGTAGAAAATAGCAACAAGACCTCAAGCCCAGAGAAATCAAGCCTCCAATCGTAAATCAACAATGCGTTATTTACTCTTTTGCATGTGATCTGTGTGATTCAGATTATGTCTGCTATACGGCTCAACACCTTCATGAATGTAATGTTAAACATAACGAGATGCTTCCGTGAAGCGTACACTGGGTTGCCTGTGGTACGTGCTACAGAAAATCAGAAGGCACTGAATTGTGTGGTATTGAAATACAGCATTCCAGTCTCTGAAGAATAACAAATAAAAGAGAAGCGAGAAACATTGGCTTCTGGGCTGACATGTTGATAATTTTCAAGTTCCCTCACAACTTCTTTTTACCACAAGTGTGCCCTCTGAGCATCTGACAGCTTTCTAATACTAAACTTAACTGAGGTCAAGCCCTGTTCAGCGGGGTTAGTGTTAGGATGGGAGACCAAAACAATAAACCCCTCATAAAAAACAGAAGCATCTGACCGAAAATACTATTAACGCTAACAAATGCGAACTCAGCAAGGTACAGATTTTGTTAGCTTGCTTTATGCAAAACAAATATCGATGAAAAAGCAAATAACTATTGATTCACAGTTTTTGGAAAGAGCAGAAGGAAGTTTCCGGGACGGTCGATCGAGAATAAAATATTTACGACATGAAAACAACATTAATTTTGAACCGTGAATATAGAATATAAAAAGTTACGATCAGCGACAAACATTTTGGGAGATTTTTGCTTCGTTCAAGTAAATTGCAAAATCGAAAGTGACATGGCCGGAATTCAGCGAGCGCCGTGATTAAGTTACCGCGGCATGTTTACTAGCCAAACCGTGAAGCATCTGTGTCAAATGATGGCAAGATACTGGGTTCTTGTAAGTTTCTTTTTCTGTCAAGTGTTATAAAGTTTGACAATGAAATGAGCGAAGTCAAAACAAAGATCACAATCGCCCAACTCTTGTTTATGCAAAGTCAAAATTTACTCTCCAAGACGCGTACGACGTTATTTATCACCAGGTAATTCCATCATTTTGGAAATAGCAGCTACTTTATTATTCATCTGTGTCACAAGTTTTCACTGATTTTGGGGCTCATTTTGTTGAAACTCAAGCATGCTTCCAACAGGCCTGTGAACCCTTCCTGCTTACAGAGCAATACTAAAAAACTTCTTCCATATCACATTTCAACCTTAAGCTCGAAAATTCAATACACAACATGATATTATAATTCACAAAGGCAGAAAATACCACAGAATCCTTTTCCAGCGAAAAATTTATTGAAACAAACAACATATTTGCTTTTGGAGGCGAAAACCTCGTCCTATTTCATTGCGTGCGTGAAGACAAGAAACTCAATCATGTCAAATTACCATGTACTTCAGGTAAATACAGCTGACTTTGATTTCGTCTCGACGGGCGATAGATTGTTGTCGAAGTCCAGTACTCGTCGCTTTTGAGATTCCTGCCTAGTTTATCCAACTGACTTTCCATCATTGAGCTCCATAAGGGTATATTATGTTTAAGGATCCACTAAAACGCCATCCGCATTACATGACTTTCGACGCCATTGCAGGCTAAGTTAATGATTCTACTGTGTCCACCAGAGAAATCTACGCAGTTCCACTACCCTCTCGATCCTAAGAAAATACGCGCAGAAGGCTCTATGCACAAAGACACCACTTACCAGGGGAATGACGGGTAAGACTTTTACTGACACGGAAAAAAAAAAAAAAAAAAAAGAAAACAAACAAATCCCACCCACTTTTCAACTGGGATTGCCATAGGCAACCCAATAAAAACTCTGCGATTGGCAAACACTTTTTGACAGCCCATGGGGATACAAGCCTCCTCAAAGAAAGCCAATTCTGCATTCTTAAAAAAATGCCAAGGAAAATTTGACTGTCTTGTCTATGAGATGGTCTTAATCAAGGAACACAATCCTACATGTAGTCTCAACACGCAGACTGATTCCATTTGCGCAAAACTCTTTGTTTAAAAAACACTCCATTACCTATTGTCTTTTTAGTATTTGAACATTTTTTATCTTTCACTTTTTGAGTTGATAATGATGTTAGCCAAACGTCGTCTACAAATTTTAAATATGCTTTTACAAAACACTTTATCACAATTTTTTATTGTTAAATAGAATAGTAATTCTAAAGCCATCGGAGATAGAATTATTGGCATAGTTTTAAAAAATCCGTGGGTGCCATTTCAGGGCTGCCTTACATTTTTGGAAAATTTAGGGCAGCTCTCCCATGAATTTTTTAACACTTTGCCGATAGTTTTATCTCTGATTGCTAATTACTATTCTACAATAAAAAATGAGGGTTACCAATTTCATTTTTGAGATATAGGCAAGTACCGGTAAATATGAAATATAGGGATGTTTCTTGTGACGTCACCCATTATTATTAATATGCCAACCAGAACCCAAACTGGCTGTTGAAACAATGACTTCTTTTGTTCCATAGTTGGCAAAATGTGAATATCAAAGAAATGTGAGGTCAATGTTTGTAAACAAGAAATATTGCTATAGGTTGTTTTTGGAGAGCTTTCATGTTGCAGTGGTAACCTATTACATCACACGAATTGTAAACTAATGCAAGCATACATTGTATGGTGGGCCAACTCGTTATATTCAGACGACAGAAGTGCCAGCAAAATAGTCATTCAAACCAAGTATTTGAAATATTCAACCAAAGTGGACACTTTTCGTGAAAATTATGAATGCAAAGTTGAAATTGTATACCGGTAATTCTTTGGAAACCAGTAGTGCTTTTAGACATGCAACATTTTTCTTTGAGAAAAATCCGAAAATTAGTGCTAGTATGTACAGCGGTAAATACTCTGTCCTTTTTCATACAGAACTCTGCGTGAAAAATTTTGCATGTTCTGTGAAGACTTTGCGTGCAATTACCTATTTACCCGCAATTTAGTGTATTTCTTTTACTCCCGCATAGCGCTCACATAATTTACGTGTAAATTGCACGCAGTGTGGCGGATTTACAAACATGATACATGTGTGTAATGCTGTTATTCCTGCAGCCAGTACTGTAGCTCTGTGCAAGATAATTTTTTGTTTGAGGGATTTTATTTGCAATTTTGGTCCAGATTCCAGGGTACATGTAGCTTCGAAAGAATGCCTCCTACCTTGTCATTTTATAGTGAAGGGCTATGTCAGTACCTAGGTCTTTCAGACACTAAAAATGATTACCAGAAAACATGTTTGAAGTTTGGAGACCATGTTATTGTTATTCATATCAAGATTATTTGTGCCGAAATCACTGATTCACATCTAGTATTTTCAAATGGTCACTTGCAGAGCCTGGGCTACCTGTAGAAATCCAGAAAATATAAGATTTCTTTTAACTTTAAATAATAATATGATACATGTGTATACTAAAACGATAATAATTATTGCCTTGATCTAGAAACATACTCATTATTTTTTTTTCTTTTTAGAGGGAGAGTTACCTTCATCATCATCCCAACTTTACCCAAAGTGACAAAGCTTCTGCTTATGCCAAGTAAGGTTTGGTTTTGGGAAAGAGGATGATTGAAGGCATCAAAATCTTTTGTGATAGGCTTGGCTTAAATGAGAGATTTCCCTTTGTTTTTTTTTTTGCAGTTTCATTCCCAACAAGATGGAAAGAAGAGCCCAGTATCATCAAAAATTATTTTGTGGCAGATATTCTTCTGATGGGAATGTCTTTCTTTCAGCGTGTCAGGGTATGTAACATTGTTTCTTTGGGTCGTAAAGTTAAAAGCATAATTCCCCATAATTCCTTTTAATTATCACTTAATAATGTTTTGATCTATTATAATCTTGGTGGGCTGTTCATTATTGAAGAAAAATGCATTCTTTTATTGATGGTGACTCTGAGATCTGTGGAAAAAATCTACCATTGAGCTATAGGTGGTTTGTAGAAGCTAGGCCATTAAACTAGGTTCATTATTGCTTGTATTAGCGGGGTTTTGATGCTTTGCTTTAATGTTAACTACCAATTGTAAAAAGTCTTAAATTGCTTTTACTCTAAAATAATGTCTCTTTAACAGATCAACACATTCGGTTATATGATACAACAAATGGACAGTTCAAAGAGTTTCGTGACATAATAGCCAGAGATGTTGGCTGGAGTATAATCGATACTGATTACAGGTACAGCAAGTATTTTTGACAGGCATTACCAGTCCTTGTTAATAACTATACCTTTTTAGACATAATTTAGCAAGTTATGGTTTTTAGATTCAGTATTATAGTAAGCATAAAACCATGTGGAAGAAAAACATTAGCTAGTGAAAATTATCATCAAAGATTTCCACCAGATCTTTAATACCCAGATGACTTTTTTCTTTATCTTTCTTCATTTTTATTAGCCCTGATCAACAGTACCTAATCTATTCTAGTTGGTCAGACTACGGTGAGTTTTAGATTCTGTATTCTTCCGTATCTCAGATCTGTGTTAGCAATTACTGGTACTGTTTTTTCTTATTTTCTTCATCTTTCTTTTTTCAGTTCATCTTTGTAACATTTATGGAGATCATGAAACACACGCTGCTCTGTGTTTAAGGTGAAATACCGGTACATGTAGTAATGGTAGATGTAATGGGGTGCTGAGATGGTGGCAGTGGTGAGAGCATTCGCCTCCCACCAATGTGGCCGGGTTCGATTCCCAGACTCGGCATCATAGGTGGGTTGAGTTTGTTGGTTCTCTACTCTGCACCAAGAGGTTTTTCTCCAGGTACTCTGGTTTTCCCTTCTCCTCAAAAACCAAAATTTGATTTGATTTGCGTTAACTTGTTAATTTCAATTTACAGTGTCCCCGATTAGTGCTCTACAGCGCTAGAAGATTAGACACTTAAATAAAAGTTCCTTTCCTTTCCTTTAACTATTGAGTGCATCTCACCAGCTCTGATTCTGACAGGAGTAGCCATTTAACACTAACAAAATTGATGATGTGACAAGATGATTGAGGAAATCAACCTCATTCCAAGGGCCTTTCTCTGCCAATAATTATTATTGTAAGGTGCCTGCCCTGCTCTTGGCAGAGAAAAGGGAACGGGGCTGTGAGGAATGTATCTTCTTGTCTATCATGACTTGGGGATGCTCAGGGAAACGTCTGAGTTCTCCTTTAAAGGAGTCTAATCTACGACCTTGAAATAAATAATTATTATTATTATTATTATTATTATTATTTATTATTATTATTATTATTTATTATTATTATTATTATTATTATTATTATTATTATTAGTTCAGTTGCTTAAACACTGATCTTTTAGGAGTAAAACCTTGGTAGTGCCAACTTAACAGTACTCGAAGTCATAAGAGTGCTCACATTGATGTCACCTGTATACGTGGACTTTCTCTTTGAATTCTAATAATTTATTATTATATTTTCTACCTCAGATGTCGTGTTTCTAGCTTTCTGACTGGTTTAGTCAATCTCGGTCCATGATAGCAGCAGACAATAGCCCTGGGGGGTACTCCCTAAAAAGGGGTTATATAGGTATGTGCGGCCCCAAAGGGTAGGGTTTTTCAGCCATTTTGGCCATAAATAGGGTATCGATTTTTGCACTCTAGTCTTGAATTCGTTTTTTTATTTAGAAGAAGCTACTTCTTTACTTCTTCCATCTGCGCTTTGCCTTCCTCTCCCCCGGCTGCTTTGCAGGCTAGATAAGCCCAGCAACAAAAGCCCTTCACAAAGTATGTTTACGGTAACTGTGTATGTACCGCAACAGCTTGTCATGCGTTCCGGTCACGGGCCGGGCTCCCGGGGTTTTTGAACTGAAGTTGACCAGACATAGACCACACTATAAACTGAAGCAGCCAGTAAATAATCTGAGTAAATACAATGAAATATTTTATTAACCGAACATTGCATTACAGTCAAATCAAGAAAAAAATAGTTATTTAAAGGACAATGCTTAACTATCCACTGTTTTAGTGTAAAGTAATATCAGATATCCTTAAAGCTGGATGCTCGTAAGATTTATCTTCCAACAAAAGGTTCACTTTTCAACTGCTTACCAATAGTTTTTCTCATTTTACCCTAGTCCAGAGGACTCGAGATTCTGTGCCTTTTCGATTAAATTTTCACATGACAATAAGGAAATCCTGGCAGGGTGAGTTATGAGGCACGTAAGCTTAACTCTAACCTTAAGAGTATTCTTGTAGTAGTTGAGTTTAGGTCTAAAAGGGAAACTTTTTTTGTCATCTTCCGTAAAGCAATCCAAGAGATATAATTATCGGTTTCTGATGGAGTAATTAACATCAATAATACAATACAATACAATACAATACATACTTAATTGACCGCTCCCCATAGGAGCTTTTTAGGGCCAATGAAACACAGTTAATGAAATGACGGAACAACAACAACAACAACTGTTAAGAATCCCAACTGGCCATAGGCAAACCAGTTGGCTATTTACAAGTGCAGCTGGGAAGTTGAACCAGGGACTACCCAGAACAAATTCAAGGAGTGGTCACAGCAGGTCTTGAACCAGGAATCTCCGGATCTCAAGGCAAGCACCCTAACCACTGGGCCACACTGCCTCCTTTATAGTACAATATTATTATCATTATTATTATTATTATTATTATTATTATTATTATTATTATTATTATTATTATTATTATTATTGACAACTACAACAACAAGAACTACAAGTGGAATTTATTTCCACAATAACACACAATTTTTTTGCTTGTCCCCCAAATAGTGGGTCGTGCTGGTGCATTTTTAATCATTTAACCTTGTGTTTTAAATTTGTAATGATTTTTGTTGTAGTTATTTAACCCATTGACTCCCAGGGGTTCCCCATTGACAAGTAAAATCATCTGGCATTAGACAGAGTAAAAATACTAAGTATGGCCGGTTCAGGCTTGGGATTCAAAGGGTTAATCAGTGAGTAATTCAGTGCAGAAGATGAATATTATTTCCACTCATGCAAATAGCCTTCCCGTTCCATTTGCATGACCGTAGTATGAAGTCCCCTCTAAATAAGATGAAACTCACGTTGGATTAACGCATTGATTGGTGGGGGTTCCCCATTGATGAGTAAAATCATCTGGCATTATACAGAGTAAAATAAAAAGTCTGGCCGGTTTTGGCCAGGGAGTTCCTTCCTTTCAAAAATCAAATAATATCATGAACAAATTTTTTTTGTCTGTACTTTTATATTTGTATTGTACCTTTAGAGCCAATGATGCATGTTTATATGTCTATGACCGGGAAAGTGATCAACGAATTTTAAGGGTGAGTGAGCAATTCAAGTAGATCATTGCTAAAATGATGTAGAACATTTCTGACTGTAGCATTAAGTTTGTTAAATTTAATTGACAGTTGAAATTAGGGTTGAATAATGCCCATGTAGCGAGATGTGTTTGACAGCAATTTCAAAAAGGCATTAATACATGTAATTTATGAACCTAACAGCCTACAAAGACACTGATAAAATGTCACATGCATGAGCTTGAAACCGCCCAATAAAACACTCCTCATTAGAAAATTTTCTTTATTTGATAAAGAAGAGTAATGAGACCCGGCATGTTTTTCTTGTATGCTAATATGTTCCTCTCACGTTTTGCATTGTCTGGTCTGCAGAGGGACGCACTTTTTGTGGAATGTTTTTGAAGCCATAATAATCTTTCATGTTGTGTTTTATCAGATCTCCTTTAAACCCAATAAAACACTCCTGCATGTTTATTAAACAGTACAAAAGGATTATAATGATCACTAAGTCTTTATTAATAATTATTTTAAGTCCCTATGACGCTTTTTTTTTTTTTCTGGTTTTTTAACTTTTCGTTGAAATATCTACATGTATAGTGTCTGCATGGAGTGAAGTAGTTCAAAAAATTTTCCCTCATAATGTATTCATGTGCTTTAGTGGCAGGGGTTTCAATAGGAGCCAGTTACCGGCGGTATACCGCCGCCTGCTTTGCCTCACACCGCCCGGCTAGTTTGCCTTGATTTTCACTAAAAATGCTATCATAAACTTGTCAAACTGCCGCCTTCAATGGGCTATCATGGATGGCTATTTCAGAAGTTATTGAAACCCCGCCCTGAGTGGGCATTTGATTTATATGCAAAAAACCTTTTGCTGAGCCAGTTGGGCCCTGGTAACTAATGACATCAAAGAAGTAACTTGTTCTCATCTCTTAGGAATAGAAGTCTTGCTGAAAATCTAGAGCTTTTTCTGAAGTCTTTATAGAAATGTCGGACAATAGTTACCCTTCGGATGCTGTGAATGTTCTGGCAATTCAGAATGGAATTGCACATACATTGATGACTTCTTTGACATCATTAGTTTCCAGGACCCAACTGGCTTGGCCAAAAACCAAAGGCCCGCCACAGATATTTAAACAAAAAGTTAAAAAACAGGGGGGAAATAAGGGTCATAGGGACTTTAAAAGTACATGCGTCAAGGGTATACAACTCAGCACAAGTGCATGATTAGCAGGACTCTGCCAATCAAATCAAATACAGGTAGGTCAAGTGAAATGTTGAGTTTTTGTGTGAGAGAAAGGAAAGCCAGAGTACCCACATGATGGAGAAAACTCTTGGAGCAATGTAGAGAACCTTCAAACTAAAATGTGTAAGTCAGAAATAGAACACGAGACACACCAGTGGAAGGTGTGTGCTATAACTAGAATGCTATCCCCTCTCGCATAGCAACGGTGGTGGTTTCAGTAAGCACCAACAGCCGATGAATACCAGCAGTGTTGTTTACTTAACAAATCGGAAGTGATTCAGCGTTGTCTGTACTCATCAACAATTATATTTGTCATCATGGTGGTCAAAATGTTGTGCGCCTTGTGAGTCTACAACAAATTTTGACCATTGTGATGACGAATATCATTGTTGGTAAGAGTACAGACAACGCTGAACCACTTTCGATTTGTTTTTTACCACAATATTCAACGCCAAAGAAAGTGTTTATTTCAGAGCATGACAAAAAGAAAGACCAAGCATTGTCTAGAACTTTCTCGCAATATGATTGCTTTATTTCCCAATTTGAGCTTTCCTGATTGGCTATTACATTGCGTGACAAATTGACGCGAGCACGATGCAAGCAGCGTTGTCTAGACTCTTACATGTATCAACAATGGCAAATTAGCCAATCAGATAGCTAGATTGACAGAGAAGTTGGCTGCCTTTTTTTCCCGGCCCTAATTGTTCAAAAGGTGGCTAGCATTATCTACCTTTTGAACAACTGGGAACTGAACTGATTAAAATAGTAATTCAAGAGAAAAGATGGATTCTTTCAAACCATTTTGACGATGACAACAGTCGGTTACTCTACTCAAACCATCTGCCAACTTCAATTAATTTTATTGAAACCTCTGAACAAGAATCAAAATGAAGTAGAATAAATCAAAGTGCCACTGTCATTACTCGTGGATATGAAAGTTACCTCGATTATTTAAAATTGGCAGGCTGAAGTTTTCTTAATGCATTAGCATTGATAGTTGGATAATTGTGTAACAGCACGATCATGGGCTCTTATATGCAACTAGATACCCAAAATAATGCATGTATGTGAGGTAATCCCCTTTGCTGGAATTCAACCCTGTGAAATAAGTATACCATTTCTCCAATAGGCATAAGATAAATCTTTAACACATCCTCTATAAAGAGCTGTACCATGTGTTCAAAGTTCGTTGCACAGATGACACGGTAATTTTGAATAAGGTCTGATTTTTGTTGCCAGGTCATATTGTTAATGTCATCAGGTTTAGCAAGTAGAGCAGATCCATTCAGTAATATTGACACTTTTTGTGCCAGTTATACATTCCTCCAACAAACCTTGTGAATATTTATCACTATATTTGATATTGTTACACTTAAAAACAGATGATGTGAACCATAACTGATCACAGGAAGTGCATATATATTCAGGGCCATGTGTTATCGTATCACGAAAAAGACTGAATCACTTTTGACATGAATGTCTAATAGAGTCTTGACCTTGACAAATTTCAGTTTGGTTTAGCCTTGAGCTCTGCACAGCTTTCTTTTAATGGTTTTATGCTTTTCTATTTAGGTCTCTGATATGTTCTGGATTGCTTTTCTTTTCCTATTCCCTTGCTGCTTCAATATTTTCAGATCTGTTTTGGCGTTTTGTGTTGTTTTTCTTTTCCCTGAACTCTTCAAGTGATTTTGTCTCTTCCACTTGATAGATTCTCTCATATAAGCTCTTTTTTGCCACTGCTTGGTAGAAATTATTACTGACACTCACATCACTTTTGGCCATTGTTAATTAATCAATTATTACCAGGCTCTGAATAATTGTTGACATTGGTAACACCGCTGATTTCATAACCTGATATACTGTCATTATAATACTGAAGTGGTGAAACATAGTTTCTTCCATCTAGATGTCCATTGTTCACAGTAGTTCCCTGTTGTCTGCTTATAGGACTCAGTCTGATAACAGTTACTGGTGCCCAACCCTCAATGGATTCATTTATACGTATTGTATAAACATTTAATACATTGCAAACTGCTTGCACAACAAGTGTATCACACCATGTATGTTGCTGTGACAACAAACGCACAATTGCTCTGTAATGGGTCCAATAAATTTTTGACGGTTGTTTCTGATGGATTCGACTCCAGCAGCATGCACATTCATGTGATAGGAAGGATCATTGTATAACTGGTGGGCAACAGAAGAAAAGAAGCATGAACTATCTGAGGTACATTCTAGTGCCTTCAATCCTTTTTGAGCTAATCGAGCCTGCAACAGTGCTATAGAAGGATTTCTCAGTATTGTATGTGCTGTATGTGTACTCGTTCCATAAGCAACAGGGCCTGGGTTCGATTCAATGTCTCCTGATGTCAATAGCTTTTCTCTTGTTAGACAATAATTCTCATTTTGTTGGTTCGATTTTGTCGAATGCGTAGTAGCAGATTGATCTTGAATGCACAATAGAACTGACAAGTCTTTTTTGTGTTCAGCAGTCCTGCGGGTAATAAGATAAAAATGACGATTAGAATCTCCTACTCTCGAAGATTGTTATGTCTGAGTTGCGGTCTAGGTATAAAGATAATATTTTCCAAAAGCAAGAGATAAACACTTTCTCGACTCAGAAGAACTCAGTCCTTATATAAATAATGCACCATACACTTTCTAATTACCTTGTCTTTCTGAAACAATCTCGACGTTTTCTTGAAAGGAATAATTATAATAATTAATCCTGGAAGGTTCTCTGTCCCGGGGAGCATGTACTGCCTCAGCCCTTGCTCTATCGCAGGAGATTGGTACGGATTCCTCATCAGTTTTCGTTACATAATCAGTGACCGAGTCTTTCGACATTTCTTCATTATGGTCCACCACACAAGTACTAGTGTCTGGATTGCTTGGTTGCCTCACTGTTTTTCATGTCAGGGATGTTGTTCAAGTTGTATTCACGTGACTTTGATGACTCGTAGCTTGCAAAACTTCGTGATAGCTTTGATAAACATTGGTATACTTTGATAGCTTCAATGTTACTCTCCAAATGGCGGTAAAATTTAAGAATCCGATCCCACCAACGTGACGGCCAACGCGTCGGCCAACTGACGGTCGACTGTCGGCCGACTGTCGGCCGACGCGTTGGCCGCTGTTTAAACTTATAACATACAAGATGCGTCGGTGGTGCGTTGGTGGTGCGTCGGTGGCGTGTCGGTGACTCATTTGGGCCTTATTGAACTGTTGAAAACCTAAACGTACCTTTTTCAAACTGAACGGAACTGTCTTCGACGGAAAACTTTCACTACCATATTCTTGGTTTTCACCCACGTGACCTTAGTCCTTGACAACCGTCGTTAACCGCCATTGTGGAGCCCCTCGAATCGTAAACAGAGACGCGTAGAGAGAGATGTGAGTGAGTTGTAGTGCGATGGTTCTCTGTATAATACCTGGCTGTGGAGTAAAATCTGGAAACAAGGAAGGTATTAGTCTATTCCGTATACCTATCGTTGTTGATAAGAACGGTGAAAGGTAAAAACAGCTAACAGAAGATCGCTGAAACGCGTGGATTTCACAGATAAGCCGAGACGACACGAAATCGAAAGACTTTGTTTCTGGGAAGCCTGCCTTACTCTGGGACAGATACAACGAACGAAGGACAATTTAAAAGCTTTCGCAGCGATTGACTCACGGTTTAATGTCAGATTTTAACTTTAAGTGTGGGGTTGGACTTATTTTGCTGAAATTGTCTTTACAGGTTTAGCAATTAAAGCTTTTGCGGTGATTGCCAGTAACGGCTTTTGCTGTGAACAGTTGTGTTTTATTCTGTAAAGCTTTCGCAGCGATTTAGCACGCGTTGGTTCAGGGTTTTAGGGTAAAAGGCGAGCGAGTCAGAATTTGTCGAAAGATGGCTTTTTTTCGATAAAGCGTTTCTCGGCCGGGTTTCCACCAATGTCTTCCCAATTCATACCACCGAAGCGCTTGAACCCCTCGAACAAGTGTGCTCAATTTCGACCTATTAAACCACAAAGTCGCGGAGAAATTCCTCTTCGAAAATTCATCTCAGTAAATATGCCCGATGCAAATGAGGTGCTCCGGTTTTGAATATTTAATGAGGTGAATTTAACCTGAGTATCAGGCGTTTGTGATACTCAGGTTAGCAAATGTCTAACTCGGAGGCGTTTTATTCGATTTCGCTGAAATTCGACAGGCGAATGCGAGGGATGGAGCGCCCAAATTGACTGAGTTTGAAGGAAATCGGACGAATTTCGAAGGAAAA
>NC_090869.1:26312175-26372175 GCF_036669935.1 Montipora foliosa | reverse complement strand
TCCTTGGAAGGTTTGGGATCGCCGTGTACTGGATGAAAGCTGCCCTTGTCCAGTTGGCGTTCTGGCTGGACATGCAGATGGTATCACTCATGTTGATCCTAGGGTAATGAAAAAAATAATGAAGTTTGAGTGTTGTACACGTAGTTGAAAGACTAGCACATAAGGGCTTAGAGACAGTGTCAATGTTGCATATTTTGAAATTTGATTCTAAGAAAAGTTTCTAGAATGTTAAACAAATTTGCTATAATGCAGAATTTTTGTAGAGCTTTGCCAAAAAGCCATGATGATGTCTATTTTTTAAAGTATATTTTGTGGCTGTGAACAATAGCCAATCTAGGTGAATACTAGAGTGAAAGAGCTTTCAAGTGACAAATCAATGGGTTGCTGTAGCTCAGAATAATTGAATCAGAAATTACCTGTCTGGAAAAATTTCAACATGTTGACAAAAAATCCAGTACAAAAACACAGTCATCTGCTTTAACATCTGAAACTTGATGCATTTTGTGGGGCAAAGATTCATGGAGGAGGCAGTATGAATGAATGAATGAATGACTGGAAGTCCATGTCATCCAAGAAAAGAGGTGAACCCAACCTGGTAAATGAAGAGGGTAGTTTCTAAAGAAACTGTGGTGCTGCATCGGTGGGGAAGTAGTATACAAAAATTTGGTTTTATCAACAGAGTTGATAATGTAAATTGGCCACCGTACAGAGATTCCAATTCGCTCTGATGAAGGGCTAACGCTCGAAATGTCAGCCTTTAGAATCTCTGTATGGTGGCCAATTTACATTATCAACTCCGTTGATAAAACCAAATTTTTGTAACCAACCTGGTAAAGACTGTCAATGAAATTAGCTAGGTCTTAGTCACCCTGCTCTCTGGCAGTTAAAGTTGGACTGACTCAAGAATCACACTTGTGCCCCACTAAGCCAAATGATTCACCTTTAACATGTGAATCAACTAGACATTAAGCTACCAAGGACAACATTGAAGTCATCTAATTGTAAATGTTGACATCAAACTTAAATTAAATGTTATTTTACTTTCGGTGTAAAAGAAAGGGATGCTGTCACTTTTGATATTTCTGTCTTTGTGTCTGGAAGATTGTTCCACAATCCTATTGCATAGTGAGGACAATAACTCTTTTGCGATAGACGTAGCTCTAAAAAAATGACCATTCTAAATCAGTTTCTAGAACTAAATATTGCTATAGCAATAAGATGAACGAAAGTTTAGACTTAATCACTGAAATGGGCACTTAGACTTTAAAATCTGTAAAATGAGAGTTTAACCTAGGGGATTCGTGGTGGGTATATCCATGAGATCTTTCCCTACACTTTATTAACTTAAGAGAGAATACAAGAAGGCAAAGTATAGAGCCCAGAGGCATGAAAGCATTGTTGTATAAAATGTTGGATAATTGGCTTTATAGTGGTAATACTCAATATGCACAATATCTATCTGGAATTCTGAAAGTGATCTGCCTGCAAGGAAGCATTTAAGTAACTTGTGGGACAAAGTACAATTCAGGTTAAAATGATTTCATTTCAGTTTGTTTTTGGTTTTTATAATTGTTAAATTTTGGTAGCCCCACCTAATCATAGCCAATCATGAATAACTGATGCTAGGAGACAAAGCAAATTTTGAATCTGACTAGTAAGTTGAAATCTGTATCCAAGGAGTTAAATTTGAATTTTTGGCATGTACATTCAAACCATGCCTAGTAATCGCACCATCCTACGGAAGAAATGTTTTTCTTTTCATTTTGCTGTAACTTGCTCCTAATGTTAAGAGTTCAGACCAGGCAAAGAGGGAACAAGGGATCTTTTGCTGGATGGCTTTCCTTGCACCGCGAATTGGATAGAGGTTGTTGTGGCTTGTCTTGAAAATACAAGCTGTTTTTGCAACAAAAACCTGGCACAGTTTTAAAAGGATTCTAAATCCACTTAATACTGAAGTGAAATTTCAAATCCCAAACTACAAAAAAAAATTACAATCTTGGAAATAACATTACTGCAGAATATTCCCTTTCCACTATTGACAGTGCTCTGAAGTGGGCCGGCATCTTTGTGCTTTCACCAACAAAAACAATGTTAATCTGCAGCAAAATGGTTTTGTAGATGACTTCACAGTATGCTGTATGGGCATCTATTGGTTAATTACTTGGGGAAATGAATTTTCCTTGGCTATCACTTTTGTACAGCTGTCAAGGGAAACTAATTATGTTCTCATGACATATCCCAGCTCCAGTTATCAAAATTTGTCCCATGTAAATTACCTGGGGTAAAGTCAGTGGCACTGAAAGATATTCAGTTTCCTGCCATAAACTATGAACAAGTCAATTTTTACTTACCGTATTTACCCGTGTATAAGTGGATCCCATGTATAAGTCGACCCCCCATTTTTGATGGCAAAAAAAGCAATTTCTTAATTTCTTTGCTAAATGTTCATGGGATACTAATCTTGCATTCTTCGATTTCTGGAACTGTGGATTCACAAAAAATTAAGGGCCTCAAGCGCTTAATAGTTTTGTGGTTCAGCGGTTGTTGTATGTGCGGGCATTTTGTCCTTGAATTTCGAAAAAGTTCTCAGAAAATCGAACATGTAAACCTCAAACTAACCTGTTTTGTTGTTCAAAGATAAAGGGCTTTAGAGGATAAGCACAACATCACAGAAGCAGGAGTCAATCTTTGAAAATAACTTCAAAAACGATGCGAAATGTGCAAGTTTTATTGGTGCTTGACTTACAAAATTTCTCACATGGCAAACGAAACAAAACTCATAAAACAAACAATACAAAGTTTGCAAAAGCATTTAAATCATCCAGGTTTGTATAAAGAATAAAAAACAATCATTACCAACAAGCTTTTTCAGGCAACACGAGTGACGATCATGCTTGCACGCAAACACGAGGTATTGCGCCAGGTTACTAAGCCGTTGAAGGATCGAGTTTTATTTGAAGAAACAAGAATGTTTTTAGAGCTTTCCGCCTTTGGAAAACTAAAATTTCCAGTGTCTATTTCATATTTGTGCTTGTGAATATCTTCAACATTTAAAGCAAAACAAATCCTTTTTCATTTCAACTGGAATTGCTTTTAAATTCATTTTGAAGTCTTTCGTCCACTGCGTTCGTTATGTAGCCTGCGAACGCAGACGTATTTCCGGCGGTCGTTTACTTTTCGGGGGAGAGAAACGACCGCCGAAAATACGTCTGCGTTTGCAGGCTATTCGTTATGCCCAAAGACCACATTATGATGTTAATTTTGAATAAATTATTTAGCTGGAACTTGGCTCGAAATCTTTGACCCATGTATAAGTCGAGGGCGATTTTTGGAGCTTCTTTTGAGGCCATAAAAGGTCGACTTATACACGGGTAAATACGGTAGATGAAAAGTCAGCAGGGTGACCATGGCTATTATTACTTTAAATGACCCATTATGGTTAACATGATTTAGCCTTATGCATAATATAATATTCCTAATTTGAAGGGCACAGTGCATTGAATAGAAATAATTGTCAGGTTTGCTTCTTTCAGTGACCTGGACAGCTGTACCCTTACAGTACATGTATTTGAAGTAATTTGTAACTTGTTTTTGATCAAGTACTGATTGATATGTATTTGTTAACAGGGAGATGGGCGACATCTCATTACAAATTCAAAAGACCAAACAATCAAATTATGGGACATGAGAAAGTTTTCTGGTGAAGAGGGGATATCTGTGAGTGTCAATATAATTATGCTATAGATATTTTTGTTATGAAGAAGTCTTGAAAATGTCAAGTTTTGAACATGCCATTGAATTTACATGTAGGTCAGTTCAAAGTGATAGGCATTAAACAGTAACTGATACCTTAAGGTAATGAAAAATAACAGGAACGCTGTGGTGTTAGCTCATATTGTAACAGTAAACTGTAGTTCAGGGATGCTTTGACTATAAAACAAACACTTCAAGAAATTTATCAGAACTAAGCATACATGTCATTACTATTAATTCTGGACATGCATAGTTGAATTAATTGAGAAAAGTTTTGGAGCTTTTATGCATCCCTCTATTTCAGGCTACAAAACGTGCTGTGGCTGGACAAAGATGGGACTATCGCTGGCAACCTGTTCCAAGAAAGTGTAAGTTGAACTTATGAGAGAAGAAACAGCTTAGTGGGGATCATAAAACATTTGACTGTTGTTGATGTGTAACTCAGTTGCTTATGTTCTTATTTTCATTAGCCATGAGACGAGCCAAACTTCCTGGAGATTTTTCCCTCATGACATATCGTGGTCACAGTGTGTTGCACACACTTATACGGTGTTACTTCTCTCCAGTACATACAACTGGGCAGGTAGGCTTGCAGATTATCATGCTCTAACTGAATTTAACCATTGTCTAGGGAGGATCATTAGAATAAGACTTGCAAACTGATATTATGTATTCAACAGAAGGAAATAGAGCTTAAAAAGAAGGCTTGGGAATTGCATTGGCTGGCCTTAATAATTTCACCCATACTGTTGCGGAGAAGCAATTAATAATTTTCATGGACCACTTTGGCCAACCCCCTGTCTGCCCCCTCCCCTTCCTGACTTCACTCTCTTGATACACTTTTCCTCCCCCCACCACATACTAAACATCCAAATGTAGTAATGAGGGTCAGACAGTTTCATGCTAAGACAGGATGCTTCACTATTTTTTGGAACAGGTTAAGTCAATAAACTTGTACTTTTTATCTTTAGCGATTTATTTACTCTGGCTGCTCTACAGGCTCTGTTGTCAGTAAGTGTTGACTTATTAATTTTTACACTTTAATGAAGAAGCGTTAATGTTGACAGTCTTTTCACTTTTTAAAATGGCTTCTTTTATTTTCTATTATTTTGATAAGTTTTCCAATTTCACTCTTTCAGTTTATGATGCATTGACAGGCAAAATTATCTCCAAACTTACTGGACATGTATCCTTGCTTTACTAAAGGGTGCTGGAGTTTGTCTTAAGTGCTTTTAATTTACAAGAAATAGTGGTTTGTTACAGAGTGTGCACAATCATTTTTTCTTTTCTTCATCAATGGTGGTTTTAAGGTTTGTTTTTAGATGTTTAAAGAACCTAACAAGACTGTTAATGAATGAACTATTAAAATATTTTGGTGTTTTAAGCACCAATGTAATCAATGGGTATTGCCCAATGAAAAGCCTTTATAGGAGTTGTCCTTAAGGGATGAGTTATGTTCTTAACTATGATGAGGGATCGACTGTTCGTGACGTATCATGGCATCCATACCAACCAGAAATTGTCAGCACTTCGGTGAGTCTATAAACAGTTAATAAAATATCTCTGACTTCATTTGAGAACTGTACTGTAGTCCGTTGCAGATCCAGTAAGATTTGAAGTAATCAATCAGAGACCTTTTAATTAATAGCAAGGACAACTCCATAAAGTTTCTGCTGGTGGGTGTTCAGTCCTGCAAATTTAATTAATCCAAGTCCAAAATGACATACATGGTTTGGATACAACAAAAATTTATACTCCAGCGAGAAAAAATAAAAACCTCTTGTTTTGTTAAAAATTCATAAAAGCAGCTGTAGATTGCCTCATTTTATCCAACTTTTTTATCATTAACTAGTGGGATGGAGTACTTGGCTCGTGGAGTTACAAGAGAAAGGATGATGAAGATGATGATGATGATGGCTTAGCAAAACACAAAGAAACATTGCCAAAAAATACTCGGCGTTCTGCGCGTATCAGTTTCAGGAACCTTCTTACACTGTAGTTTTTAGAAAACACTTGTAAAGTGGATTACAACTGTACCTGTACAGGGAAGTTAGGTAGCTTTGAAAGAATAAACTTTCTGTACTATTGAAAAGCACTGTAACGTTTCAACAGGGTGGGTTTCATAAGGTTATTTCTCTTCCTGAATCAGGGGTCAACTAGTTTAGTTATGTACAGTTGGGAGTGCATGTTGGCACGTAGGGTTCATACGTGTGTTTGTATTAAAAGTGTTGTGTACTAGGGAAGTGACTGAGATTCAAAACACAGCACCAAGCATAATTTCTGTAAATATTATTACATACATTAAAAGTGAATTATTGTTGGGGAGTAATAGGGTAGTAGTTATAAAATGGGCAGTGTGCGGTTGGTTGGGGTTAGGGTTAAATGAGTGGAAAACATGATCAACACAAATTTTGTGTTGTAGTTGAAGGGTGGAAGTACAGCAGAAATACAGTAAACAATACGGTAGACTTAATGCAATGCTTTTACAGCTAACATCTCCCTGCCGGCCTCTCCGCAAATGCTTAAATCATTGCCCCTTCAAATAAAATAATGCCCTCCCTTTAGGCTTTTAAAGTTCACTTTACATACAACTGCATATACTTGTTTTAGTTTTAGTTTTTGGAAAATATTTTTCCACCTACAAATTAATAAAACTCAGTTTGATTTGGAATGGAAAAATTTAAACTAAGACCCCACTCACAATAATTAGCTTCAAATAAATACACCCTATACCCCCCTAATGACCTCAAAAATCAAATAAGCGCAATGGGCATTTACTCAAGCATTTACGTTATTTGTATCCATTGACACAAATCGAAATCGTCGTTCATCACAAAAACTCCACTCCGTCAGAGGAGAATCTTCCTTTGAATCAAGTCAGTCAAGTCTAGTTAAATTGTATTGGTTTTTTCAGCTAGTTAATGTTATTAATAATTATTGTGGTATTATGTTTTTAAAGGTTTGAATTAACATGTTGGAAATAACATTACTATTACTGATCGGGTTTGTGCATTACAAGCATATCACTTATTTTTATTAGGGAAAAAATTACAGTATTTGCACCCTTACACGTTAGAAACATCAAGATATTTACGTCAAGTATGATTCAACTGTAGCGGGAACTGCAAAAGGAAATGACCCTTTACTACTGTTTCGTGAAATTTTTTGCTTACTTGTACATTACTTAAGTGATGGAATATATCCAAAGGCTAGTCATGCATGTATATGTCCAATATATTGTTTGTTCACAGTGCAAGTGCCTAGTTACCAACTGCAGATTATCATTTCCACATTGTTCCTCTATTATGTATGTGCTACTGCTTACTTGGTAAAACTTTATTGCCATTAATAATGGTAAACAGTAATGTTTC
Organism: Montipora foliosa; assembly: GCF_036669935.1. NCBI lineage: Eukaryota > Metazoa > Cnidaria > Anthozoa > Scleractinia > Acroporidae > Montipora > Montipora foliosa. Next base: position 26,365,051 of record NC_090869.1, on the reverse strand, counting down.
ATCCTCAGAACAACTGTTTCAATGCTAAGCATTGTTTTAGTGGGGGTAATTGCCTGATTTGTAGTGATATTTGACTTAATTGTGTACTCTACAGAATATCATGTTTGTGATTGGTCAATGACAAATGCATTAATACTGTAGGTTATGGGTGCAATATGAAATTTGCTATGGAAACACAGCAATGGAGTACTTTTGTTAAGTAGATTATAAATAAAAAAGTGAATATGATCTTGCTCAAAAATTTCATGATTATGGTCACTCTTGATGTTTTGAAAATTCTCAAATTGCACTTGCCTAAGGCTCATGCAATTTTGAGATCTTTAAAAACATCAATCGTGGCCATAAATCATGAAATGAACTCGCATTCATATGATTTCTGATACAACCATCACAAATGCCATTTCAAAATATTGGACGAGTTGGGACAATTTTGAAATATTGCAAATGGCATTTATGCCAAATATCGTGTGCAAATCAGGCTTTTGAACTACCTGAGAGATCTGTAATTATTTTCTTGAGCTGGTATTTTAATTTTAAGCTAGCCAATTAAATGGCTGAAATTTCTCAGGTAGTAACATGAAAATATGTAATTTTGATGCAAAAGTTATTCAAGGTTGTTACAGAAATTGAAAGTAGTCAGTTTTGTTTGTAGGGTTGTCTATAGTTAAAATGTGTTTTTCCTGAAAATTCAGGTTCATTTTTAAATAATTCTTTATTAAGCTAAAAATAAAGTAATTTCATGCATTATATTGTGTACTAGCTTGCACTCCATTTTATCGTGACAGAAATCTGTTTTCCCACTATCTCAGTCATAGTAATGGTACATGAATGGACATCCAGCAAGATAGTCCCAGAGAACTTGGTCATTTTACAAAATTAATTATTATAATTGAAACTTGAAAGAAGAAACTGGTATCACTGGATCAATATTGAAGCAAACTGTATCAATATTGCTGAAAGTCCCACCCCCCTCCAAAAAAAAAAAGTGCATGCCTTCCAAATTGATCACTGATGTCTTATTGGCTGGCTACTGAAACAAATGGTTCTTGTGTTTCAATGTTGGGCACAGGGAATGGTTGTAATGGACGTCTTCCCTATAATGTCCCAATCTTGTTTAAAATAGTGTATTGCTGCGGGTTATTCCAGGGACATAAAAGGGCTGTCCCAACTTTGAATGTAAACAGGGTTTATTTAATTAAGTTGAAGTAGCTTCCTTGGTTAGAAATGAGGTATCTTCTTCAGAGAAGCCAAAGTACTATCCTAAGTGTTATCCCCCTAAATGCGTATTACTTGAGCTGATCAAAACACTTTTAAGGTGATAAGACATCAAGTATTAAAGTCTCAAGTTGACCAATGAGGGTTATCCTCATCAAGGGGATGTTTTGATCAACAACTGAAACACCATTAAATTTTAAGGTGGCTGTAGGAGACGTAATCGGTTACCATGGCAACATGAAAACTTTCCAAAAACACCCCATATTTTGGTCATTTTACAAAATTACAAAATTTATTGTTTTCGTTACTTGCTTATATCTCAAAAACGAACTCTGTGACCTCCATTTTTTCTTGTAGAATAATTATTGATATAAGCTGGAGCCGTGATCTGTAAAGTTTTAAAAAATAGTTGTGAGCCGATCCAGAGCTATCTTAAATTGTTCGAAATTTTAAGGTAGCTCTGAATCAGCTCCCAAGAATTTTTGAAAACTTTGCCAATAGCTCTATCTTAAATTGCTAATGACTATTCTACAATAAACAATGGGGGTCACCTAGTTCACTTTTGAGATATAAACAAGTCAACACAAAATATAGGGTGTTTTTGGAGAGCTTTCATGTTACCATGGTAACCTATTACGTCAATAATGTGCGTATTTTTTTGTCCAATTGGCCCTATGGTGCCATGACATTGCTGTTACGTGATACAGTGTTGTAGTGACAACCCTTCTAATAAGAAGGATTCGCTCTGACGAAGGGCTAATGCTCAAAACGTCAGCTTTCAGAATCTCGGTACGGTGGCCAATTTACATTATCAACTCCGTTGATAAAACCAAAATTTTTTTATACTTCTAATAAGAAGGTCTCTTTAAAGTAGTGAAACTGGTTCCAGCCACCTTACGGTGTCTTACTACAGTTTTCGGAGGAAAAAGGTCAAGATTTTGACTCTGAAATTAATAATAATGACAATAATAATAACTTTATTGCAGTACATCCACATGAACGGTGGCACGTCACCTGCAATGTCTAAATAATAAGAGTAAGTAAAATCAAAAATATGTAACATAGAAATATCAAAAAACAGAAACTACAGGCAATCTTTTTTAGCTGGTGCTAATAAAAAATTAAAAGTATGTTTTACAAACTGTTGATGGGCTTTACAGTTTTTGGTGGTAATGGGCAGTGTATTAAAACTTGACGTTACTTGATCTTGAAAAGTGTTTGATATCAAGGATGTTTCCAGCAATTTTCCTGCACTTGATCGCAGAGTTCTTTCATGCTTAAACCTTTTAACATCTAAGTACTTAGGCCACTTTGGATTGTGCACTGCTTTGTTTGCGATCTTCAGAGTATGCCATTCAAGTTGTTGCTTCACAAAAACAACAGGATGTCTAATCTGAAGTGTTAGTGTCTGCAATAGGCCTTTTTCTACATATTAAAATTCAGTTTGAAAGAGAGGTTTAGAGGACAAAGACAAAGAAAGTGGATGATGTGCAAGTATCTTTCACGTTCGTTCCAAAGTGTCTATTGTTTGCCTCACTATCAAGCTGAATATTTGATATTTTGAAAATGGCCTAATGATGTAAAAGTTAATTTCACCAAACAAATAAATGCAAATTAGGGAAAAATGCTGAATAAAGTGACCAAGCTCCTGGAGGGGGGACTGGAAACTGGACATTTCGAAGGCCTTTTTCTCAAAAACTGGACGTACGACCCCACCTTACAAATTTCAGGAGTTCTTTAGAGAGAAAAAATAATCATGTATAGAAAGATACATTTAAATCTGTCTGACAGGTTTTTTGCAAACGACAAAAACGTCAATAATTATTTTCGTCTATTTTGATAATAACTGAAAAACTGTCTGATAGATCTTTTTTTGAAAAAAATGTTGATAGTTTCGTCTTCACATTGTTTACTTACTTCCAAGATTTTAACCCTGGTCATACCACTAATGTCTAGTTTCCAGTCCCCCGTCCAGGAGCTTAGTTACTATATTTAGCATTTTCTCCTGATTTGCATTTATTTGTTGGGTAACATTTCATTTTACATCAATTGCAGTGACTAACACTCCAGAAGAGCAAAACCCTGTTGCTTTAATTTCACAGATTTCAAAGTCTTGATCTTTTTCTTTGGAAAACTGTAGTAAGCCACCTTTTCTTAATACAATATACCTGATTTGGGGGAGGGGGTAGTGCAAGTTGGAAAGCACTTGTTATTTGGTGGAACCTGTTTTTACTTTCTGATAGCTCTAAAGGGAAACTGGTGGAAGCCATTGTTGTCAAATTAAGACAAACTTTCCAGGTAACCAACGGGCCATTTCAGAGTTGCTGTTAGTCTCGGTTTCGAAGCGAGTCTTGGTGCTCAACTATTGCAAGGGAAATGAGTTTGATTTGCATAAAAATACACAACTCATTTCCATTTGAATGGTTGTGCACCAGGACTCGCTTTGAAACTGAGGCATGCAGCAACTTGGAAATGGGCTATTCAGAAAATATCACCTGGGCCTTCCAAGGTGCTAACTAACAACACTTGGAAATTTGATGCATGCAACTTAAAGTGCCTATCACCTCAACACACTTTTCCACTGTACACAGTATTGTTTTTAGAACACTGTGATTAAAATTTCACTTTTTTAGTGGCTTCGAAAGATGGGAAAAGTGGTCATACTTTGATCAATAACTGAGCAATGGAGGAGAATGGGTTCGATACCAGGTTGATGTCACAGATTGATTTGTTACTGTTTTCAAAGAATAATCCAACGCAAAGCAGTTTGTGACTTCAACCTGGTATCGAATGCATTCCCCTTCATTGCTCGGTTTTGGATCAAAGTAAGACCACTTTTCCAGTCTTTCAAAGCCGAAAAAAGGGAAAAATCAATCAAAAGGTTTAGAAAAGAACACAATGTATTTGGGGTAATTTCAGGGAATAAATAAAGTGGAAAGGTGTGCTGAGGTGAAAGGCACTTTAACCAACCACCATATCAAACCATTCAAAAGTAACTAGGTTTATTATAAAGAGAATATAAAAGAGGAAAAACTTGTTTATTCTCTTGTTGCTATCCGACATGCATGGAATGTAAGATGGCAAGCCAATAAACTCCAAATCCAAACAAAACTGTAATCATTCATTATTTTGATAAACTGCTGGCAAATGACAGCAGTCACAAGTCCCAAGAGCTCTTTTTGTCAGAACATACAATTACCATTTTAATGTTGGAAATGCCCCTGTGGGAGGAACTAGTATCAGAGTATCAAAGCTCTAAAATTTTTCGCGCTTGTTGGACATGAAACTGGTTATAGCCAACTCATATCCAAAGAGCACTCGTCGAATATTTGTAAAGCATTCATTTGCAAAAAGCCACATACACTGCTTTCTGCTGCAGTGCAAATCAGAAGTGAAGCAAGGCATCTACTGTCTTTAAAAAAATAAACAGACTGTATATTCAAAATAAAATTATTCAATTTCTCCCTATTTACAAACTCTACGCATGCAATGATGTTTTCAGAAACCCTCACAACAAGCTAACTATTTTATTCCATGAATGAAAAAGGACCACAACGCTGCTGGCAAAACAGTAAAAAGGGAAAGTTGTCATGGATGCATGCATCACCTTGTCACAAGACAACCTTGCTTCGTTAACAAGAGATCTGCTAATTTCAAGATGCAAAAATACTTTGGTGATTGAGCTCTTAAGCACCTGGCACAAAGTTTACCAATTTTAGAAAAGCAAACTTGGGTGCACATAAGAGAAAATTCTTTTTGGACATTAATTATTTTGACGTCAAGGAGACTAAATATTGTTAACAAATTTCCCCTAACTCTAGTGCCTTCACGTTATTTAACAAGATAATATACTACAGGTCCCAGTTGTTCAAACGATGGTATCACTATCTGCCAGATAATCACTATCCAATGGATTGCACATGTCAAGTGGTTTTGCGATGACTTATCCACTGGATAGAGATTTATCTGGTGGATAGCGTTATCCACCTTTTGAACAACTGGGGCCAGGTATAGCCCTTGAACATAGATGGTGGCTTTAAATATTTGTTGTCCATGTTATTCGCTAAGCTAACTCTTCTATTGTTCACTTTAAAAGAAACAGGCTTGATCTGAGCAATAATGCTCCCAGTGTCTGTTACGATTTTTTAAGCAGCTGCCAAGTCATAATCAATTTCCACTGAATCAACTTCATTCAACTATAAAAACTCAAGTAGGCTTTTCCAAGTTGTTTGCCAAGACAATGTACAGTAATGTATTTTCATTATCTTATGTACAGTTTGTTACCTGCTTGATGCAACCATAGCAAAGCAACCTTTGGCAAAATTCAGTATCAAATCTGCAGCACAACACACATGGACTCAAAAGTCAGGAAGCCAAGTAGAGCCTATTCATTCACATGATCTGCAGCCATGTATGAACAGAATTTGATTCCCAGAGGATTTGCACGAGTGACCAAGATGGTTACCATTACTTTGTTTTTTTAACACCACAAAGCGGTCATGACATCATTAATGCATGCTAAAACGCTCTCAGAAGGAAGCCTGATATTCTGAGGCCAGTGATTCATTTTAATGCTTCCTACCACTTTTGAGTCCCACATGTTTAACATCGCACTGGTATGATAATGCCAACTGGTACCATAACTATGGGTGCAGTTGAAAAAAGTTGGTTCAATTAACTTAGCAGCATTACCTGGCCACCATCTGTGAATAAGGTCTTTTCAAGTATGAAGAAAAGAAACCAATGAACAAAACGATCCTCATTTATGAGTTAAGTAATACCAGAAATAAGACTTGATAATTTTCCCAGTGCTAAGATGTTCATTGGTGCATTAAGCTTGTCAAACGAGCCATACTGTATCTGCTATAGTTGTAAATCTGAATAAGTAAGTAAGTATTAATTTTGTAGAAACCCCCTACCTCAAATTCCTGCTTTCCGAGTAAAAAACGTCTGCATGAACACACTTGTAAGGTGTCCAGTGGGATAAAGAGCACAATAAATAGGAGTTTTTTTACCATAAAAAGGAAGAAAAAAGGAAGAAAAAAAGGAAACCAGATAGAGCACAAATAAAAACAGGAGTCCTAGAACTTTGAAAGCTTCCAAGGTGCTCTGTTCACAAAGGGCATGCCTTGGAATAGCAAAACTTTGGTTTAAAGTTTCAGTGACCGAAGAAAACTGGGCATAACTGACCCAGTTCACAGCCATGAGGAACTTCTATAGTTCACGTATATTGGCATTGAGATTGTTGAACTACCTTTAAATAATGCATTTTGCACCAATATGAGAAAAATAGCAAAGTAGGAGGTATTCCTTGAAAAATTATGGGAGAAAATAGGATAGATTAAAATATGAAAAAATAGGAACTTGACACCACGCAAAGTCTCATAAAATCCTAAAATTAATAGTCCTAATCCTACATTCAATAATAAGAGTAAATAAACAAGAAATCATTTTCTGAAGCTCTAACCAAGTTACTAGGTCACTTGATGTAATATCTATCAGCATGCTTGTATTTTGCCGCACTGATTGTACAATATTTACTTTCAATTTTACCAATAATGTTTGTTTACTGACCGATAAAAAGCATTTCAAGCAATCGCATGCAAAGTATGATGTCTGTAATTCTGATCAACCACCCCTTCAAGGCAATTATCAGGGTGTCCAAGTAGAAAATTAAATTCTGTCAATCCCCTCTACTTGTCAAATAAAAACTAACTGCAACTTTAAAATTCCATTCTTTTTTGGGTGTTCATTGTCTTGTTCAAAGGCCAAGACACACCTTGATCAAAAGTAATAATCATGTGTACACTAATGCGCTTAATCTTTTTTATCTGTGTGCACCATCTAAAGTAAGGACATTCTCTTACAATGTTTGTTTTTATTATTAAGAATAAAATTTCCTCATCCAACCCATGACAAAACATGGTAATTCCACAGTGGGAGGGTTATCTGCTAGCTGTCAGAAGTAAGTGCTCCAGTGAAATCTAATGGCAAGCAAAACTCTGCATTGTGATCCTGCTACTGTTTCAGTCTTAACACCGCCACAGCTTACTCTTACCATTCCCAAGTCGCCAAAACGTGGAGCAACAATTGTCATGTATCAAATCTCTCGGTTTTTGGTATGACACCTCCAGGCAGAGAGCTTGATGGAACCGCCACAAATGGTCTACTGTCCTGAACCATCGGAATTGCTGCTGTGTGAGCAGGGACACCTCCTGGCATCATGCCATGAGTCACTAAGCCTGCATTGTACAGCTCAGGATGTGCAGAGGGGAGGGTGCTTACTGGAGATAATGGTGTTGGACCAGCAGAGGGTGGGGGAGATGCCATTGGAGGTGAGGCTACCTGGCCCATGTTTGCTGCATCTAACTGTTCTGCAATGTTGGTACCTGTAATAGCACAAAAGGTTACTCATACTTAAATGATGACCATGAGGATCACATTGACATCAGAGGTCACAATGGCGATCTTCAAGGTAAGTTGACTTCATACTTTTCCCATTTGCACTGTGACATCACCACAGCTGTACAGGGCTTTGCTGATAGCCTGTAAGGCAAGTAATGCCATGTAAGTGATACACACAATATGAGAGGAAGATCTGTATGGGTTACAGCATGCCTTACGCAGAGCAAGAAAATACCATACAAATCAGCTCAAATATTGTATCAGAGTTGTGACATGAATAGGAAACATGTATGATTATACAATACACTGTATTGTCTTAATAAGGTTGCCACAACTGTAATCATGTTGTTTCCTTTAATAAAGAGAATAGTAGAGGATTGATGATTAATAAAGGACTATTCTGTAGTCACGTGCCTGTAAAAATGTAAAAAATGTAAATGCTTTGTTTATAGTGGAAGTGCACTTAGCTATCAAGCTAGTTTACAGGCACCCCACTTTTAACAATGTGAAAGAAACAATTCAAACTTAACAGAAACATTATTAAGAACCCCAACTGGCAGGAGGCAACCAGTTGGCTATTTACAAAGAGTGGTAGAGTTGAATCCGGGACAACCGGAAAAAAATCCTAACCAGAGGCTAGAACGGGATTTGAACCCGGAGCAATAATAAACCCAACGCCCTAACCTCTCAACCACGCTGCCTCCTGATAAGCTTGAGCTTTATATCCTGATAAAACACTCCTTGTTAGTATTCTTTATATAAAGAATACTAATAAGGCATACAGTGCCGCTCGGAGATAAGCCAACAACGCAGGCACAAAATTAATACACACAATACGCGTATACCCGGTTTTTTTTACGCGTCTAAAATTGCGTATCATATATGCATTTGTGCCTTTGTTATTCATAATCATGTTTTGCTTTTCCTGGTATTGTTTACAGAGACAAAAGAATAAAGTGCGCGACTGCCGACAAGTCGAAAATTTACATACGTCATGTGGCTTTGATTACTATCAATTTGTTTTTCTGGTATGCTAATATTCTCCTCTCACAATTTGAACCATGACAGAGCTTTCGATTCTAGGACAAGAACGTCTTCGAGTACTAGATTTTCTCATAGAACAACAGTGAGCGTGCCCAAACCAGTGTCATTTAAGGGGGAAAAATGTGATAATGTCGTCACTTTAGTACGAGGTTTTGCAAAAAATTATGTCGTGTCAAAACAAGCCAACAACACGGTAGCAGTTTTGGCAATTTTCAATCAGAAAAAGGCTCAGTTATCAGCAATAAGAATATCTGAGGAACCTACATGTACTGTATGCTGCTAACAAAGAGTAAGATTAATCGTCCAGGTTATAAAATTTCTGAGTATTTTCGCTAAAATAGGCAGTCAAATCTCATACTTGTTCTCAACCTTGTCCTAGAATCTAAAGGTCCCTATTCTTTCGAGTCCAGAGGGAAAAGCTTTGTGAATGTTCTTGAAAGTCGTTCAAAAAACTTGCAGCACGTGTTATCGGATACCCCGATCAAACTCTACTGCTCGTTCTTTAAACATTACATAGCAAATGCTTAACTAACAAGGACACTTTGTGTTCAAGATAACAATTTCTTGAGCGTGCATCTAATTACGCCCATTTCTGGACATAAGTGGTTTGCTTTGGCTTTAGCTATTTTCAGGATGTTGCTGAGTTGAATTGGGGAGAACTATCAGAAAAAAAATTGGGCTGGTCAACAGAGCAGGAAGTGATTTTAAAGCACTCCATACCCAACCACTTCAAAAAACCCACCACCCTGACATCACTTATGAATTCAAACTTACCGCCAAGAAGCATTTCCTGAAGAAGGTTGTCAACTTTAACCACACCAAACAGTCTGGCAAACTGTACTTGATCTATCATCTCCTTTGCTATGCTTTGCATTGTTGGAAGCATGAGAAGCAGTTCTCCAAATTTTCCTCTGCTATCGTACTGATCCTTGGCAATATGATCTTCAAGCATAGTCTGTACTTCAAATCTTAATTGCTTGATCTTGTGAGAATCACTAAGTCCTTTGGCATCTGAAATAACAAAGACAAATTGTCAAAATAATATAGTAAACACACCAGTGGGTGAATTTACTTTTATAACCCTATTGTAAAATGCTGAGGGGTATTGGCATGGTGAGGCCGTGACCCCACTGGATTCTTGACCTCAGGGTCAGCGAGTTGAGGCCTTGCTCTGCCACCAGATCAACTCCTAGGACAACACACTTTGCTCTACACCCTGACGTAAAAAGTTAGTAGCACTAGCAGGAAATCTGGAATAAAAAAAATGTGGGGAGAGAAACCAATGTGGACCCTTGCATCTTATGATCAATCAAAACTTCCACTGCTTGGAGAAACAGGGAAATTATACATTTTTTTTAGGTTGTAAGACAAAACTTACCAGGATTAAAGAAAACAATTGCCTTGAGACAAGCATGTTCGGTGTCATCAACATTCCATTCTTTCATGGGTTCCACAAGTTCATCAAGGATACGATTGGCAATTCTCCGCACCTCGGCATCTCCAGCTGTTCGAGGTATTACCAGATCATTTCCAAGTAATAAAACATCCTTTAAGTTCAGCGAGCGTCTCGAGACACCCAGCAGTAAATGTTCAGAGGCATGTGCCCGTAATAATGCCACCTGATCATCCAGTAAGAGTTCACAAAAGGCAGGTATGTGTTTTGCCCACTCAACTAACACCAGAAGTTGCTGTCGCATTGATTCACAGATGTCATTGTAGCTTGCTTCTTTATCCAGGCTTATGCTCTCTATTACATAAAATTCAAATTTGTTTTTCAGACGTAATAAACAACATTTAACATGATTATCACAACCTTGTTAAAAAAAGGAGTATGACATGGATCCATGGTTCGAAATTCCCTTTAATAAAAGTTTCTGCAACCATAGAAATCCTCTGCCAGAATTCAGTTGTTTTCAATGCAACTATATCACAACCTTTTAGCTTGGCACCCTCTTCAGAAGGCTTGTTTACCTTACAGACAGTGTAAATGCAAACTTGATGGACTCTGGTAGTTGTGTTCCTGTGATCACAACAACGGCTGATGGGCAGCAAAACAAACAACATTGTTTCAAGAAAATCAAGAAAACATTGGCATTGGAAAACAAATCCATATTTACCAGGAGGTGAGGAGGCAGGACGTGACAGAATCTCAGCTGATAACAATACACTTGTGGTCAGACCGTGACGACTATCTGTATCCTCTCCACGGGGTCTTTTGGAAATGGTGTCCCTTTCATTTTGCACAGCTGCGGATATAAGCAAACCAATGTAAGAATGTAAGGCACTCCCATGCCATCCTTGAATAAGAGTCACTTTGGGGTGAAGAAAAAGTTATCTTTTCCTCCGAAAGACAAGGATAACAGCTTGCTTCTGAGCTGTTTTTGTTGGTTTTAGGTACATGTGTGAACATTGCCAACATCATTTGTTTGAGTTCTACAAATTAAAACCTATTACATTCAAACCTGCATTTGTTAGTCCACCATGCTATGAGAATGGGCTTACATGTACAACACATTACTTGTGTCTCAAATTGCACAAGTTGATATTTTCACACGTCATTTATGAAGACTGATGCCATGTGTGGACCTCGTGTACCTTTAGCCCATCCCACGACCCACCCTGACACTCTAGCCTGTTAATCCTTCCTTTCTCAACAAACTATGAAGAGGCTGTGCAAATGTGACACTTAATAAGTAATGGGTAGACTTAAAACACTTGTAACACCCAAAAGTAAACGAAAAATAATGCATAAAAAGCTACTTGGGTGAGCCAGAGAAGAGAAGGATTTAAACTGTTCAAGTATCTGTCGCGTGGCTGTTAATCTAGATGGACCTTCAAGTTTGTTTGCTTAGTTCTTAAAGTCTTTGCCTGCAGCATTCAGCTTCTGAGAAAAAGAAAACTTGGGCCAAAACCCAATTTTAAATTGAGATCTTTGATGTATTAGGGCTTTGATCTACATGTACATTGATACCCTTGATAAACTGACAAAAAGTCTCCCAATGAAACCTGAACCTTTCTTGTGTTAAAATTATTTTCAAGTCTCTTTGAAATCACATGTTAAGATGGCACAAGAGCACAGAATGACAATCACACCTAGGGTGAATGGTGCTTTCCATAATGACAAACATTCACCCATTTTCTCCCATACGGTCTTCAAGAGTTACATAACAGCACTAACTGAGGAAGTTGAACAGGTTTCATTCAACGGCCTGGGAAATCAGGGATAATGTGTTTAGTTAGTTATTCAAGCTCGTTTATTTAATAAATTGTATCCTCGATCTAAAATGCAGTTTCATTGTTAAGGAACAATTGACAGTAATATCACTTTAACTGTTTGATACCATCAGAGTATACATCAATAAAAAAATCACGGATGTTCATTTGCAACAATTTTTAAGAGCCATATAAAGGTTTGATAACTGATTTTCACTTTCACAGACGCAAAGAAGAAAAAAATAACTATATACAAAAGTAACTACGCTAAATACAGCTGAAGTGGGAGGTTGATGCAATTCCCTTGTGGGAAAAACATTTTGTTTCTATTTTCCCATGCAAAATTAAACGTCTGATCTACAATCGATCGAACTGTTTATGTAATTGATTAACTTGCAATTGAGAGCAAAACCTTTCAACACTTGCGGATTTCCTACACAAACAAATAGAATTTCTAGGTTCTCTCAATTCGCTGATAACAAAAGTAAATGTTAATTTGCATTCACAACAAACTTAAAACACGCGAAGTTTGGACACAACTACAACAATCCTTTCACGAACACTCGCTGTGTAACAGTTCTCCGATTTGATTCGTCAACGTACCCGTTGGAACATTTACCCTAGGATAGGTTCAAAGTGATATTTTGACCACCGAAACAGATTCGTAATCAAGTATCACTGCCCTCGCTGCAATGTCATATTGAGCCACGTCTGTTAAGGAGACGATGACTTACGAATGGCGATGGTACGAGCGCGAACCAGCAATTACAAATAAGATTGTGATTATTTTTCCCTCACCCTCCTTCTTCATTCCTGCCCGGAAACACTTCCTTAGCCGACAGAAACGGCACTGGTTTCGCTTGTCCTTGTTGATGACACAATTTCTCTGAAAACGGCAAGCGTAGACGTGGTTTTTCCGAACGCTTCGCCTGAAGAAACCTTTACAGCCATCACAGCTCGACGCTCCATAATGCTTTCCTGTCGCCTTGTCGCCACAGATCAAGCAGGCACCGTTGTCGCCATCATCTCCTGCACAAGAAGAAAAAAACAATAAAATTTAAAACCTGTTATTCACTTCAAAAACATGTGCGTGATGTGATGGACAGGCTGCAAGCGATCAATAGTTGTTTATTACCGCTCTTGCTGGCGCTGTCCGCCTGCTTCACACCATTTGCTAGTTTGTCCGTCATTGACGGCTGCAGAAATGACTTGTTTCACCGGAAAACACTGCGTCCCAAAACGGAACTATCTACGTTATATTTATAGCCGACCAAGTTGTACTTTGAACTCGAGGAGTCCCCAGTAAAGCTCGCCAAAGATACCGTCAGTCATGGCTGCCACGCAAAAAGACGCTACTCTATTTCTTGAGCAGATAATGGGAGGTGTTTAGTCATGTGACCTGACAGCAAGGCACGAGAGATTAACCTGACGTAAATATCCGCACGTTCGTTTCCGATCAAACAATAAACAAAAGAACTGCTATTATGTCTTTATTTACAAATGGGAAAGAAAGTATCCTAAGAGACGCAAAAACCTCGAATAAAATTCACTCAAGCATAAAGCACCTTGCGGGAACATTCGGATAAGGGATAATACGATCTTCACTCCGAGTTCACCCGATAATGACCATGGGTGACCCATTACGTCATTCTTAGGGAAAATGTTACATCCTTGTATTGAAACTATCTAAGGTCATTTAAGGTCTCTCCCATTCCCATAGTTTATTTATGGGAGATTTAAAATATATATGCTATTCCATTCCTTCGCATTTTGCCCACATAAACACAGTTTTTTTTTTCATTAGTCGTGTCAAATGATAATTATAACCATTATCATCAATAGTTAACAATAAATGTTTTATTCGTTCCTGGGACAAACACAAAATTATAGCCACCACCAAAGTTTAAAACACTTTTACTTCACCATCACATTTTTGTTGCAGCGAGGTCTCCATTGATCGGACTCTAACTTAATCAACATCATGAAATAATTTATATAGTCCGCATTATGGTTGGGGAATTGTACTAGGTAGAAAACTGCTATAACAGGGTACTTGTGTTTTTGAAGTGGGATTGTTTAAGCAGTAAATCATAACAAACAAAAGACAATATTCAAATAAGTGGCAGCGCGTGACCAACCAAATCAACCCACACTCTCCTCCAGCAAAAACAAAATGGGAAATAAAAATTATGTTTAAATTTAGTTCAGTGACAGACCGTAAATTTAACTGCTTTTTAAATAAATCACTGCACTTTAAGTCTCACTGCAGTCTTCAAGGCCAAGGTGCATATGTGTAGAGAGAGCTTCTCCCAAACCTTGATAAAGCTGTTTAATACCAGCTATCGACTTTTGTTACGACAGAGGTTGAACCTCGCACGCTATGTAAGGTCAGCTGTGGCGAAATAATATTTATGTTACTTTAAAATTGGCCCGTTTTGAAACCTCTTCGTTTAACTTAAACATTCAAGACGGAACGGTGATGAAGAGAACTACTGTCACAGCAATGCCGTGTAGACTTTTCTGGAGTTAACGACTGTTGTAGAAGACAAACCGGCGGACGATGTCCATGATGATATGGCAATTGCAAGTTAAAAGACCTCGAGAAAAACCGCGAGTTCGAAGACGAAAGAAGGGAACCACGAAATAACGAAAAATGCTGTCATCTCGAACACGCTCAGAAATTGACAGCTCCAAAGAGACACTCGTCAGATAAATTATGTCACCCTACCTTGACAACACGAAAACCCTGGAAATGCAGTACCCGCGCCAAAACGTTCCGGCAAAAAGTAGTCTTTTTGATGCACGGGCAATATCCTTCATATAAAGAGCCAAGACATCCAAGCACATAACTACATTGCTTCTTTTCGAGCTGAAGACAAAGCCGATTGTGGCCTCTAATGGGACACTCCCACACAGAACGACGACAAGCGATCTGGCATATTAGATTTCCAATTTTATTCTTTTGGCCTTTTCGTCTTGTCACGATTGTGGTCACAACAGCGGTAGATGTTTAACCGCACGGAAAAAACGGAAATGTCCCCACGGAAATATCTTTTACCCAACGGCTATATTTTCCCCTCACGGACATTGCACTCAATCAATGTGGAACTGGGAAGTTATAAAATCAGGAACGGAACTTCTTCTCGCAGGTTAACGAAAATCGAAAAAGTGTCCCGAACCATGAGTAGGGGAATATTCTTTTTAGGTTCAAGCCAAACGACTCATGCATATCTTATCATACACATTCTGTCATTTAATC
Organism: Montipora foliosa; assembly: GCF_036669935.1. Taxonomy (NCBI): domain Eukaryota; kingdom Metazoa; phylum Cnidaria; class Anthozoa; order Scleractinia; family Acroporidae; genus Montipora; species Montipora foliosa. The sequence goes on along the minus strand of NC_090869.1, from coordinate 26,349,915 downwards.
TTTTAAAAGACCTTCACCATTAAGTGATTTGACCGCTAATTTCAGGTAAAGACCGATCGCCTCGCAAATTTGGAACAAATTAAAACAATAGCCGGTTTTAAGTACTTTTTGGCACACCGCAAATGTTCATGTCGCCGTAACAGCAAACGGTCGTTACTTGTAACCCACGAAAATTTTGATTCGTAATGCTAAGATCACTAGCAAGAAATGAGCAAGCTTGGACAGCAAATATATGTCTTATAAGAAATATGTATTTGAATGCCGGTTGTGTAATTCTAAGTGAAAGTGATCGGCATCGCAGTTAATGAAGCAATGTTCAATCCTTTTTCAGGATTCTTTGAGGCTTAAAATCATATGTCTGACATTTACTTTTTGTGGCTGCATCAAAGAATTAGAGAGTTAACGTGAAACTTCTTGTAGATCCTTCACATGACTCTAGCAACGAACTTTAAAAAGGCCGGGCACGTTTGTCACGGTTTAATTCCGATTAACCATATGCATTAATTTTATTGAATAATCAGCAAACTTTCAATTCCATAAAGCAAGGCGAGGAAAAATGACTCGAAGATTGAAAGTGGACCTTGTGGAACATGAAATCAATAAAGACAGCACAATTTCAGTGATCAAATCTTAAAAAACATCTTCAAGAAATTGCAAAGAAATTGCGTTGCCTGGCCCGATACCTCACGTATTAGGGTGGAGTCTGAGGTAACTTGTTGAAACAAGAATCAAACTTTCACTGGTAACCTGTATTAGGTAACCAGTAATAATTCTGTAAATACTGAATGAAAGCGACTTAAGCTTAATTTAGGTATCATTTTTGCTTGTCGGAACTGCCGCCCGAATCATGCGGGAGTCTTACCCCCAGAAAACACGTTATTAAGTAAAGATCCCCCGCTCTGCATGAGTATTTCTCGTGCCCTCTTATCGCGTGTTCTAAGCATGTTAGTGTTGCATGTAAACGGCCTATTGTTCGAAGTCACGCACAATAGAAAATTGTTTACCTCTTTTTACAAGTAATTTCAAGTCAGAATCATCGACGACAGCATGGACTTACGACGAACTCGTTCCTTATATAATTAAGCCTCTCCCTGGAGCGATTGCCCTTGCATTGGGGAGGCTAAGAGAGGCCGTTCATCGTTGTGTTATTGTGAAAAAAAAACACCCACAGTCGTAACGAGGGAGAAATCCGAGGCTCCAAACAAAAAGAACTTTGTTGACGCCCACAAATATGAAAAAAAGGTCATCTCTTGCGTAAAAACAAAGAAAACTGCCGGCAAAACACTGTTAACAGTAAACCTACCACAAAACAGTAGCCTATAAAACAGAAAAAACGATTTTACTAGACTGGGGTGAGACCCGGAGAATGCGAACAAGCATGTCATGCGCCTGCAGTTACTCTATTAGGGAGGGGGAGGGGGGGTGGAGGAAGTATTTTTATTAGTTTGCCTTCTCACCTTTCCCTGTATATAAAGGAGAAAAAAAAACTAATAGCAAAGGATATGTAACAACTATTCACCGAAGTGGAGGTGGCTAGCGGTGGATATTTACCGAGCCGCGAGGCGGCGAGGTAAATATCCAACGCTAGCAACCGACACTGAGTTGAATAGTTGTTTTAGTATATACTAAAACAGTGAGATAATATACAGCACAAAAAATTAATTTGGATGTTCTCTTCACTTGTCACGGATGCAAATCGGGACGCCATTTTTTCCCGAGTTGCTCGGAGGTACTGATAGCACAGGTTATTCGGAGTTTGACGAGCCAATCAGCGCGCGAGTTCAACGCTATCCACTGTTTTAGTATATACTAAAGGACAATATCAGCAGCCGCAGCAGGAACAGTTGAGATGAGCAACCAAGCATATTTTCAAAGATTACTGAACTTAACCACTTGGTAAAGTTATTTGAAACTAATAGAAAAAAAAAAACTAATAATTTTTGCCAATGAAGACCATGATGTAACAGGAAATTCTCGAAGTAACAATTCCGTTGCAGTATGACTTTAAAATTAGTCAATTCCTCGAGATCTCTTTTGGTGCTTCAATTTCATGTGAAGGCTAAACACCTAAACTCTACAAAGCGAGCAGACATACCTCCAGGGTCGGCTAGAGGTAAAACAAAAGAAAAAACACTGGGAAATTTCAAGTCAGGGTATGAAATAACGATGTTGGTGAAGATGACCATGATATTGAATGATGTTGATGCAAGAGTTGGTGACGACGATGACGATGATCATTAAAGAAGGGGTGCTTCGTGTGGCCAGACCTCGATGACCACCTAACACCAACTATTTATCACTTGCGCCACCCAAACTGGAGACGCTATGTACAGGCTTTGAGGAAAAAACTCCTGAGAGCCTCTGACGGCGAGTGTTAGCCAGTTGTTCAGCGCTTACTCAAATCAAATACCTAGCCTGTCACACTGCTTCCCTGAAAGTGCTTTGCCTAACGATGCCAAGATATCTGTAATCGGCCGGTTCAGATTCATCTTGTTTCCGCCCGTAGCTCTCTTCTCCCGAAGCCCAACTAAGTTGATGAATCCTAATATACGCTGAATTTAAATCACGCACAACTGAACAGAGTGGATGCAAGACATGTCGACCACAAGGCAAACAATGTGCTCGCGGCGGAAATGAGGTCCCCTTAGATGAACGACTGGGAAATGAAAAGCAGGGAAAAGAACAGTAAATAAAGCCCCTCCCCGATGGGAACTGTAGTGGCATTTCTCAGGCTACACCATACCTTATCATCGATGCTCTGGGCGGGTGGTCCAGGGAAGTTCGTATCGTAATAAAGGAACTGAATCCTTCGGTCTCGGTGGAGAACACGTCGATTACGGAAGCCTGTCATTTCCCACGCAGACTTAATTACTTTTATGCACTAGTTCAAAACCACTTTTCCTAGTTTTAATTCAACAGGCAAATCAGTTCTTATAGGTTATATTAGTAAATTCATTCTTTCAAAATTGTTGTCTTTTGCGCATGGTACTGAATGCAGGTTTTTGCCATTTGAGTTCATGGGTTACGTACAGTACCACATGCAGGTTTGGTGCATACCCTGTATGAATCGTTAAGTGTTTACAAAAGATAGCCATAATAATAATAATTGTGATGATGACGGTGACAATGGATAATGAAAACGCCTAGTGATAATGATTATCGACTTAGCATTGTTCTAATCGAGAACAGAAACCATTCATGGACTTTGATCGACATTGCCCCGTTTCATGCGACTCCATTTTGTGGTTAACCGAGAGTAAACAAAAAGAGAAAGGGAGTTAGCTTCTGAGATAAGTCGGATTTACTACACGTGACTACCAGTTAAGTGCCAATAATAATTAGAGAACTTTAAGGACCGTCAACAAAGGCCTCACAAATTCGCCGAGTTCCTTGGAAGTTCTAGATACATCCCTAAGTGCTCGGATGACAGTTACCTTTGGAACAGCCAGCATTACGCAAGCGATTAGCGCCTACGCCTTGGCCGGGTAGGGGTCGAAGTTTGCTTTAAAATGCATCTCGGAAATGAAACCTACAGCTGTGAAGGTATTCCTCACATTAATAGAAAAAGAGAAGAGCATATACAAATACCTACATGCCCTTACATCCAAAAATATTGGACAATAAACAATAATTTATAAATAGGGATGATGAGTCCAAAGTTCAGTTAGCAGAGTAAAGCACTTCTGAAAAAAAAAAGACCTTTATTTTTCAATCCTTAAATGGTTGATTGTTTCCGTGAACCATAGAATCTTTGTTTCGATGATTTATCGACACGAGATGATTACCTACTATCGATTTCTTTGCTACTAAAAAAAAAAGCTTTCTAAGTTCTTCTTAAGTCGTTATTTAGCTAAAATGCGAACAAAGAACATACATAAATCTCTTTGTACTGAAACACGTTCGTCACATAATTGCGTGGAGTTTTAATCTGAATTGCCTTTTTCTTTTCCAAGAATCAAGATTAGAAGTAAGTCATCCTCGATAACTCTGCTTTTAAAGTTTTGAATTTGTATTTCACATTCCTCTCGACTCAAACAATATTCTGTTATAACTAATAATGAATTACAATATTTTTTTCTATACTTGACGTCTGTGAACTGCTACAGTCGTAGCATATAAGTCGAAACGAAAATAGCAGCGAAAAAAGCTATTCAAACAGCTGATAAAGAGTTCATCACTGTTCTAAAAACTTCTAGCCATACTGATATTTTTCTGCCAGTCAGCAGAATCCTGAAGTATCGTTCCCAGGGTCCTTTCATCTCTGCCCCAAGAGGCGGATCCGATCCTGGAAACGAGCTTTGCTTGGTAGAAATGTACAGAAAAATTGGGTTTTATCAAAACGGAGTTGATAATGAACATTGGCCACCGTACAGAGATTCTAAAAGCTGACGTTTCGAGCGTTAGCCCTTCGTCAGAGCGAATCTTCGCTCTGAAGAAGGGCTAACGCTCGAAACGTCAGCTTTTAGAATCTCTGTACGGTGGCCAGTTTACATTATCAACTCCGTTGATAAAACCAAATTTTTGTATACTACTTCCCCACCGACGCAGCACCACAGTTTCTTTAGAAACTAGCCCCTTCATACAGAAAAATTGGCCGACCTTTAACCTTCTCAAGTCCGTGGGTTTGAAGAAGGCTTTTATCACCCAATTAGGATAACAACTTTAAGTACGATATTTTAGGATTTGTGAGGGATTATCCAGCACGCGTGACTGTGCCCTTTTTTCCCTCTACCTCTGACATTTATGTATGTAATGTGTTCATGAATGTACACCTTTGTGAAACTAACGTTTGAGAAAAAAGGTCATACACTTCCTCAGTATCCTTCTTTATTGGATAAATGTGTGAATACAACTTTGCTCTTCAAGAAGCCCCTTACTTTTAAACCTCTAGAGTTCAGAAGGGAGAATTCAATCTATAATTATTGAACTTTTTGTCCCTTATTCAAGCCTATTCAAATCGAGCTCGAATTCACATTTCTCGCTCCGGTGAAAATAAACATTATACCATGTCCACGCACTCTTCGCAGTGGTCCCGGTACGATTTTCTTACTGGAACAATTTTCAGATTTTGAAATCATGGTGATGACTTCATCTTCGGTGAAAATTTCGAGAAGTTTTAGGATGCCTAACACAAACAAGTCAACGAAAAACGTTCTAAGAAAAGGATGAACAAAACGATGAACTCTAGCGGAACACATAGGCAGATGAAACAAAGAGAATTCTTGCCAGAAATTTTCGTCGAGAATGGGGACTTTGCACCTAAAAGGAACTGCCTGAAGCGACTCACGAAAAACACTATCCCTTAGAATGACCAGTATTGAACGCAAATCAAGGTAAAAGAAACAGAACAAACTAATATAACGTCGAAAAGTATGTAAAAGGTTTGGACATGAACAAAACACTGCAAAGTTTACACATGGTTGACTTTCACACTCGCAGGGCTTACAAGTAAACTATCCAATATCTACGCTCAGAAAAGTCTTTAAATCGGTTGCTAAAGCTAGCAAGACCTTAATAAACTTCACAGTGAATGAAAATATAAAATAAAATAAAAGATTCTTTTACCTTTTAGAATCATACGAAGTCCACTAAGCATTCTTCTCTCGTTTCCACTAACTGGTGTCAGTTCAGGTCTACCAAGATTATAATAGTGAATGACAGCAAGAACCACTCATCACTGATCTGGAGGAGAAAAACTTGTGTTGTGAACAACAGCTTAATGATTCGTTTCGGGCAACATTTAAAACGTTACACCCTGTTTAGACACCTCAGACCAAATGAGCAGAAATTAACACAAATGGCCTTAAATGAAGTTGTGAAAAAAAAAAAATCTTGTAAATCGGAGAAGAGAATGGGAATGTAAATCAAAGAACAAGAGAACGATGCGCAATTGGAATCGAGCAAAAGTTGGACAAAAATTTATGCCCAGATGGATTCCCGGCCCTTGGCCAATAAAAATTATCCTAATTAAGCTTCCATCATTTACTAACTGGTTTTGATTTTTCTTTCTGGTCATTTAAAAGAACGAAAACTTGCAACACTTCTTTCGCTCTCGATTTTCGTAGTTTACACTCTCTCTTTTTTATAAGAACGTCTAATTTTGGAGATGAGGCTGAGCGTTCTTACATGATTTTTACGATGTGAGGCTGAAAACGTTCTTAAGATGTTCTTAAATTTACATGGTATAGTATTTCAATAAATCAATGCGGACGTGACCAGGAAACTTATAAATAAGAACAGTATTACAAACTGAGATGTGTGTCATGCATTGAGAAAATCATTCCCGATTATGTTATACAAAATATGCCCTTAAGTATTTGGGTTAATTTACATTTATTTACCTTTATTTCGTGCTTTTATTTAAAGTACAAATGAGCAAAATAAAAAATTTCTTCAAACACTCAATAGAAATTCATGAGCCTAACAGCCTATCAAAACACCGATAAAACGTCACGTGTATGAGTTTTACATCCTGATAAAACACTCAACTAAAGCATAGCTTGTTTTTCTGGTATGCTAATATTTTCATCTCACAATTGCAATTGGAGCCATTGTTCTGAGTCCAGAGGGACACGCCTTTTATGGAATGTTTTTGAAGCCGTTCAAAAAATTCGCAGCACGTGTTTTATCGGGTCTAAAAACCCTCGGCTACGCGTACAAAACACGTCTGCTGCTCGTCTTTTAAACATTGCTTAATCGACTCTCAGCTTGAGGAATGTTCTTAATACGTTCTTAAAATTTTAGGTAATCTCAGCCTCGCAACGTTCTTACAAAAAGGTTCTTACGTACTACCTTTTTTATCTCGTATTATTTTATCCTTGCTGGTTAAGGAGCAAGCAATGCTTTAGTTATGTAATCTCAGCTCGGAAGACCTATTGTGAGTCTTAAAACTCATAAACCAGCTTTTGACAACGATATTGCAGCTGTTTGCGGCTGATTGCCTAAGGTAACTGTTCACTGAAAAACACATCACTGTCGTTGCAAACTGCATTAATTAACTAATGCCTTCAGTGAGCCGGTCTGCCTAAGAGCCGGTCTGCCTGGTTCCGTCACCAAAATTGACGGTATTGAGAGAAAGGGCGAATATACAGGGAGAGGAAACTGTTCAAATTTCTTCAGCGGCAAATCTACATAGCAAATGATTTTACTACATTGTTGATTTTGTTACATGCGTAACTGATTGTCTCAATAAGATTACGCGACTTTGCATATATTAGCCAGAAAATCAGTCCCTAATCAGCAGGATTGGTTCACCAAACGAAAGAGCTGTTCATATGCAACAATAGGGCGCTCAATTTATAAACTGAGAATTTGCGAAATTTAAAACCAATAATAATAATAATAATGATAATTTTCAGAAGCATGTAAGATCAGATTATTGCAAATGAACGAAATTTTGCGTTGATGCAATAGAGTATCGCCGAAGAAATCCCTGCGAGATATTCCTGTGAAGAAATCTCGTCTATGTAACCGTAATCTCTATTAGTTTAATTACCATTCCAAGAACTATGATTACTCGCTGTTTTCGAATATCGCATTAAAATTAATAAGCAATCACCATTTCACAAACCGCGTCCTATGGTAGATGCAAGGACGACTGGAGTACAAGCGGATCAAAGATAGATATTTCCTTTCCGAAGCCTTACACGAATAGCAAAGCAAATCATGGAGGGCTGTTTGTCATCTCAGCTCGTTTTCCCTAATACTGAGTGATACGCAAACATTCAGTGAGTCAGACCATCCAGGCTGCATTCATCAGTCAGTTAGGATAGTTACGTAACCACAAACAAATAGTGTTCGTACTTAACAATAAAAAACGATACAAATATGAACAGACCCACCGACAATGCACTTACTTCCTCGCACCGAAAATTTTTGATTTAACTGCTTAATCAATTACTTAATTTTAGATTAAGCTTACCGGGTCTCAACAGCGAAGATGGAATTGAAAAACTCTCGGGATTAAGACAATAAATTTGTACTTTGAGCTTTTTAATTTTGTGGACACGTGTTACTCGCGTCTCGGGGCTTTAATCATCATTTTACGAAACTTGCGGTTTGCCGTGTCAGTCAAGTTTAATGCCCGGTTTGTGCGTATAACAGGCCTCAAAAGATATCCAGTTAAACGAATGGAGGTTTTCGAAAGCTGATCAAGTAAAAAAGCCAGATAGAAATTGTTGGCAAGCACTTGAAACAAGTACTAGTTAACGAATTCAAATACCTCGGTGAGACGGTTCCACAGAGGATGGAACGGATTGAACAGAGAAATTTAGTTGAAGACATCTCGTCAAGTGATCAACTTTGTGCCATTCATGAGCCACAACCAAATATAACAAAAGTAAGATCATTACTTGTGGAATTGCCTTTAAAAAGCCCTTAACAAGACCCACCGAACCAGAGTAGGGTTTGAAGACATCCCGATTATGGTTGCCAGGGCGTGACATACATACACTTCCGAGTGCATATTGATAAACAGAAGATAAAGTGGCTTGGCCATTTAACAAGAATCCTTAAAATCCAACCAGCCTCACCGATGAGCTTTCAACTCCACGGCGATCACGAGGCAGAGTCCGTGGGCGACCCAGGAAAAGATGGAAAGCATATGGTGTTGAATCTATCGTCATTGGTCAACGCCAACAGGCACAAAGCACTGGATCAAAGAGAGGAAGCTGTTTCTCCCCGGCCGCGGCAACGCCTCAGAGCGGAAGTGTAATGGGATCAACCAAAACTGAATTAAAGATCAGATTCACCTTGTTTCATTTTGTTCCTCGTTGTGACCCGAAACTTGTTGGTATTTTGTTTAAAAAAATCACAAGGATACAGGAACCGAGAATATTAATGCAAGATCTTGTATTAATGTGGGACACTGAAAAACGCAGACTGCAGACTGTGAGGACCGTCTGTAAAATGAAAATTCAGTTAGCCTGAATTAGGCCTAAATAACATTCAGGTTAGCCTGTTTACGGATAGCTCTCAATAATAGTGAGGGTAACGCCATATTTTACCCCTGGTCTGCACAGTCTGCAGTCTGCGTTTTGGGGTGACCATATTAATGTTGAGTGTAAGTTTTGATAAAGATGGCTTAGATTTTGTTTGGCTACGTGCCATGAACCTCCCAGCACAAATACTTTTGGTATCTTTCTGTTGAATGTCGGATTGTGCGATGGCTAAATTCGGAGCATACACCAACTTTGCACAGTTTTCATGCCTTCGCATGGTTTACTTTTCTGTGAAACAAACTAGGTAAAAAATCAAAGTGAAAAAATAGTTTTCGAAGAGGAATGTCACTAATTTATCCTTGCCTTGACCTTGCTGCCAGCCATGATATCCCGCGTTTAAACATCGAGATGAGTATTCTTAAAGCGATAGCCAAAAAATACCAAGCTCAAGATCAACATGAAAAGACTATAAAGTATTTACTTATTGTTTCTTAGTCTTGCCATGTCGGTTAAATGCAGCATTATCAGTTCTTGACTATCAAAATCAAGGACGAAGCTGCACTGAAGTCACGCGTTCTGTGGTATGTTGCGCCCAACGCCGACAGCCCACGAAAGCAGATAATCATTTAGGATTGCCGTTTTTGGTTCGTTTACATATCTGTCCGCATATATCCGTTTGAGTTGTCGAAGACCTAATTTGTGTCGCATTAGTTAAGTTACAATCTTAAATGTATCCACAAAATTAGAAGCCTTTATCTAAAAAATTGCATCCATTATATCCGATTTGTCAAGATATCAATTATGACTAAGAAATGATAAACTTGATTGTATTGATTTGTTCAGACTTATTGCAGTTACAAGGCAATTGACAATGTGGAGATGCCAAGAAACAGCTTTTTCAGCTTCTACTGATGTGTCTTCATGCACAGAACCTATGAATAGATGTTGCCGGTACAATCCGTTCTCAGGTTGAATCCGCCGTTTTTACCAAAGCGGTTTAATAAATCGGTGATCCTCATTTTACCTAGGTAGAATATGCACTCCGAAGTGACTTGAAGAAACCTTTTTTGGAGCCTAAATGAAGCCTGAAGAAAAATTAGGGTCACGTTAGGATTAGTTTTGGTTATTATACCATGCATAGATAATCAAGAACGACTTATTATACGAAAGTAAATAATAAAAAGAACTCTGTTGGGTTGAGCATGTTCCAAATGTTGGCTGTTGTAGTGTAGTGGTGAAGACACAGGATTAGACCTGGAGGGTCCGCCGTTCGAGTACCGGTAAGTCAGTGCATTGTACAGTTCTTTGTTCCCTTGCTATGTTGTACTGTTGAGACTGAATGGATACGCGTATGAATACAGAAACCGGCCAATAAGATGATAAGAAGCATAATAAGCGGATGTGTTGAGATGCGTAAGACAACACTGGACGATTTATACGTGTTTGGGGGTTGATTGTTGATTTAGATTAGATAGAGTGCATGTTCACCTAAGGTAAAATGAGTATCACCAATTTAACCCGGCTAGGTACCCGAGACCTTGATTCAAACAGATCTATGAAAGTCGGCTCACCTGATCGGGTCTCATGAACAACACATCATGGAACCAAAATCTTATCTTTCTTTGGGCGTCAGTTAGAATCCATCTGGAAGAGTCTAAGTTTTGTTATTTTTCAGCCTGGTGAGTATGCTTATAAATTACAAAACGGGAGGAATTTAGAAAGCTATACTAGCGGCTACGATAGTTTAGAAACCACCGGTTGAATGGCCTGAAAAATGGATGAAAGCCTTTTCCTATATGACTATAATTCTTCATCATCATCACTGCCATCAGTTTTATCTTTATCAGTTGGGGAAATATTTGTCAATTAGAATGGAATAATTGATGAAATGTTCACGTACTATATCCCACTGCTAAGCTAATTTTATCCTTCAGGCACGCAAAGTTTCATTGTACAGGAAGAAACCTCTTATTGCAAACAATGCACTTAAGAACTGTCCACTTTAACAACACTAGTGGAGTATTGCAATTTGACAGCAACCTGTCAACCATTTTGTTTTTAAATCCGGTGGCTACTCAGTATTCGGTGGTATGTAGAATAAGATCACTGTTTTATAAATGAGATTCGAGAGAGGTTCCTTGAAAGCTCCGATTCCCAAGGGAAGAACGATCCTCAATCTGATTGCGAGCAATTGCGCATTGCTTCCTACGATTTAAGCAGCAAAATCAAATGCCAATTGCCCATCAAAGTAACATGATTTGACGCAATTTGCTATTGAAATTTCCACCATACCATTATTTGTCATGTATGAAAAATATTGTTCTCTCCATATCACTGATATATAGGTGATAATTCTGAGGAAACTATTCCTTGAATCGATATTCTTGCTGTGCGAGGTAATGTTAAAATAACCATGGTTGTTAATGCCTTAACTGCTATTTTATTAAATATTATTTTTCCTTTCAATGATTATTTGTCACGTATTTCGAGGGAAGTTCGTGGAAAACATCGACAGATTATCTCTGACTGCATCATTTAGCTTCATTTGAACTCACCGATTTAAGGCAAGGAGGGATTGCCGCTGCTGTTGGAATCAATTCAACCCGCCGAGCTCCTGTTTACATTAATGATCGCATATCCCATGCAGGCAAGATTGTTTTCAACAGTCTGGTAGACGAGGCAAGAGGCACTTGACCATAAAGCTCAAAACATTCTCTGCTTCTGTGTGTATTGCACGAGAATTTTGGAGGTTCCCGGGAGGCAAGACTCGTTTGCTCAGCTAACTCAAAGATATCCGTACAAGTTTGTAGCTACTGAGTTGCATTCCTCCTTTTCCAAGCGACGCACGATAATCTTTGACAGATAGGACTGTTTTTGAGGACCTACAGAGTGAAAAGTCTTCTCGGCAAACGTAGGCAAACAGTTTGCACCAGTCACACACAATCGCATTACTTATGTGACGTCGATCACTTCTGTTTTAGAGAGAATGTCGAAGGACTTGGAAAAATGAGATGATCAGCTGCCTTGCCGACGTAGCACTTCAACGCCACAACATTTCGGTTTCAACATTTCACAGCAAAAAAGGATGGTTCATCTTATTACCATATCTATTTTTTAGAATGCTGTGCAGCTGAAAAGCAATTGAGATGTCTGCACTTTGAGCTTTTAGCTTGCAAACACATGTTTTCCGCATGTTTCGACGCTTATCTTTGCCCCTTTTCACCAATAGACGCCAGCGACATATGCAAACGACAGCAACAAAAGCAAACAACAGCAACGAAAGGAAAACACTCGTTTACATTTACAAAATGATCATGGAGGAAGCTTTATCATTCAGTTTCGTTCTTCGACTATTTACAAACTGTTCCAGCAACAAAGGTTCATTCAGCCGGCTAAATCAATGTATTGTTCGGTGGATTACATAAGGGCCAAGAAAATCCAACGGTAATTTCTTCACTGCTGCGTTATTTTATAGCAAAACAGAGGAGTATACACTTTTAAGGAAATCCAACTTCAGCTCTTTACAATCTCCGACGCTACTGGTCAATATTTAAATTGAGTTGCTGACCAAGTAACAGGCTCGTCGGCGCCGGGTGAATTTCGGTAAGGCATCCCAAACTGCGCCCCCAGAGTGGATGGAAAGCTCATCATCATTCGACTGCCCTCGAGACTGCAGATACAACGCCTCGCCACAGGGATCTATCTAGATAGAAAGCTATCGCATATACTTTGAGGAGTCACAAAGTAGTAAGACATTGTGTAGGGCCCACCGGAATTAGTCACAAACAAAACATTGCACAAATTGCGGCTCCGTGTCAAGATTGTCTGTAAATCAGAGGATTAAGGATTAAGGAAGGTATTAAACATATGCTCATAATTTTTTTGCATTTGTACCGGTTTTAACAGTATTGGTCAATATAGTGTTTGTCAAACGTCAGAGTTTCCGTCGGTAACTTCAGGTGTCTTTCGTTATGAATCGTCGATCAGTGAAATTTTAATTGCATGGTTTGACTAGGTCGTTTAGATTTAAGCATCCTCTGCAACCTATTTTGTTGCGAGGCATTGCTACCAGCTCAGCATTGATGAATTTAAAAACATTTTGCTATGGCCGCATGTATTCTAAGTGTGACCAGTGAGTTATGGAACGCATTATAGAGCAGCAGTTTATTTCGCGGTGTTCGGTGTTTTGTTAGAAATGTTGATTGTACCTCGAGGTGTTTATATAATCTGATATAAATAATCTCCGTGCACTACCAGACAACAAAATAAGCGGTACTTGCCTGTCAGAAAGCTTCCAATGGTTTTCGAATGTTGATATGTATCAATAAACCTTTAAATAGTAACAGTGGAGCAGAGTAAAAGACATCCTTGTTCGTTTTGCTAGCTATAACGTGAACAGGTTGTGTACTTTGGAAAAAAGTGAACCTGTGGCTGTCAGTTTAGCCTTAATTTACATCTGGGTCTGTATTTGCGTATTTCAGTTTGCATGTATCCGTCTGTTCACGCTCTTGAGTGCATCATGGGTAACCAGGGCAGCACAGAGCGGGAAATTTAAGAAACGGTCCAGATAAGAACGATAGCAACAACGGCAGCGAACATGTTGGAATTCAATATTGGAATGCTAAAAGGTGATAACTTTTCTATTGTCTGTACTTACTTCTGATTGGCTTAAACAGCAAAAGTTACCAAAACTTCATAAAAGCAGTATTATATTCATCCTTACTTTCCAACCATCTTCCATCTTTCATCTGGTCTCAGTTTAAATGAATTCCACAGAAATCGTATGTGGGGAACATGTAAAATTGTAAACGTTTCTTGGCTTTTGTTTTCAACTCTTGTGATTGGTCAAAATCTTTTAACACAAAAAAACACCCTTTCAAAGTGGGCTGTAAATGAATTTTATTGCGTTAACGGCTTTCCTGTAGGTTTATGCATTCTCTGTGTAAAAATGATAACATTCCTATGTGGGGAAAGCCCCGTTGCCGCATAACAAAGGAAATTGCTATCCACCTTACACGGATCATTACTTAAAGGTTTGTATGGTAGTTCAAAACGATAAAAAGTATTCATGATCGATAGGCAGTTTTGGGTGCTTTTATCTTACGAAACAAAAGATATGTGCTTAAAAGTACGGTGAGTGAAGTTGGATAGAATAGCTATTGTAGGAATTAAATTTATTAAACAAAGTTTCTACCCGATTTCCTGTAATTTCCAAAGGCTCAAAATTACAGAAAATTTATGGAGAAAACATGGCAATATATAGGAACTTCTGAGGATATATATCGAGTCTAAATCAACTCAGTTGTGAATGTTAGGTTTATGAAGGCGAAAGCCCTGATTACCCATGATCCAATCAAGATTATGAAGTAGGTTTTTTTTAAAAAGAGTTTTTGCATGATTGCGGGAAAACGAACTAGTAGTACAAATAGTAGGGAATCAAAAATAGCAAGGCCGATTTGTCCTGTGGAATAAAGTCTCACGAAGTCTGAAAAAGAGGGCTATTTTTCCATTTTCCTTTTTTTAGATTCTACTTGTATAAATACTTATTAAATAATAATAATAATAATAATAATAATAATAATAATAATAATAATAATAAGTATGTGTAATCAAATGGCGACGAGTGAAATTAGGAAATTATTTCACTTGCGTTCTGTCAAAATTCTGATAATTTCCCGAGACTTTTGGCGAGGGAAATTATCAGAATTTTGACAAAACGCAAGTGAAATTATTTCCTAATTTCAAGAAAAAACCATTTGATTACCTTTTAATGTCGTGGGTGATAAATTACGCTCACAACCGTAATTGTAAAATCGCTCGAGTACTTTATCCAACTGCTCGGGAAGAATCATCTCCAGGTTTTTCTCAAGGCTATTTTCATCACACCACTTCTCAAAAACTCTCACCCAGTTAATTGTGCTCTTTCACGTATTTAAATTTTCTGCCGCTTCTTTTAATTTCGTAACTTCTTCAATGGTCACTGTCTTAAATCTAGACGCCATCTTGGCTCTGACCGAGATACAAGAGATGTTACCATGGCAATTTTGTAATTTCACACGTGAAATTATAAATTAGCGCTGAAATTTCGCGCCTAAATTAAGGAGTAATTTGTCACCCATGATATTATAGTAATAATAATATACCGTTTATTTGCCACATTGCAGAATTAACTGAATTAAAGGGTTAAAAATTTACAATAAATAAATAAATAATTAATTAATTAAAACTACTACTACTACT
Source organism: Montipora foliosa (assembly GCF_036669935.1). NCBI lineage: Eukaryota > Metazoa > Cnidaria > Anthozoa > Scleractinia > Acroporidae > Montipora > Montipora foliosa. The sequence goes on along the minus strand of NC_090869.1, from coordinate 26,334,736 downwards.
ACTACTACTACTACTACTACTACTACTATAAAAACAACAAAAATCTTATTAACTATTTACATATCTATATATTTACTATTGAATGAGATAAAGGAACCTGAAGGCTGGGTCCGGCAACAACTCCTATCACCATAAACAATATTTCTATTGTTGTAGCCGGACTGCAGGTTGTAACTATGTCCACTAGTTGCTGTTTTCGCTATGAGGAAGTTAATGGGGTTATCATTTTGAGACATCTTCCGAATACATTTACAACAGAGCTGAGTTCGTCTTTCTTTCAGGCTGCTGAGGTTGGTAATATTAAGGGCATCTAAATAACTGTGGCATGGATAGATAATATGTAGAGCCCTTTTTTGAATTAATTCCAGCTTATTTGAAAGATATTCAGGAATATCTTCCCAGACTTGCACGCCGTATTCTAATATAGGTCTTATTGTTGTCAGGTAAACTTTGAGGATTCCATCTCTATTAACATTAACTTTCTTAAGAATCCTTAGAGAATACAGGCGCTTCGAGGCTTTTTTCGATATGTAATCAATATGCTCGCTCCACTTTAAATAATAATACCGAGTAGTTTAAAAGCTAAGCCTTTTAGCGAATCTCTTGGCACTTCCTGATTGCATGGGAAAATGCTTTCCGAATTATCGTCAGTAATCTTGGTATTAACAAAAATAAATGATATCCTTACGGCTGACGCTGCGGCTGTACGGTAAAAATATGAGTTGCATGACCAATGAGGGTGCAATGATGGAGCAATGATGGCACAGTCGGTTAGTGCGCGGCCTTGGTGCAAGAGGTCCTGAGTTCGATTCCCGGATCTCGCATCCTTGTTTCGACTTCTTTCCTTTCCATGTAGCTAAGTAGCTTTAAATACCCGTAAAACGGAGCACTGATGGAGAGGGGGGAGTAAAATGAGCGCACCGTCGACCTCAGGTTTGTCAGTTGAATTACTGTTACGAGTTATCGACGTTAAATACGGTTACTTTACTTTCCTTTACTTTTTAGTTGATATCTTTAACCTTTAAGTTCATTAAATTGCTCTTGACAAGTTCCTTTTTAATAATTACTACTACTCGATGCTACACTCGTATCTCTTTTCCACATTTACCGCTCGCCTGCTGCACAAATTTCAACTGACACCCTTGCTCATTCATAAAACTTAAGCAATTCCACGTGAATCCCTGTTCAATATGCCGGTCACGTGGCACATAAAAAAGGAGGCATCTAATAATAGCAATGACTAGAACTAGGTTGCTGACCAGTGGTTTTCGTGAAAACAATGGTTTGCTAGGGGTGCTCAGTCTCGCGGGCTCAGAAAACCTGGTTGTGGTCATTGTTATTTAAGGTTTTTCGTATCTAAAATGTGAGTTCTTGTCATATTTCGAACGGGAAAGTATTGTTATATCACATTATCGGTATATCGATATTCGATACACACTACAACACCAGGTCACGTATTTGCCTATGAATGCCGGGTATTGTTATATGCAGGCGCTCTTACAAAACATTGCGAGAAAAGTGGCACGAGAACATTGCAGTGTAACAGCGCCTTTAATCTCTAATTTCAGATTGTTCAACCATAAACTGGCTCTTTGGTTCACCTTTTCCAATCAATCATCTTCACAAATGATATTTTAACCTGAAGAATGAGGCTTTGTCTGCGATTTAAGCAGATAAGAAAAGTAGTCTTCTTGTCAATAGTGAAAGACGCAGTCACGCGCCACCCTGTCTTGGACGCCACTTTAGATCAATTTGCTGAATGACGTACATAAGTGTGAAATAACTCTCTGTAGTACGAAGGTTCTACAAATAAAGTGTACACGAAGTGACTTTTTAGACCCTCCCTCTTGGTTATAATGGCGCTGGAATGTGGTCTCGAACCATGGTAATGAAATGATGAGGGAATGCTCTATTGTTCGCTGAGGACGGCAGAAGAGAAAATTAGATTACATCAATTTGAAAATACTTGACTTACATTTCAGCAATTAGCTGTGACCCAGGTTAAGTGTTAAATGCTTTTGTTTGAGTTTTTTCGACATTGTATGGTGTAATTCTAAGTGACAGCGTTGAAATGTTGAGAACCACCAATGGTCCTTTGCTTGGGTGGCCGATCAACAACATTGACATTCCAAGCATTCCAAAAAATGGAAACCTCGGTTGGAAATGACAAAGCACCCGAATGACCGATTTACATGTAAAATCATTTAATTAATCAAATCTTGTCATATAATTGCATCAATGGATTCCCGTTTGCGGGATTCGAATATTAATGTATCATTGTTATCGTAAGGCTAGTAGCTTTAAGGCCTCATGGGCTATTTGCATATGGATTACGAATATTGTCACGTGCCGTGTTTACAGAGAATGCCGCTGAAAGAACACGATAGTGGCCGGGTATTCTACATTTTATATTCGAACTAGGTTTTGCATCCATCTCTTACGAAAAAAAACTTTTAAAAGCGACATAAACTGTTCTGTGACTGACTCTTTGACGTTCGATAAAATTAAAGGTTACCAAATATTAAGGTAAATGGTAATTTTTTTCCTCAAGCCAAGCGACGCAAGAATATAAGGCACAAGCAGCACAACGCAAACCCAACAGCGATTTTGCTCATTGAGAAGAAAATTTATGCTTTTAATGTGCGTACGCTTGCGTCGCTTGTAAAAATAAGCCTTGTTAGAGTCACTCCTACATTTTTCTTCTATTAATTGCATGCTTAACTTTCGATGAATTATTTCGTAACATATTACATAAGTACGTTGTACTTTAAACTTGTTAAATACGCAGGGACTTTATTCTGTGACTATTTTGAAAGACACATTGCTTTCAGATTAAAATCGACACTAAATTGATCAAAGTAGGGAGTCTGGACTTTGGACACATTATGTGAAGTCTCCTTTGAAGTAGAACGTCTTAGATCGAGTGGAATAAAATAACGACTTCCATAAACAATACACTGAGTTTAAAGTTTACAGTCCAGATAAAGAAACTGTTTCAGTTTTAGTGATAAAGGTCAGTTTGTTTGTTTCATTTTGTAACTTGAATCATATTCAACCAAAGTTCACATTCTAGTGCGGTGATGGCGTTCACAATTAAATCCAAATGAAAATTAATTATTTCAGTAACAAAGTTCAGATTGCTTGCTTTTTAAACGAATAGGGACCACTTTTTCCGATCTTCAGTCATATGCGCTCATATATCACGCAAGAAGCAAACATTAACCCCTTTTCTCCACTGAGTGATCCCATTCAATTCGTCTTTTTCTTTATGTATCATATTAAAGATAGCGAGCGGTAACTAAATTCATCTGCATCCCCAACGAATTTCAGTCTGGATAACCAGCCGCTCTTCAGAAAGTGAGCCAGCTACGCAAATCTTCCCCAACCTCAGTAACTCTGTGTTATGTTTCTGCGCCACTGTCCTCTGCACGCCATTCTTGTTATGTTCGGCTGATACTCCCTTAATTTACCGCTTCGCACTCTCCTTTCTTACTAAGGAGGGGACAAGTGATTTTAGAGTATATAGATATTTTAACTGCTGGATACATGAAATGAAAGTCAGGTAGATCATTTAGGCAAAATTAGAAGTTGCGAGGAGGCCCGAAATGAAATCCAAGTTTGGAGGAAGTGAAAGCCAGGCGGATCATCGCAAACTGTTGTTTACTAACTGCAATCATCTCCATGACGGGACAATTGTATGTAATTCTGAAAATAGCCACAATATTCAGTAGACCAGTTTACTATTCATCAATAAAAAAGGGACTTTTTTCATAGTATCTACAGCATTCCTTTTTCCCTTTCAGTTTTCGGGAATCGTTAAGAGCTCTTGTTGTATTTCACAGGCCTATTTCTGCATCAGTTTAGCAAAACTCTCTGAATCACGAAAACTTGGAGCAAATCCGCCAGATTCAGGAACTGAGATAGGAAGCAAATATGAGAATAGAAAAGAAGGAAAGAGATAAATGATAGAGGAGGGGAAGAAAAGAGGAATGAATATCAAAGCAAAGTGAAGGGCGAAAGAGCCAGTCTGGCCGCGCGAAAATTGGGGCGAGAGTAATAAAATTAGGTGGGAGGGGTAAGGAATAACGATTAGAAAAGCAAATAATAGAAAAAGAACAAAGATCAAGCGTTAGGCAAAATTTCAGTTGCGTTTTTTATTTTCTCTTCATTGAAAGGTGTTGGTCAAAACATGCATACACAAAGCATTAACGAAAGTGCAAATTAGCCCAAGAATATGAAATTGCTGGATAATGTCTCGGTTGCTTATATGCGAGTAACAGAACGAAGAATTCAAGATTACGAAGTGGCAATAAAACAATATGAGTCAAACGGTGCTTTCATTGCGAAACTCTAGATACTGTATCTTCTGTTTGCCTGTCCAAAAAACTAACTATCCAAAATGAATTTCGTTGAAAGTGGTCATTAAAGCCTGGTTTTCACAAGCGACGCAAGCATAAGCATACGCAAACTCAGTAGCTTGTTGTTCATTGGCGCCTTTTGTCAGAACAATACTGAGACACTAATGAACAACAAGTAAATGCGCTTGCGTCTATTACTTGTGATTATGCTTGCCTCGCTAGTGAAAACCAGGCCTAACAGGGTGGCGCTATGGGTAACAATGGCGACCGATTTGATATTCTATTGTATTTATGTTAATTAGACCTACTGGCCTCATTTTGGTTAACATATTCTTTTGAATTTTGCCCATTGCAGCGAGGCTAGAAAGGCTTATCAGTTATAAAACAAAAGAATATTTTATCGGGCCGCCATTATGGAAAAGGTCTATAGCAGACGTCCATAGCCTAGAAGTCTCGATCTATGATGGATTTTAGTCCATAAGTTTTCGGTATTATCTATTTTTCGCACGGGTACTGCTAGATTTTGGAGGCAAAAAAAAAAAAACTTGGCGGTACTGTTTTCCTTCAAGGCACAGGTAAACAGCTTCAACACTTACTTCAACATCCATTCGATTTTGTTGAGAAGCGATGTTGAAACTATTTGCACACCCCCCCCCCCCCCCCCCCCCACCCACCCACCTTTGCAACCTTGTTGAAACATGCTGAAACGAAGTTGAATCGATGTTGAATGAGTTTAAAAGCATTTAAACTTTGCTTCAACAACCATTCAACATGTATTTTGTTTTCGCGAAGGTTAAATTAAGTTGAAGTCGCTTGCCGGGCACTAATCGGTCTCCAAATAACGTATCCATATCCGTATCCATAGTAACAATCACGGCTGCAGCCTTGGACTGATGTTCAATCAAATGTTGAATGGTACTGATGTTGAAACGGTTTGCCCCACTCCAACAGCCAACGTCGTTCAACAAGATCGAACAGATGTTGAAGCAAATTAATGTTAAAGTCGTTTGCCGGGGCCTTTAGACGAACTTGAACAATTTTGTGTGCAAGGGCCAACTGGATGAAGCAAAGGTGCCGATTCCTGCTGGATCTAAGTAGCAGATTTATATTTATGATAGAGCAAGGTTGGCTATACTGCTGAGGCTAGTATCTTTTTCCTATACAATATTTCGTCAGGTACGGCCTGACTTCTTCAGGGAGCAATTTATTTTACCGTTACAAATTAAAATACAAGCTATAGAGAGAAAACAAATGTAACGGATATGACAGAAAAACGTTATGATAGATAAATTGAACCTTACGACGCCTGCTCACTCCTCGAGCTAACATGAATGCACCAATTAGAGACGCTTTTGATTGTTCTTCACGAAAACCAATGAGAAGACACTTTGCTTCAGGGATCCCAAGAGCTCTTCTCTCCCTCAGTCAAGAGGAGAGCTCTGGGGTCGAGATTGGTTAAAACAGTGAAAATGCCGGGAAAATGTTTTGAAGGCAATTAATTTTTTTTGGCAGATAATAGACCACTTTCATAAATGGCGACTACATTTACATTATTTTGTATGTATGTTAATTACACCTACTGCCCTCATTTTGAAACAAAAATTCTTTTGAATTTGCTGGTCGTAGCGAGGCTGGAAAGGATTATTAGCATTAAAACCAAAGAACATTTTCTTTGGCCGTCATTATGAAAGAGGTCTATTGGCCCGGCAGGGTCTTTAAACTCTAGGAGATATTCTCGGAGTCCCTTCGTAGGTATGGTGATTTGTTGTTATATCTTAAGATAATCTCAGTTGATCACAACAAGGCGTGCATTGTGGTCTCGGGTAAAACTTTCTAGGCGCGCAAGGTATTCTTGGGAGGCTACCTCGACAACGAGGTGAGGCGAAGCAGATTTTCAGTGCGTCAGGTGGGTGGGTTGTTTTGTGACATTTCTTTTGAATCATCAAGTTAAACAAAAAGAACAGCTTTAAAACACGGCCTTAAAATATCCAAAATAATACTTCATTACTCAGGCGCAAAATGGACAGACTTGATAAAAGCACACTTGAAGGCTCGACAGACTCGATTAACAAACATTTCTGTGGAGCAATGCATTTTGGTCGCTGCGCAAGGCATTCTGGTAAAAATTATGGTAAAAAGTCAGCAAGGTCAAGAACATCGAGATTTTGCACAGATTTGTCTTACATGATTATAACCTTTATAGAACACCTTCATAAATGGCAACCACTTTTACATTAATTAGGATAGTACGCGCACTGTCATTGGTCAATAGTTGTGTTTAGATGAGAGTATGTAAACACGGCTTTGACATCACTTACCTGCGATCAAGCTCTATTTTTGTTTCACGTGGTACGTACTGTGGAGTTATCGAAAAGAAAAAACCCAATTTTAGCGAGCGACGACACGAGAGAACATATGGGCGAAGCTAAAAATGGGCCTGATCGCAGGTTATGACATCACACGAATTTTGATTGGTTATGTGTTGTCAGACGTGCTTTTCCATTGGCTGGTAGAAAATATGAGTGTGTATCAAGAAAATCTGTTTCAATCAAGAAGTAAAAAACCAGCATTTTCCTTCATTTATCGAAGTATTTTTCAGATATATTGTATAATAGAGACTCGGGGAGTTTGCGTCGAGGATTTGCGTAACTGTCTCGAATTTTCCCAACTCCCCCTCGTGTTTAGATGAGGCTATGTAAACACGGAAAAGTCCTCTATTGCTTAATTAAGTATTTATGTTAATTAGACTTGCTTCCCTCATTTTGAAACAACTATTCTTTTGAAGTTTGCTCGTCGTAGACAAGACAAAAGAATATTAAATTTGGCCGCCATTATCAAAGAGGTCTATTTACGTGTCTTCCGTTCTAGTTTACAATGAAACTAACTGGGTTCACCTATCACCTATCTAAAATGCTAAATAAATATTTTTTTTTTACTTAAACTCAATCCCGTCTCTGTCACCATAAGTTCATTGATAACTAACTAAATTCCGTCCCATTCTTCCCAGTATCGTTGAACTACTTATTACACAAATACAGTGTTGAAGCATATTTCATAATATTTTAAACTATATTTTCATGATCGTTTTATTGTATGCAAAGTATTCTAATGCACCGTGCTTAAGAACTTAGATAAGAAATTGAAACGTGCAAACCAAATTAAGTGTCGTAAACACCCTCGTCCATCTCAATTAATTTAAGTAACTTTCCCACAAAAAAAATCCTTAGGCAAAAGCCGAATTTCCGCCGATGTTGTTGGAGACACGAGGACCGTCTCAGCGGCTCTTTCTTATAAAGTTGTAATACCGACCATGTTAGTCATCTTAACGTCATTATCTGTAGTGTTAGTTTTCCCGCGGTTAGCCCGCGCGGGTTAGTGTAAAGGACCGCGGAAACTTCGGTTTCCGTTGCCATCAATTTATCCAACAATTTAATTAACTCAAGCTTTTCCGCCTTGGTTGCTGAGAGTGTTAGGATCACGTTTGTGTAACTTTTCAAGATTTTTGGCCAATCATAGCTCAGCGGGAGCATATGTTAACGCCAGTTTTTAGTAGTTTGAAAGAGAGCTAAAGAGAGTTGGCTGCCTGAAACGGCAGAGTACTGAAGTTCCATGCCAGAATAACCTATGAAGAAGTTAAAACGCTGAAGCTGTGTCTACAAATATGTCCCGTAACAACAGTAACGATCCTTATAAAATACATCGGTAATTCATGATGGGAAAAGAAAAGAAATGCTTTATTAATCAATGTATATCTGATACAGATTTCTCTTCATTTACATAAACATTTCTTTCTGTTTTCCCTGTTAAAATGTCGTGAATCACCAAAAATACCTAGTGTATATTAGCACTTAAATGCTGACGTTTAATAAGTCATATACAATATTTGCGTCAGATCTGTATCACACTTACAAACTCGAGGCGAAGCCAAGAGTTTGTGATTGTGATACAGTTGTACATATTACTTACATTTGTTTGATATTACATTCCACTGGGTTTTTTACATTCCGCCTTACATGGCATTTCAATGCTCTTAACTTATGACTTCTTTAGCTTGGGCCAAATAAAAGGACCTGCCATTTACCTTAAGCTATGCTTGCCATACGAAGTGGTGTTGTAACTTATAATTACTCGTATATACGTGTTTCCACCAAAAAGGTGTGAAATTAGGACTGTCCTGTAGTCTGAGATTTCGTAACGTTGGAAGATTTGCTCTTTTGAGAAGCACTTCATAAGGACTACTTTTTTCACAGTGGATAGCCCCTCTTGCAATCGTTTAAGTTTTCTTGAAATTGTCCGACGATCGAAAGTTATGCCATGTTATATGACTATATGTGATTTTAGGAAGAATACAGGCTCGATATATTCTTAACCTAGCTGACGGTGTCGGTATCAAATTTGACTCTCCATAAGGACCCCTACCTTTTTTGCACCATTACAACAAATGTTCTTGATATGATTGGTGAAATAGAAAATGGTTTGAATGCAGGAGTTACGTACCTCGATAGAGTGTGGTTGTCAAGGTGCCGGAAAGTGAGCAGTGGCTGACGTTTCGTCAACCAAAGAGGAATTAGAATTTATCTTCAGCCGGAGTCAAGTGACGGAAATTCAAGTGAATGAAGTGATGCTCTGATCTGTGTTGTGATTGGTAGTGGAACAAGTAACGTGATTGGTTGTGAGGATGGCGAGTGATCGATGATACCAGTCGACCCATAGTCTCGTTCTGGGGATCTCCGACTTACCATCTCTACCCTGAAACAGAAATGAGCATTTGAGATTTTAGTATGAGTAAATCCTCAAATATAGAAAAAAAGAGGAACAGCCTCTAACAAAATACAAGCACACACTACCCTTCTGACATATAAGACAGACTATTGGACCAAACATCTTACAATCCCACGACACACAAAGCGACCACTATAGGAACCTTAACGAGGCAAACACAAATAGTTTGTGACTCAAACGACAGTTTAGCAAACGAAACTAAGTACTTACCCCCTTTAATTCCGAAGGAAGACAAACCGGCATCAACTTTCTCCTCACTTTGTTTATACAAAATGAACAGGAACGGTTTGAAGAATTTCAGTGTGGATATAGGGCTTTAAAAAGGGTTAATTAAAGAACGTTTTTGGGAAGAACAACTATAGCACAGATTTCGTCAAACGCAACACATACACCAGACAAAACGACAACAGTCCTACCACCTCAACCGTTACCACAGCGAACATAAAAGAGACTTCTGAAAGTATCGCACGCATACTACAACCTCAGCTTACAACAAACGCCTTGCCCAGAGGCCTATAACGACTTTACGACGCTTAGTAACTAATCAAAGACAACGACTACCCCAAGGGCAGACAGGAAGCAACAGTATACAATACCACATTGTGCGGTTGCCAGGCCACTTACACTGGTAAAACCGGCAGGAACCTAAACATACGAGTTACAGCCGAAATACAAACAATGATGATCAACAACACTGGCGGATGAGGCCAGGTTGACAGTATTCCCACCACTTTGTTGTTAACCAAAGCCATCTCCCCATCAGTCCACAAGCTTCACAAAAAGAGTTTCGCAAATGTTTTTCTTTCGATAAGCAGAAAGGTTGTTGCTGCTTGCTTGCTTTTCTCGCTTCACAGGAATGAAACAGATGTCTGGTTGGGAAAACTAGTCAGTGGTTGGCGATGGCCTGGGCGAAAGGACAACCAGAGACCTCAAAAGTCCGGTCCAGCTTTCGCGCTGCCACTTTAATCGAAAAGTTTAGTACACCAAACTTTCCTCCTTCGTAGGCTTAGCTTGGATTCAATGGAACCACGCTTTCCGGCCAATAGGGTTTTTTAAACGCTGTTCTGTTTATTCGGAATGTTACTTTCTAAACACGGATCCACGTGTTGCAAGCTTCAAATGTCAACGTGTTGAAATGAAGGTTAGTTAATACGGGGTAGTCAGTGACGTCCTTTGAAAATTTGTCACATTATAACACCACTTCCAGATGCTCGTAATTCCAATGATTTTTGATTCTCCGGTGTTTTGGTTTACTCAAACATAGCTTTGTCAAACGTATTTTAGTATTTAAACGGTAGATATAGGCATACTTTTATCCCCTAAAAATGTTTCATCTGTTCTCATTTCCTATCTGAAAGTCTAGAGATCCGAAAATTATAGGGATCAAAATTTACCTTTTCGAAAATTTCAGCCAGAAAAAAGGCTCCCGAAAATTCTAGGTGACCTTTTTAAGGTAAAAATCCGTTTAAAATGGGCAATTATACCATTTTTCAGATGTTCGAAAATCCTTGGAGAGGCAGGCAAGCAAGAAGTTTTGCAACAGATGATCCGTAAATTCTAGATCTCAAATCGTCTTCCGAGCAGATATTTTCAGAAAATTGACGTCGGGTGCCCCTGTTCAGTGAGTTTTCTGGCATTGATGCTCTGGATACTGGCCTGTGCTTAGCCTCCAAGCCTGCTCTCCCTGCTAGCAGGCTAGCCTGGGTACGTGTGCTACTGCTTTGCTCGGTTTGGTGGAATTTGAGATCTACGGCAAAACACGTAGGAAAACTTGAATCGTCAAGTGTTTACGTTGATTTAAAATTCAGTTACAACTCTTTAATTATTAATTAAATGAAAATGGTAGGGCTTTATAAATAAACTGAGTGCTATATCGATTATGAAGTGACGACTGGGTTGACCGCTAAGATCCCAAAGCCTAAAAACCAGGCCTACAATAGGTCGTCTTTGTTTTCACGGACACCTGTGACGATTAGACTTGCACTAAAACTTGTCACTTGTCACGTTTGTGACTATAAACCGCTCGTAATTGCTTAGTATTCGAAACTGTACCTGAAGCCCTTGCTACATTCTTTTTTTTTTTCGGTTTACCCTTGCATAAATATCGGCCAACATGGCTTAGCGTGAGTCAACTACCTTTTACTGGTATTCTTAGCGTTTGCTCCTCAAAACCGCTACAAGTAGTACGCGGCTCAACATCTTGCAACATTTGTTACTCAACAAATGTGCAACATTTGTTACTCAACAAATGTTGAACAATGTTGCACAAACGTGTTGAACGGAATAGAGCTGGTCTCTATTTTCGTTCAACGTCGTTCAACAACATTAAACGTGTGAATGGCATATTTCAACATTCAACATGCCGGACACGACACACTGTTCAACATTTGTTGAACAAGAGCTGCAACATTTGTTGATTAACAAATGTTGAACCGTGTATCATCGGCTTAAGAGTTGTTTCATGCTGTTCTTGTTTCTAATACAAAGTTTTTGCTTGTCTCTTGTAATTATATTGATTTCTCGTTTGTCAAATAAACTCGCTTTGTCTGTGGAACTATTGCAATAAATGTATGCCATTCCATAACAACAGCACGAGGCTACGCAAGGATAACTGAACTAAGTCTGCTGGTACATAAATGCAGCCAGTCCTTTGATCTCCTAGGCGTGGCGAATGGTACCTCCAAAATCTTGGCACTCGCAAACTTTTCATCCGATATCGAAATCTCGACAGCCTTTACGAAGAGTCTCAAAGTCTCGTTTATATTGCATTTATCTCGGTATGAAGTCTTGCGTCTTGCGTCAGCTAAACTGTCCCCTAATGTAGCTCACTCTAATTCCGCACCTCCTTCCGGCTCTTTTCGCTGTGGCAAAAACTGCGCCACTACCTGTCCTTACATTTTCCATGGACTAACCAACTACACATTCTTCTCTACTGGCGAAACGCGCTCCATTAATTCCCACATAACTTGCGAAACTAAAAACCTTATCTACATGATTCAATGCAACAGATGCCATGTACAGTACATAGAAGAAACTAAACGACGTTTAAAAGACCGTTTTAATGAATACCGCCGCACTTTAGATAACGCCAACACCAAATCCAAACCTACTACAGTCGCAGAACATTTCCTCTCTTCTCCCCACAACTTTTCTAAGGACATGCTATTAATTTCTATTGAAAAAATATTTTCTAACAGAGACTCGATCCGTAAGGCCAGGGAAGCTTTTTTAATTTCAAAAGGCAGGACAATTGATCCCAACGGTCTTAATATCCGCGAAGAAACGTATTAGATTTCAATTTATTATTTACAGTGATTTCCGTTATTTTCCCGTTACTCTTAGTATTTGAATTCAAAATCGTTGTAACTGCCATGTTTTATCACATTCTTTCCAGTATTACGTCAACATCCATTTACTATATATATATATATATGTACGTAGAAGCAATTCAATGTAAACTCTCATTGTACCTGAAGTAGGCTGGTTTGGCCAGCTGAAATATAGTACACCACTAAAATCAAATCTACGTTGTATCGGATCTTGCTTAAAATATTTTGCGTCTTGTGGTCTCGGTCTCGGATTCTCAAACGAGGGTCTCGGCGTCTAGGCGAGTCTCGGATTTTACCATTCGTCACCCCGATCTCCTGTCAGGCCATCCCCCTTTTTTTTTTTGTTTAGCGTCGAATGCGTTTCCTGATATTGGGTCGGTCGGTCGGATTGAAAAAAAAACCTAAAAAAAAAAAAAATAATAAGCAGCTTCCGAATCGGAGGCCTGGTATCCCAGCATCATAGCTTTGGAGCCAGGAAAACAACAAGACGTGAACCCAAAATCAATATGGCGGAAAAGTTGGTGAATGTTGTTGCAAAATTAAGAAAGCGTGGGAAAAAGGATCAACCACCGAAACTCCTATGCGACATAAAAATGCTTTAAAAAGTGTCGTTACCTTTTTTTGAAAATGCCAAAAATTTGGGTCGGTCGGACGACGCTAAACGGAGAAAAAAAAGGGGATGGCCTGAGCAAGAAAAAAACTTAAGTATTCAATGTTCGTCTATAGTCCTTTGTTTTTGTATTCTAGCATCAAACTGAGTTATCTGAGATGAAAGCCATTCTTTGATAAGTGTTCTCCACTTCAAGTGGAAAGTATCACTTAATTTGATTTGATTGTTTTTCATTCCTTTTCTGCCATCTTCAAATTTCGTTTAAACGAAATCGGATAAATTATTGATAAGGGCTATGACCGAGGGGCCGAGTGGATTATCTTCGGTACTGCGAACAAAATGTCTCGAAGGTTAAAATATCAAAGTATCAGTCAAGCGAACTTTGAAAACAAAATGAAGCTCTGGAATTAGGACAGAAAACAAGGTAACACCACTCTGGCAAAGATTCATCGCGGCCGCAGATTTTTGAATGAAGTTTCAGTCAATGCTCTTGCAAAGTTTGCAACATTTCCTATTCGGAAATTTTACCCGAGCGTGGTTGTTTTTATTTTCGCCGCTTCCTCATCAATGATAATTGTAAGCACAATGGAACATACTTACACGGCATACATCCTTTGAAACCACAAGTACATGCTAGTATCCTCAAACTTCGGTCCTATGCTTCCAAAGCGACTTTCGAACGCATTTCAACTACTAGTTTAGTAAGATGAAAGATTTGGGACAACAACGACAACAACGATAATTATGTTTAAAAGTAATATTGACAAAAGCCATGTGTATAAAAAAATTTAAATAGCTAAATTAGAAACCTGCTTTTATAAACAAATTGAGCACACAATACGAGTGAATAGATAAAATCTAGGAAGCGACTAAACTGACTGAGTGATGAAATCAAAATCAATGAGTCTGTCCTTCTTCAATTGTCACGAAAAAAAAAGCCGTAAATTGGGATATGCAGACAGGGTTCCGTAAGATGGCACCTCTTCGAGTTTGTTAAGAAAGTACGAATTGAAAAGAAGAAGACGTTTTCAGAGAGAATTGATTTAAATATTAGTAAAAGTGTTTACAGTGAATTAGGCCCTCTGCAACTGAAAAAGCAATGAAGTAATCGATTTACAAATCATCTAAAGGCATTCTTATTGAAAGTGTTCTCCTTTTAGCTGAAGTTATAATTCATCGATCCAAGCACTCCTGCGTGTTATCTTGCGGTTAGTGTCAGTGTGCGTCACCTCACTGTCATCCGCAATGGCGGATCGTTTTCAGCACTCTTCACCAGAAAAGGAAATATCTTTTTCCAGTTTTGTTTGTTCTTCTACAGTTTACTGTCTCTCGGCGAATTTTTTTTAACAGTGAATCCTTCAACGGTTTTACAAGTTTCAGTTTTCAATACCTTGAAAGTCTACTTCAATGGTTGACTTATTTTGCGAAAGGAAGAACGCTACTGCTCGGTGAAGTCCGTCTACACGAAATAGTTATGGACGTTTTGTTACCGAATACTTGCTGGTCTTTTTTTCAAATTGTGCGATTTACAAAGACCATATTGACAGGTCAAAAATAAAAACACGCCCAAATTTGATTTCTTGCGCCTGTTCTTAAAAGATCTAACTTAAAATAAAAATACCATCAAATAAGTTATCAGTATGCGTGCCTCAGTCTTGGTGACTCGACTTACTTATTTCGCAAAAAAAAAAACACACCCTCTTTATTAAGTACGTCTTCCGGAAAATCAACAAAGTCTTCCCCGGAAATAAGATGAAAAGGTTAGCAGCGCCTATCTCAGTCTGTTTGCTCCGCTAGATACGATATATCATTTATTTACATTATTCAATTACCCTGTTGTCTTTAATATCATCTCCGATAAACTGCACATTTACCTTAACTTTATACGCTGGGCAATTGTACTTACATACAACTATGGCAGCTACTTGGCGTCATAACTTTAGCAGGGATGGAGACTCTGTCCAGTCGTCATAAAGGTTGCTCAGTGTCCGTGGCCAAAAATATCCCCTGCTTTCGCGATTTCCGCCTCAGACATTGTTGGTGATCTACATGATGGTGCTAAGTGCATTTTTATCGTGAGAGCTCGTGGGAGTGAATGTTTTGCGTCAAAGGGTATTGTTGTAGTTGTACTTTGAGCTGCACATGTCTTCCGCATGCCCTAAGAGTGTTTCGTTAGTGTGCCTCATTCTCCATATTTAGCAATAGGGCCTTTGTAGCATCAAGAACACACAGCACACCCTTTTTCAAAACGACACATTCAGGCAGATCGTTAAACGCAGAAGAGTGCATCATCTTGTACACAAAGTTTCAGAGATAACTTTTTCAAACTTTGGGGCGTCAAAGAGAACAGCTCCCATATATCATGTAGGTTGTGGATAACCGATCTGATCGAGTCGAGATCTCCAACACACACAGTATACTGGTATTCTTGGAAAACTTCGCAAGTAACATGTAAGGATCGACGTTCAGTATGTTTCAGCTTTTTACACTTAAGGGTTTTTCGGCATTGAAACCAGAGCACGGGGACAGACTACAAGATCGCAGCTTGCTGTAAAACATGCTGGTATTCTCGTGCTTGTCGCAAATTATATTATGGATGATGTTCTAACTGAAACGAATTCCATAATGTCGCAGAGATTGGCCACTATTCAGTCTCGGAACAATGAACGACTGAGATGATAAATGGGTCGAAATGCCTGATTCAGGTTTACTGGAAACGTTTATCTGTACGAAAACGATTATGCTTTGACCAGTTATCCCTGGAAACGTCTGCCTCGTGGCTTGAAAATGTACGCTTCAAGGATCAGGACTGGATTGTATGCAGGCATTCCCACATTTTGTCGCTGACTGAGTCTCTTATTTAGCCGCCTTTTTAAACGAAAGCGTCGCACTTTTGTAAAACAGAATAAGCTATTTCCTTCATTTTTGGAATCAGAGTCGTGAACATCAGGGCACTGACCAAGGAAAACGTTTCCAATGATCATAATTAGATGGAATCGCCGTTCCTATCTTCCTAGTGCAATGTGTTTCAACAACGAGAAATCCTGCTGTTTGTGCTGCAGAAAACTGGCGGACGGGGGGTACTAAAGAGGTT
Organism: Montipora foliosa; assembly: GCF_036669935.1. Classification (NCBI taxonomy): domain Eukaryota; kingdom Metazoa; phylum Cnidaria; class Anthozoa; order Scleractinia; family Acroporidae; genus Montipora; species Montipora foliosa. Next base: position 26,318,563 of record NC_090869.1, on the reverse strand, counting down.
TCTTTTCTTTTGGGTCGAGTATAGCCTGTAACCATTTGTTATTACCAATCAGTTGCGGAAAAGTGAAAAGAAGGAATAAACGTTAAAAGCATTCGGATGATGATCAGTTGGCCTTATTTCTTATTGAGCCATGTTGCTCGGAAGATCATCAGTTTATTATTCGCGATTGCAGCAATTGCCACCCAACTGCGATATGCTGCATATAGAGTCAGTTATGAGTTTAAATATATTTGTGCTGTTGAGAGGTTTTGAAAAATCGTAAGTTTGTGAGTATGCTATAATCTATGTATGTTGAGATAAACTAACTAAAAAGGCACTGCAGCAAGCTGGGAGTCTATATTTCTTTCAGCAGAGATGAATACACTAAAAAGTCCTGAAGAGTATCCAACATTTTGTGATACTCCTGGAGGTGGAATTAAATTTGTGACAAAATTTATTTTACAGACAAAGTCAGTAGAAAACTGAGATCATAAACCTCGTTTCGTCGCAACTGTTTCGTTGCTATTTTATCCAGACCATCATCGCTAGTGTAGTGTTGCTTGTCGTTGAGGGGCAATTCTGACTGTGTACTGAGAACATGAGTTGCAGTTTTTCAATCAAAAGAGGTGCCTAGTGAAAGATCTGCTGCTATTTCGCAACTGAAAAGCGTTGTCTTTGATACTTAGAAGCAACCCTCTTGGACTGTGGGTTAGCAATCGGTTGCGTGCTGTAGACTTTCAGAAACGTGAGAGAACGAACTCACTGAGCATTTCATTGACGTCAGAGTATCCGATAGCTGACCACGAAAATTTTTACATCCACACTCTTGCGAAAGGTTTATTTTCTTCGTTTGTATCTTGTCATTGATATTCCCAGTGTATGGAGTCATTTGCTCCCGTTTTATACTTGAGATACATTTTTGGGCTAGATGAGTACGTATTCTATACTGACTTTGTACATCGATTGTACGGAGCAGAGATTTTGGTGATGGAATTTCGTCAACAGCCACCGAGTTAGCTCTAGCTTTGTTTGGATAAAAACAGGAAAGACTAGAAGGATCAAAATTGTCTTATCAACATTCTCAAGGGTGAATGGCCGGTCAGATGTATGGGATATGAATGAGGGAGTGCTGATTGCCCAAATAGAAATACGAGAAGACACGCAAATTGTCTGAGTCAAATGTGAAGGATCTGCCATTTTTTCTCATGGCTGTTTCGGATTCTTAACCATTTTCAAAGAGTACAACTGATCCAATAAATGAAACAAAGTTTCCATTTTGTCAAAGTTACTTCTTCCTAAATTTAGAACAACGTTTCTCGATTTTTCGGACAAGCTATGCGAAAAATGTTTAGACGATGTTTCGCTGACTAACGTAAGGACCGGGAAATTACCTGCAGAAGCTTATCTGAGTGTATTTGGAACAAATGGTGACGAAGGGAATGATGAATTTTTTAATTATGCAACAGGCATAATTGGAAAAAGTACTGAAAATGGTGTGGGTATATGTGGTCAGAGATGGTCATGATATGATGGCGAAGAGATTGTTGTTGGCGTAAGCTTAGATCTTGAAAGTTGTGAGAAGCAAAAAGTTTCGAGTATTGTTTGTACTGATGTCGGGCGTATGCTGGTCACAGCCGCTCGTGAAAGTGTGTTTAATGTATGAAATGCCGATGGGTCTTCATGAAAGAGAATAAATGAACTGAGTGTGTTTTCAAGGAGAACTTGCGATTCTCCTCGATCTTAAAATGATGTAACGTTCATCATTGATAGTAGAGTTTCAATTAATCTAATTTCTTTAATAGTTAGTCAGTATTTTCGGTTTTTTAATCTTTTATTTATCTTTTCAATTTCGTCTTTCAACCAACCTACCATTTTATAATTTGCACGAGTAAGGGGAGTTTTCTTTTTCCTTAGTTAAAGGTTGCTAGTCTACTGCTGTTGTTGTTGTTTTTTTACTTCAAACACCTACTTCAAAAAACCACATTATTAAAATGATAAACTAACCATAGGGCTTATACTTCTACAGTTACAGAGGAACCATGACAAAAATGACAAATTTGACAAAAATGACAAAAATGACGTATGTTGTAATTTGACCCAAAGACAGCTGACACAGTCAAGTGGAAAAGTAGGAACAACAGTTAAACTTTAATAAACTTAAATAGAAAAGTAGGCAAACAGGTCTAGTGATCATTGATAATTTTATTCCAAGTTCATTTCAAAGGCGGAAAAGGACGATAGCTTTTGCAGACATAGACGAATTCTGAGCCTTATTTTTGTGAAACTTGACTCGTATTTAACCTAAACGGCTATAGACAAATTAATTTAAGGGATAAATAAGCTGAAAATTAAAATGGATACGTTACATTACTAAGCAAAATTTCGACAACCTCGTTTCCGGGGTCTCTCTTCTCTGAAGGGAGGCAGAGAAGAAAGACCCAGGAAACAAGGTTGAAATTTCTAACTTAATGGCCTTATGTTCATTCCATTTCTTGATTTTGAGGATCTTGGTTCGTAACCATAAATAAACTGCAGTGATTGGTAGACTTCCTAGGATTGAGTAATCGGTAAAAATAACCCTAAGTGACTGATTGACTTTGACTAAACATGTTTTGATTTTTTTGCAGAAGAGGTGGAAAACCACTAAATTCTTGACCATTGAAATTGTGATTTGTTGAATGATTTCAATGACCTTAGAACGAGTTGGTAAAGGGTTCAGAATACAGAGTCCAGGGGCACCCAACGAATGATTTCAGGTAAAATATCTGTTCGGATGTAAGTCGCCTAAATCCTTTCGGAAATTTTCTCGAACACATGCCTTGCCTTGAATTTCGGGCAAAAAAAAAAATTGCCCTAGATTTTCGTAATTTGCGTGCTAGAGGAAAAGTTGTCCTAGACGTTTTCGTAAAATTAGATCGTCAAGATCCCCGAAGATTGTAGAGTCTAATCGGTTATTTTTAAAACATTTGTAACTCGTTAACATGAATGTTGTTAATCCGGCAATCTTGTTTTCGAATTTAGGTCGACACAGAGCGTTTTAGCCGGTCAGGATTCATGTATTTTGTCATAACTCGACGCGTTTTAAGCATTAGGGATTACCTTTACTTAGCTTCAAGCTTCCCCCGGTGGCCTCCGTACTCAATTAACTGCTTTTACCAACCCAATACTGCAGTACGTTTACGAGTACTTGCATAAATTTACTCTTGCGAGTGTGACATGTTTCAATTAGGTGCAACCAGTGTTTTCTGTACGCAAAGAACTCTCAAACATAAGGCATTATTAGCTGGTGGAAGAAGTCACCCTACCTCGCGTTTCGCTCCCCTTGACCAGCGGTCGGCAACCAAGCGTGCGTAAAAGGGAAGACGACTTTGGGTACTGGGTACGACTGGCGCAGGCGCAGAACAGTAACAAATACTGTTCACACATTTTTCTTAGTATCCAATCACCTTTCTGTCGCCCACTTCCGCTTTGCATCAAGCGCTTGAGCCAGAAGGGAAAAAAAAGGACCGATCTAAACCGGCCTTGTATTTTTAACAGGTTTTCTTAAAATGTGCATAAAATAAAAAGGTTGTTGACGTTGGGTCAAAAATGAAGGTCACATTCTACAGGTCAAGGGTAGACGTCCCTGCTTCACTGATGAACAACTAAGCCAAGAGATTCCCCCACTTTTCGTGGAGTGATTAGGGCCAGGAGGCAGTTTTAGTGTTGTTTGTTTATACGGTATAGCACAGTTACCTGTAGACTGTTCGCACCTATGGAATGTGACCTGAAGTTTAGACCCGCCGGGTTGCTTGCTTTAGGATAGTTTTGCGACTATTAAACGGTGGTTTTCAACATCTTGTGAGGGTGTCCCCCTTAAATTAATTAAAGGGCATTCTAACTCGATCAAATCAAGATGAAGCGTTTGTTAAAACATATGAAGGTATATGTATGACAAAATTCAATTCACAGAAATGGCAATACAATTAGTCGAATCAGACATTCAACAAGTCAAATTTGACAAGAAGAAAGCTACTAAAGGCGAAAAGCATTAATATACGTAAAGGCATCGTATACGGAAAGGCATCGTACACAAAGGCATCGTACGGAAAGGCATCGTACATGAAAAAATAGAATTCGAATCCAGGGCTCACTCGGGTTCTTGTGACAACTTGTTTGTTTGTCCCCACGGGACATCTTTATTCAGTACTTAAGGCGTGCCTTAAGAGAGATTTTACAGCAAGTGAGCAATGGAATCGAGAACGATTGTATTTCTTTCCGCTTAGAGCAAATAATCGAGGTCCTTTTAAGATCGACAAGTGTTTTCCAAGATGGCGGACAACTTCTGTCAGTTCTTCGTAGGGCATTGGTTATCGTGCAAGGTCCTCCTGAGGTTGCATCCACTGCACCAACACCTCTCCTTTATTCCGGCGCAAAAGGAAGACCACGAGTTGAGATACAACCTGAAGCTTTGAAATTTTTGGTTGAATTTGGTTTCAAGGCTGGGGAAATCGCAACAATGTTTTGTGTGAGCATACGGACAATTCAGAGAAGAATGGCAAACTTCAACATAAGAGAGGACGTACCCCGTTATACTCCAATTTCGGATAACCAACTAGACGAAACATGCAGACAAATAACGGAATGATTTCCGTACAGGTCCCTACTTCATTATGCATGCAGAATAAATTAATTATTAATTCGCGCTATTGTTTTGTAGAACAATACGTACACCCAAGAGAACCGAATATATACATGGGTAATTTGTACTTACGGGGGGAATAAAAACGGATCTCATTTTTTCTCTCCCTCCCTCTCTCTCTTCTTTCCCTTCATCCCCCACACCGTTACTCGTTTTTGCCCCAGCCTTCCTTTTTCTATCCCTTCGTCTTCTTCTTATTTCCAGATCCCGCTCGGCTTTTTCTGCCATTTTATCCCATGATATGTCACTCGCAGCTTGCCTTGAACTCCGACCCACTGTAAACCTCTGGATTACTTGTCCCTGTTCTTTACCACTGAGCTAACGTGTCAAGTTGCTAATTCACACCTTGAAAATGTATTTTATTTTGAATTCTGGCTGACTATTTACATAACAATGATACGTAATTATATAGACGTGCCGCGCCGAGCACTTACAATCGAACTTACACTTGTAGGTTACCGTTAAGAGATCCCCGTTTTACTACTCTTGAAACAACCCATCCCTTTAATAATGCTAACCGTAACCCTAATTACGACTAAAGGCACTGTTTAGGCTTAAGGTTAGTCCCTGTGATAGTTTTAGGTTTTCCAGTATTGCTGTGAACTGTGACCTGCTTTTCCTTCATGCCCCGTGCGTGCGGCACACTTATAAGTTTACTGCGTGCAAGAGTATACCACGCTTAAAGTCTGATTGGTGCATCTTTCATGGGAAACTTTCATGCACGAGTTCATTGCAATTAAAATCGTTTCATGTTTCCCTTCTTTTGAAGCAAACTTTTAGTGTCTTCGTAATAATCAAGATGGCTACCGAAGTAAAAGCGTCACAGCGATGGGAGATTCAATGATCATTTGGAAATTGTCCCTACTTTATAGCCTTTCCAGAGTTGTGCATAGAGTGGTGCAAAGAAAACAATTTACTTTCGTCTTCCGTGTCCAAAACCTGTGTGAAAACGCAGTCAGCTGGCAAAGACAAAGTGCCGCATCGGGAGGTAGATCTGTTTCGCGATGCTCAAGAAAAAACTGCAATGGATAGCCTTCAATCCGCCAGAACACATATCAATTTTCTGAGCGTAAACTTTCCTTGAAAAAATATTAGCCCTAGCTACCTGTGGCCGGTAAGTTTATAACCGCCTACAAGACAAGGGCTAAAATCATCTCACAGTTAACCATCGCCTAAACTTCGTCGACCCAGACAAACGAGCCCACAGCAGGGAATTGAAAAGACATGTTGGGGAATGAAACGAAGTATGCCTCGTACGGAAACATCCATGAAACATCCATGGATCTCTACCAAAGTTATTTACTTGGAAGTATCATTGAGCATATTGCCGATCTCTACAAAAAGCGATAAATCGCAAAATCCCACTAAATGCACCGTTCGTGATCCTGAATACAGGAAAGAAAGAAAATATACACTTTGCAGTGTCTCGGCGAAATTTAAACAGACAGGAAGAACAATTTCACGATAAAAAGAGCAGGTAGCCGTTAAATTTCTTATGACAGTACTTTTATTTGGTTTGTTTGTTGTTTGCGAATCTGAACCCTATTACAACGATTGCTTGAAACTCCACTTCTTGCGCTTATTCTAAAACTGAAAAATGGGTAAAATTGCAGGAAAAGTGCCGAAATTGCAGGAAAAACTGTTCTGTTTTCCGTATTTCAGACAGAAGTTCGACCGGCTTTTTTTAAGTCCATATGGACTTAAAAAAAAAACCTCTAAAAAGAAAGA
>NC_090869.1:26277175-26297175 GCF_036669935.1 Montipora foliosa | reverse complement strand
TAAGTCTGTTCATTGAGACTTTGATAAATATGTCTAGTGATGCCTCTAATTAGATGCTCGCATCTTTCAATAAATGTCACAAGGTGTCCTCTTCTCTTCTCCCCAACTTCAACACAACTTGCATCTGGAAATACAGACGCTGTACATCACAAAGTGTTCCCCAAATGCTGCCCTTCAAATAAGGATGAACAGCTGTATTCACCCTAAGCTAAAAATAACACTAACCTTTACGCTTACTTTATTGTTGGAAATAGGCAGCAAAGGCTTAAACTTAAACTTAAAAACTTAAATTTGTTCGTGTTGGAGGGGAAAATATTCAAATTATTCGAAGGAGCAAGGGTAGCACAGTCGGTTAGTGTGCGGCCTTGGTGCAACAGGTCCCAAGTTTGATCCAAACATCTCACATCTCACATCCTTGTTTCAACTTCTTTCCTTTCAGTGTAGCCTAAGTAACTTTAAATACCCTTAAAATGGAGCACCGATGAAAAGAGAGGGGTAAAATGAGCGTGCCGTCGGCTTCCTGGGAGAATACTCTCAAGAGAGTAAAGGAACTTCCGACTTTACATAAGGTGTACCTTTACCTTTACCTCTTCTGTTTGTAATCTTGGAGTGATTCTAGATCCCAGTGTTGATATGGAAGACCACATTAAAAAGATATTCAAGACATGTCATTTCCATTTAACTAATATTTAGGGCGCGTTTGATTGACCCTATTCCGGAATGAGAATACGTGGCTTGATGATTAAAACGGTATGTTTGGTGCGTTTCGAAAAAGCAAGGATAAAAATATGTTTAAAATAGAATTTTAGCCAATGTTTGACAATTTTAACGTGAATCTCCATAAAAACGAAGAATTTCTAACTTATATTCCATGTATTCCTATTCTGGAATACGGTGAATCGAACGCACCCTTAGTAAGATAAGATCATATTAAATTGGATTGTGAATCTACTGAAGCAATTATTCATGCTTTTGTGACTACCAACTTGGATTACTGCAGTGAGATCTATATGGATTTCCTAAAGTTCTCTTAAACCGCTTACAACTAGTTCAGAATAGAGCAGCGCGCATCATAACATTCACCAAGAAGTATGAACATAATTATTACACCCAGCTTAATAGACTTACATTGGTTGCCTGTCGATATACCATAAAATCTTGTTGTTAGTATTTAAGGCTATCAATGGTTTTTCACCAATTTATATATTCAATTTGCTCAGTTTTTGTAGCAGCTCCTACTCTTTGCGTTCTTGCTCGAATATGTTACTTCAAGTCCCGAGATCTAAGCTAAAGTCTTATGGTGACCGAAGATTTTCTATTGCAGGACCTAAGTTATGGAATAGCATACCTGCATCGTTAAGAAATACTGATTCCTTGAATTCTTTTAAAGAACATTTAACGACATATTTTTTTCACCAAGCCTTTTCTTGATTTATAAATAGATTTGTATTGAATTTTTATGCTTATATACATAGTTGTTAGGTTTTTTTATAGTTTTGATATATTTTTCATGATATTATAAAGCGCATAGAACATTACTTTTAATGATATAGAAGCTATATAAATTAATGAAGTTTATGGATGCCAAAATTGGGTGTGCATCTAATTTTCTAAAAGTGCATTTCTGGTCATAAGTGGACTATGATTCAAACGAATGTCCTGACAGAATATTAATGTCTAGGCTACTGCAGCTTACATCTATGTTAGCTTTTTGCTCAGAAGACCTTTGGGATTGACTAATGGAAATTTCATGTCATTTAATTGAATCTACAGTAAGTAGTGGAGGGGCAGGACTTAAAGCCAAGCTGGTACCAAACTCTTTGAAGAACTGTGACACATTGCACATCTCAGGAGAAACACATCGCCTTCTTGTTGGTGCCGAGAAACTGAAAGTGAAAAAGCGCCGCATTAGTGGGATCCCAACAGACTTTTGTGTACAGTTGAGTGAGGAATTTCAGGGATTTACTAATGGTGGTGAGGGCTTTTTGACAATAAGTGAGCAAGAGCGTGTTGTATTCATGGCATTGCAGCACATCAAAGTCCATGAAGATGGTACAGTACCTGGATATAGTGATGTCAAATTATTCAAAGGCAGAGCTATCAGTAAGTAGTATACATGTTTTAGTTCATATTTTCAGGTTTTAGGAGGCAGTGTGGCCCAGTGGTTAGGGCGCTTGCCTTGAGATCCGGAGATCCCGGGTTCAAGACCCGCTCTAACCACACGTTGAATTTGATCCTGGTAGTCCCTGGTTCAACTTCCCAGCTGCACTTGTAAATAGCCAACTGGTTTGCCTCCGGCCAGTTGGGATTCTTAATAGTTGTTGTTCTTCTTCTTCTGTTCTGTCGTTTCTTTGTGTTTCATTGGCCCTGAAAAGCCCCTATGGGGAGCGGTCAATTAAGTATGTATGTATGTATGTATGTTCAAATATTTTTTAAACCAGCTACTTCAATTTTGATTTTCCTTTGTTTGAGATTATGATAATGAATATTGGACAAAGAGAAGTCAAAACTGAATGGGTTTGAAAAATTTAAAACCAAGAAAATATGGACCACAATATATACATTTTTGTTTACATGTGTTAAATTAGTGGTGTATGGTAGAGAATAGTAGCTGTCCCTACAATCCTAGACACATTACAGTGGGGCACTCAGACCTTTGAACAACTCTCTTTCCTGACCACCTCTTACATTTCTGCCTCATCTCCCACTCCAATCAATGTTGACCCCAACTAAGTTGATGACACTCAACAAAAACCATTGGCTAATACCCCTTCCTCTGAGGGAAAAGAAAAGACAGCTTAATATGTAAACATGTAGTTGAAATCATGTATGAAAAAGATTCTGGACATCATTAGAAAACAGAGATCCATTTGACTCTGAAGAATGAATTTTTCTGCCTTGCAAACACTTAAAATTAGCACAATAATATAGTACATGTAAATTTCATTTTAAGTTGTACAGTAATATAGAAAAGACTAACTTTTTGCCATCTGTATAAGTTCGCTTGGCATTGTTTTGCACCATAGGTCAAAATTTGATTGTCTGTATCTACCTTGACAATTAAGACAAGGCAATTAGTATAATACTTAGTTTTACTTTGTAGCAGTTATTATTGGAAGCCCCTTTATGTGTTTGTGTTTGTCCTGGACTTCTCAACCAATTAATTTCTTGTGTTTCTCATTTTTCCACCAGTTCCAAAGTGTTTAACAAGTGGTATTGTTACTCAGATATTTCCTCTTCATGACTCTGACAAACTTAAAGCCCTGGAGCACAAGTGGTATCTAAGTTTGAACAGGAAACAACCTCTTGGTAATTTGACCCTGGTTTGAGACGAATATTTTTTCAAGAGCTGTTTTGAAAACTGTCCAGTTTATGGTTTTATCAAATAGACCATTTTACAGTTCTGTGTGCAGTTACAAGGCCTTTGAATAAATGCACGGGTGCAGTTGACCTTAATCTTGCTTTGATACAAACCTCATTGCTTTTCTTAAGCTAACAAGTTTCTATTTACATAAGAAAAGCAGTGAGGTTTGTATCAAAGCAAGGTCAACTCCAGCCTCACTTTTATTCAAAGGCCTGGTAACTGAAATGGTCTATTGCGGGTGAAGTTTCTGCAACCGCTGTCATAAACTGCAACTTCTGCAACAAGCAGAACTTCTTCATGCCACAGGTTGAATTTAGAATAATGGGATGAGGAAGAAGAGCTGAATACATCACTTAATTTATTGTATCTCTAAGATAGTAGGGATGGCTGTGATTTGTCGTACCATGTTCTGGTCTTATTCTACATAACTGCCCACTTACCTTTATGATGGGCTCTCCTGCTCAATTCAACTGCCCTGAGGTATAATATTATAACAATGTTTTCTGTGGTTGCACTGCTTTTCGTTTTTGATTCATTTTATGGCCCTGGTGCTTGACAGCCGGGCAAGTGCTGACCAGGTAACTCACGGAACAGGTATTGAACTCAGTAGGAGATATTATATCCCCTTTTTTATCCCATCGCCTTAATTTTTTGACAGTTCAGTGCAGAAACGGGTAGTATTATTCACAGTTTGGCCACATTCCAACAGAGTAAAAAACATAAAATAAAAGGTATTGGACTTGGCACTATGCTGTAAGGCTCTGGAGGTTAGCATGACAGATTAGTGGATTATGGCTTTACTTCTCCAGCACAAATAGTTTGTTAACAAATCCGTAAACCTTTGTCCAGCCTTCTATTTTTCTCTTTTATAGATAGCATAAGAGATTACTTTGGTGAGACAATTGCATTGTATTTTGGATTCCTTGGTTTCTACTCCATGTCGCTTGTCCCTCCAGTTTTGTTGGTTGTAATATTTGCTTTATCTGGGGCTCATGAACAAACAAAAAACACAGTTTTTGCCATCTTGAATCTCATCTGGGCCACTGTCTTCTTGGAAGCATGGAAACGACGCTGTGCGGAAATTTCCTTCAGCTGGGGAACTCTTACATCAGGAATAGGTGAGGACCTTTTTACATTGAGCAGATAAATAAGTAGACCACACAAATTGCATGAGAAGTTGTGTTTGCTGGTCACGCAAAAACCCCACCCGTTTTTGTTGTTAGCTAATTTGTCTCATTTTTACCAACTGAGTTCCTTTAATAGTGTTTTAAAAAGAGGTGAAAAGAACCAATATTCAAATGCACATTTAAAAATGTGTATTTGAATATCATTTCTTTTGGTACACAGTTCTGCAAGCCTTTTAGGCCTTTAACCCTTTGATTCCTCAGGTATCCCAGGGCTCCCCAAGACCCATTTGACGAATCGTATGGTTAATGGTCAATGGGTTAAAGTGTCTATCACCTTTTCTGCGCTTTTGTGGTTTGCTAAACTCTGTCCTTCAAAGCCACTGTTTTAGAGGCTCTTGGAAAGTAGAAAAAAATGTTGTAATTTGATCTCTGACCACACAAGGCAGAGAAACTGTTCAATACCACATTTACGTCACAGACTGCTTTGCGTTATGATAGTTCGTTGAAAACAGCGATGCAAAGGAAAGTAAAAATTGTTTGTGATCTCAACCTGGTATCAAACCCATTCCCCTTCATTGCTCGGTCATGGATCAAACTCTGACCACTCTTCCTGTCTTTCAAAGCGACTAAAAAAGTGAGATTTCAATAAAAAGGTTTTAAAAACAGCACAGTATTCGATTTTGGAGAATAAGTAAGATGGAAAGGTTTGTTTAGGTAATAGGCCCCTTTAATATTACAGTATAATCACAGTATTTGAATATTCATGTCAGATATGGTACATCATTGGTAAGCTTGATTTCTGCTGCTTACTCCAATCTGCGTATCGTTTGAGGGGAAGGGAGGGGGTGAGTGCTGGCTCAAATTCCGGAATCAGCAGCTGGTATTGGACCCTAATGATATGGTTGATAAGCCCAAAAACGCATCCCCTTACCTTCCTTCTACTGTCTGGAAATGAAGGCAATAAGAGCGCGTTCGCTTGACACTATTCCGCAATAAGAATAAATGGAATGATGATTTAAAACGGTATGTCTATCATTTTGAAGCAGCAAGGACGATATAGATATGTTTAAAATAGCATTCTAGTGGGTGTTTGACAATTTTAATGTGAAAACAAAGGATTTCCAACTTCCATTCCATGTATTCCTATTCTGGAATACGGTCAATTGAACGCACACTAAGTGTCACTGAAGTGTGACTTAAGCCTTACCAACTGACTCCTGGGAGTGAGACTTAACAGATGTGACTCTGTCTAATGTCAGACCGTCAACTGGGAGCATCTTAGTTAGAGTGCCTGATGAGTAGATGGGTTTATCAGTCAAAAACTATAACCCATTCACTCCTGGGAATGAAACTTCACAGATTTTACTCTGTCTTAAATGCCAGACGATTTTACCCGTCAACTGCATGGGGGTGTCCTAGGGTGCCTGACGAGTCAATGGGCTTAGTAAACATAAACATTCCAGAAAAACCCTTATCCAAAAAGAACCCCAGTGGTAATGCTTAAAGGGGCAGTGTCATGCGATGGCATGCACAGTATTTTTTACACACAGAGATTTTAACAGACATTACAAATTGTTTTTGCTTTTTCTGGTTAAGTCTAGACTAAATTACGGCTTTAGAAAAGCACTAAAATGCATGTTTATCAATTATCGATGATTTGGAGTCCAAAAAATAAAATCGAACACAAATATGCCTTGTTTGTTTTCTGCATGACAGCTGAATTCAGTGAAGTGTGACTATTTTTTTCGTCTGTGATAAATCACTATTTGTCCGCTTCCAGCTTGATGGCCCCCACGACTCCACATGGTAACACATGATCAAAACCCCTTCCAAACAACAAAATCAATGAAAAAAGGAGCAAAGAACAACAACGAAAATATGGTGAATTTGTTTCTGAACACCACAGGATATTTAGTTCACTAAAGTGACAATGGAGGGCTTTGATTATGTAAGATATTCACACCCCACACCCTCCTTTGAAAAGTTGGCAAACTTTTAAAAATTTTTTGGCATGCTGTCATGCATGTGCCACCAGTGACACTGCCTCTTTAAGGTATTGAATATTGTAAATATGTAGTTGGTGTTTAGGCTTAAGGGACACTTTGTTGGGAACTATAAAAACGAGGCATGTATCTATTTAGCTTTTCTTTTGAAAATAGCTAGGTGATAAATGTAGCTGAGGGGAAGAAACCAGGAAATAATTAACAATTATTCCATGAGTGTGCGTTGGACATGAGGTGGTAAATAGCGAACGAGTCACATAGCGCCGAGTTGGCTCTAACCACTCTCATATCCAACAAGCGCGAATGGAATAATAAATTTATTGTTTTATTAAATTCCTTAAACTCCAAAAATTTGGAAGTAAGAATTACGAGCGAAGGAAGCGAGAAAACCCAAGCAAAATCGGAAAACTTGATGAAGATGTGATGTTGTGTAATACCTTGTGGTCAGACAGACGTAGGCTCATCACAAAAACATTTCTTGCCTTTTCGTGTACTTCTAAACGTCGGAATTGATCAAAACTTTCCACAAAAAAAGTTTTGTTCTATTTTGGCTTTATTCAGAGAGAAAGAAATTTTTAACTTAGCAACGCTTACTGCAATCATTTACCATATAAGGTCAAACTACATGTAAGGTATATGAGCTGATAACCAAGATTGTTTGAACCAATCAGAGCATGCGAAATGCATTATCCAAGGTTGAGAATTTAATAATAATAATTATTATGTACATTATATGTGTCTTTGGTATGTGACAATAACAGTGCTTGCTCACTTGCCTATCTCATTGTATCCCAGAGTAGTGAGACTTTTAGCATCTCTTTTGCCCAATGCAATGTTAAATCTGCACAATGGTATACCTTTCGTGTAATGTTGTCTGTTAATCTCTCCCCCCGCCCCATTCACGGTCTACAGTTTAATAGGTTTCTACTCATCTTAAAGTTTGCTTTGCTAAATTTCTATTCACTGTATTGCCATTTCTGAAATTTGAGAAACTTGATCAGTGCCCAGTACAATGTTGGGTCTTCTACAATTCTTGACTTATTCTGGTGAGTGAATCACTGGAACAAGCTAATTACAAAACAAGTCCTACAGTTCCTGATACTTTACTTCACAATTTTCCTCCCTATCTCGTGGTACCCAAATATATTTTGAATTATCAATTTTCAGAATCAGAACATACCATGGAGCCACGCCCACAATATTGGGGCATGAAGCGCATCAGCCCTATCACTGGCCAAGTGGAATACTATTATTCGCCATGGAAACGAAATGTCAAGACCTATTGCGTCTCTTATCCAATAGTCTTACTATGCATGAAATTAGCAACTGCTGTCATGCTTTTGAATTTTAAATTTATGGATGCTGTGGAGTCCAGATACAACAAGGTTGAAGGAGTTGTAGCCAAAATCATGCTGTTGTTACCCAGCGTTATGTACGCTGTTGTTATTGCTTTGTCGAACAACTTGTACCACAGACTAGCGACGTTTCTGACCGAGTGGGGTGAGTGTTTCTTCAATCAATACCTCTTCCTCTCTTTCATCATTGACAGCATTGGTTCATGACCAGGAAAAGGGCCTTCATTAATTTTACTCTTTGTCTGTGTCTATGTATTGTATGGCCTACTTCAACTGGAGATGGAAAACTATTAAACATACATTTCCAGAGGAGACTTTAAAACTTTTGGTCATGTTGATGGTTAAGTTTGCCTGAAGTTGTAATAGGCTTGATAAGTTTCGAAGTTTTTTAATTTGTACATGTCAACAATATTGTCGCCGAATTTTGCAGCTTCACACGTTTTTAGACAGGCTTTTGAGTAAAAATCAAAATGAAGCAGCTCGCAGAACTGCCGGTAGCTGGCCTCTGTTGAATCCCCTGGATGTCATTGTCATTGAGGCCTTTCATATTATGTTAATATGCAAATTTATCAAGCAGTTTTATTTATCTTCCATCAAGCAACTTAAAATTATGGCTAGGAACAGTCTTCCAGTATTGACTGTTGGATGTAAAGTGTAACCATTTTGAAGATTTCGCTGAGGCAATGTGCTACAAAGCCATAGGAATACTTGTTTTTATATTAATTTTAAACTTTTTAGATAAACTAGCTATACAATGTACCTCTATTTTCCCTTGCTTGATTGCTTCTTCATTAGTTTTAAACAACGAAATGGGTAAATAACACAATGTATTTAGTTTTAACTTGACGTGAATGTCTCTCTTTGTCTTTTATTCCCTTAGAAAATCATCGTCTGCAGTCATCGTTCAACAACCATCTCATTGTTAAATTGGTTCTCGTGAGTATCAACACAGCTGTGGCTTGCTGCCACAACTTTTTCTCCATTCATTAAAAGTACTACTATGACCACAGAATCAATTCTTCTTTTTCTTTGGATTTGAAAACTATGCTGATCAGACTTAACACTAATTGACCAAAGTTTTAAGCGTGAATTTCAGAGACACCTGTTTAGTTTAATTGGGATTTTCCTATTTAATGGCCCGCCATTACTTACTTTAAAATCTTCAGAGAGCAAGTGCCCGTTTCTCGAAAGTCCCGAAACTTTACGGGCCATTTTCGGGTGGCACAATTTCCTTTGTAGGTCAAGAACGGAGAGGATTTAAATCGTCAAACTTCACAGACATAAAGAAACTGTGGTGCTGCGTCGGTGGAGAAGTAGTACACAAAAATTTGTTTTTATCAACAGAGTTGATAATGTAAATTGACCACCGTGCAGGGATGCTAAAAGCTGACGTTTCGAGTGTTAGCCCTTCGTCAGAGCGAATCCAAGCTAGATCCAAGCTCTGACGAAGGGCTAACGCTCGAGACGTCAGCTTTTAGGATCCCTGTACGGTGGTCAATTTACATTACGTTAACCTTGCCCGTTGTGTTGTACTGGTTAAAAAAATATCACTTTTAATGTCGCGCTCATATGTGTTTTCTATTTTTGCCTTGCAGTTTTATTTTGTTAATTGTTTTTACTCACTTTTCTACATCGCATTTTACCTTCAAGACATCGACCTTTTACAAAGGGTAAGAAAATATATTTTTTTCATCGATGACTCGGAAATAGTCGGGAAATACCCGAGTGCTCCTTCGGAGGAGTCGAACCTATACGACCTTTCGATTACTAAGCCATTAACCCGGGCCATTAACTAGCTCCTAATGGATGCAGTTAGCCAAATCGTTTTTTCAGGAATGCTGGAAGACTATGGATGAGAAATTTATCTTGAAAAGTGCTGTTTCTTATTTTATGTTTGGAAATCAGACTTGCAGCGTTCATCTTCCTATTTGCGTTCAGGTAATTGTTTCTGTTTTTCCTTGTAGCACTTGGCCGCACTGATGATAACATCTCAGTTAATTGGCCAGGTTACTGAGTCGCTGATCCCTTATATCATGTTTAGAAGCCGAATTACTAAGGTGTCTAAACAAGGGAAAAAGATTGTCATGACGACGGCTGATTGTTCAGATGACATTGAACGACAAGGCACACAGGAACAGTACTCAGTAAGCTATATTATCATTAATTAAACAGAGATTATCAGTAAACAGTTGTTCAAATCTGTAATAGAGGTGGCCAGTGAGTTCATCGGCCATTACACCAGTTAGTCAGTCCATTCAAACGATCTGAGGGGAAAGTGATACGTTTGTACTTTGCGTCAGCAAACCGTTTTTTCTTTCGAGTGGTCTCGTTTGACAACATTGTTCTTGTTCATAAATTCCGTGGGGCGTTAAGGAACAATGTCACTTCGTAAGGGGTACGGGACGTAGTCATGAGTGAGTGGGTCTGAGTTAGTTGACCATCCATCCGTTCCGTCAATCAGTTAGTCAATCAATCGGTTAATCGATCAGTCAATCTGTCAGTCAATCTGTCAGTCAGTGACTGTCTGTCTGTTGTTCTCAGTCAGCCTTTCTTTTTTAAAGAACGTACAGATTGGCAGTATCGGTTCAACTATCGTCGATGGGTTATGTTAAAAAAAAAAGAGTTCCACCAGCCAGCAACCACAACTCTAGGAAAAAATACCATATCAGTCGGGGAAACCGATTTCCTTCCCGCTTCATACAAGGTAGCTTCCTTAGCAGACAATTTTTTAGCTGAGCTTTTCCCACTTGACAAAAATGGCAAAAAACTGAGTACAATGTATTGCATGTGAGCGTTGGCTATAACCAACGTTACACGAGCTGATAACCAATGAGAACTCGTTGCTCGGAACTTATCATGCATCCTTAAAACCCATGACAGAACCTAGAGATTTTTATAGAACCTTTAACCAATGGTTAGCAATTATGCCCAGAACGCTTGAAACGCTATGTCTGGGGTTGAAATGTAATAATAGCTGTTGGTATCACCCAACTAGTGGACTAATACATTTTGATTGGCTACGCTACTAGAGGACTTATTAATAGTCCTCGAGTAGCGAAAAGCGTGACACTTTCTTTCGTTTTATTCCCAAATAAATATTTTCGCCCTCAAGGGCCACGGGTCAATAGCCCATTCGCCTTCGCCTCATAGGCTATTGACCCGTAGCCCTTGCGGGCTATGGGTCTAATTGTTAATAAACGCTGCGCTTTAAACTGTCATGCTGTGTATTTGTACTATCTTGCTCTCATAGCCGCGGGACCTTTTAAATAAAAAGCGACTCCTTTTTTTTCCTTTTCCAGGGCCCCTTTTTCGATTACTTGGAACTCTTTCTTCAGTTTGGTTACACATTTCTCTTCTCCTCTGCTTACCCCATGGCCGCCTTCTGGGCCTTACTAAACAATGTGATAGAGATACGAACAGATGCTTTCAAGATGTGCCGCATTCATCAGCGTCCTTTTGCGGAGCCCGCCAACTCCATCGGCGCATGGCAGGTAACTATTTCAATCAGCACTCAATTGCAAATACGATGATTGCGATTCTGTTTTTCCCAAAAGTACTCTAACTGTAGTCTTGCCCATAAGTAGTTTTCTTTGTGCCCAGCGTAAGAAGAAGAAGAAGAAGAAGCGAACGTTCGATAATTTAGCAACAGAACGGGAACTTCAGTTGACTTCGGGAGAGTGCGCAGAATAGTCTGGATTCTACTCTAATCTAACCTACTAGTAAGGACATTTTCCTGCGCGCGCCGTCGTCAATTGACGTTCCCGTTCTGTTGATAAATCAGCCTATTTTGTGTTAGAGACACGGGACAGAAAACGCTTGCTTTGCAGCCTACGGAAGTCTTTTAACACGATGTAGCTTGTGTAGCCTACTAAAATCGAGGAGAAAATGCAAAATATTTGTTTATGGTGTCGATATTTGAATTTTGCAAGAGATCGCGTTGTTGAGACGCGGACGGCAACCGGAAGAAAAAATTTCGCGTGCCAGGACTGTGGTGTCTCCCAGATTTTTATACTAATCATCTCTAATGGAGAAAAGCTACTTAGCAATGTAAATGTGCCCAGGGTCTCTCATCTTAACGCGTTAAGATGAGAGACCCTGGGAACGAGGTTGTTGTCGGACCCCAACATTAGGGAGCTTAAGCAAAAGAGAGTTTAAGATACCACAACGGCTACGGCGAAGAAAACGTCACTTCAAAATATAAGTTTGAGCTTTTCTAAGTATTTCATGATTATTCCATCTTGTTTATATTATAAAATATGGGCGACGTGTCCTATAACTGGATCGTTACGGACGGATTTGAAGTAAAGAGTGAGACTGAAAGATTTACTGTAGTTTGTCCACGTTGTCGTCAAAACCTTCAATTTGGTCATTTCACGTGTTGTAGTTTTGGCGAGTACGGGAGAAAAATGTTCAAAAAAGCGTGCCGCACGTGCAGCACGATCATTTTGGTTCTTTTAGCCAATAATATTACTGCTTTTTGGCGTTGTCGTTGCCGTAGCCGTTGTCGTTTCTTAAACTCCTTAAAAGAGAGTTTAAGATACCACGACGGCTACGGCGAAGAAAACGTCACTTCAACATATAAGTTTGAGCTTTTCTAAGTATTTCATGATTATTCCATCTTGTTTATATTATAAAATATGGGCGACGTGTCCTATAACTGGATTGGTACTGACGGATTTGAAGTAAAGAGTGAGACTGAAAGATTTACTGTAGTTTGTCCACGTTGTCGTCAAAACCTTCAATTTGGTCATTTCACGTTGTAGTTTTGGCGAGTACGGGAGAAAAATGTTCAAAAAAGCGTGCCGCACGTGCAGCACGATCATTTTGGTTCTTTTAGCCAATGATATTACTGCTTTTTGGCGTTGTCGTTTCTTAAACTCCTTAAAGACGACGACGACGGCTACGAGAACGCCACAAAACAATGGCTTTAATTAGCAAAAACAATAGTGCTGCACGCCCTACACGTGCGTTTTACATTTTGATACATTTCTTTGCTTTTCTCGTCTTGACAACGACGTGAAATGATCAAATTTGAGGTCATGTGGAGGACGAGAGCACCTGACGATGAATTTTCAATGTTCTCTCTAAATATCCACACCGTTATCAACAATTTTATTCTTGGGATGTGAACTCACACTTTCCAAGCTGAGCGACTTGGAGTAATCGCAAAATTATTAGTGTAACGGGAAATAATATTTTTAGACAACGTCCTCGTAGCCGTCGTTGTTGTCCTTGCTTAAGGTCCCTATTGAGCTACCGGGACGTTTGGTCACGTGATTCTCAATATAAATGACAGAAAGTTCAATTCTCCCTTGATAAAGATTCGTTGATTAAATCGAAAGTTCGTGTTCTTAAAAATGTAAAGCGTAAACTTAATTTTTGCTATGGTAGGATGAAGTAACGCGCTCTCTTCAATTAAAAAAAAATATTGTTCTCTTCAGATGGCCTTTGAAGCTCTTGGTGTTGTTGCTGTGATCACAAATTGTGCGCTGATTGGCTTAGCTGCCAAGAGCGCTGAATGGCTGCCTGAAATGACAACTGTAAATGCCGTACTCATGTTTGTAGCTATTGAGGTAAGGATAGATTTTATGCAACTGTTTTGCAACGAAAACCAGCATAAATTTAAGTAATCACAAGCAACGTCAAACGCGAGTTTGTCGAACCCGTTTTTCGACTGTGTGGTGCCATGCAGGAAGAAAGCCCTCTTTTCGTTCGCTTATTTTCTCACTCCGTCGTTTGCTACGGCAACGGCATTCTTTGATCGTTATTTTTCACTGGAGTTGTGGCGGTTCTCGCGCTGTATAAATGAAGTTATTAGCGAGCTTACGCAACAGGACGGCTGGAAGACTCAGGACGGCAGAATGACGAAAAAATGTCGCGTAAGATTGGGAATGCACAATCTCGCGCGACATTTTTTCGCCATTCTGCCGTCCTGAGTCTTCCAGCCGTCCTGTTGCGTAAGCTCGCTATTATTAGTAATTGAAAGACGCTCTATGATCATGCGAATGACCTGATATTTAACACATTTGTTAATCGTTGCAGCATTTTTTACTGGGAATTAAGTTTATACTGGCGCTTGCTATCCCCGATGTACCACAATGGGTACAAGATGAAATGGCCAGGCAACACTATATGGACAAGTTGTCTCTCAGGGTAAGTTCATAGACAATAAATTTAATGAATTGGTTGAAAAAACCTGCTGTCCAGGAGAAGTGAATTGGTTGTTTAATTTTCGTCCTTCCGAAAATTATACTTTTTCGTAAAACAAGGATATTCCCTTTCTGTGGAATTTATGACAATCGTGTAGATCTGAAACGTTTTTTCATCTCTCGCATCAGTAGCAAGTAGTATGTGCAATGAATCTTGGGCAATTTGTTCGTACACTGTAGATGAAATGTACGACCCTGCCAATCAAGTAGCAAGTTGTTGAAAGTTGGGGTTGTCTTGCGATCCTCCCCATTGCGTGACGAGGTAAAAGTATGTCGACATTAGAGGCTATCAATATTTGGTTTGCAGCTAATTTTCTTGAGACCGACGTTACAATGGTGTAATGTAAAAAAAAATGTGGGTGGACGGGCAAAGGATGCTAACGAGAGATCTCGTCCACCAACATGGCGGCGATTATGTAACGAGAAAACCACCTATTACTGTAGGTCAACGCTAATTTCCATCCCTCAAACTGACATTGGACATTTCGTAACAATTACAGGACGTAATATCCCATCTTAATATTGACAAGCTTACCGCTCTAAAAAGAATGAAAACAGGCAGAATTACAGCTTTAGTTCAACAAGAAATAGCGTTTTTTTCTAAGTTATGCCGCGCTGATCTACAGTATTTAGGTCTAAAAACCCCGTTGAAGACGGTTAACTTTCAATTGTTTTGCTGGGTACTACTATTTCAATACTCTAAAAAATTCGATTTTCCGGTAGGTTGTCTCGTTAGTCTAGTGGATATCGGAAACTGCAAGGTGAAGCCATCGATCCGGCTTCAACTCTTTGCCTCGCCTATTGTGAATATTCTCAGCTTGTTTAAAATCTTTGTTTCGTTGAAGTAGATTTGAAGTCTAAAGTAGACTGTACGACGTATAAGTTGAATAAAAAGGGAAATGTCAGTTTGAGGGATGAAAAGAAGTGATGACCATTACTGTAAAGGCGATTTCATACTTTGTTCCCAGGGTGTTGCTTTTCCCTACTGACTGCAAAATGAGAGGTCTGGGGACCAACCTGAGAGATTGCTGGAAAGTTCTAAGAAAAAAAACGAAATGTCTTCGGTGCGCAACCATCGTTGTTGTTTAGAACTGTAGCGTTCATGCCTCACTCACTTTGAACTTTATTTTCAGGCTCAGGAGACTCATTGCAATGTGAAGAAATTCCCATCGAAAGAAACCATGCTTTAGTTGACGGGATTTGACGAGGATTATAATAGGCAGGCAGAATAATTAGCGTAGTACAGTGGCCATAACGTTTGTAAGTATTATTAAGTTCCCATGAAGTTTTTCTCTTTGCTCCTTTGTACTGAAGTAATTCAATTCGAATCTTCGGTTGCGGCGAGAGTGGGTGTCGATCAGCCAGTGGGTGAGTGGGTGAGTCATTGAATCTTCCAAGTCTTAACTGAAAAACGGCACACGGGAATTGTCTTCACGGGTGTCTAGGCGCATTGAGAGTCGGGAGTGTCGGGTGTTAACACAAGGGGACCTTCGATTGCAAAACGCTGTGAAACGCAAGCAACAGTCATCCAGAAGTAATCGATAGGTTACTGTAGTACGTGTCTGAAAATCCGGATTTAGACTTTAAAATCAGCATCTTCTTACAGCGGTTATCAGTCACGCGCGCCCCTCAACGACATTTTTTTCATATTTCGAAAGAAAAATTTAGGTGGACGTCAATCGAATGTTTCCATGACGAATTCAATTGGCGCCAAGAGAACAGGACTATTGTCGTGGAAACATTAATTGATTGACGTCCACCTAAATTTACTTTCGAAATATGAAAAAATATGGTTGAGGTGCCCGTGTGACTGATAACCGCTGTAATTATAAAATCAAGCAAATACGCATAATTCGAACGTTGAATTCTTTGGAGATTTTGTTGAAGCCGTGAAATCCGGTTTTGGATTTTCATGTAGCATCACTGTAACTCCAAACTTGAGGATTTGACGATCTACAAGCCGGCCCATTCCGCAGTTTGAAGCACTCAAAGTAAGTCGGCAAAATTTCACCAAAATCGTCGATCTCTACAATTCGAACGGGAAAGAAATCCTTTTTTTCCTTCCCTTTTAAATGCTGCCGACTCGATTGTGATGATGCCCGAGAATCAACTAAAGTCAGCCTATTTAAAAAGACAAGCAAATTAAGTTTCGAAACGTTTTTCTTTTGATGATAAAGAGGAAATCAAGGTACCAGTCCGAAATATGCCCGGAGAGGATCGTGGCTTTCGGGAAGCGCTCGTTAGATTGTTTGGTTCATCGGGACTTTTCGGATTTGGGAAACGATTTGAGTTGGTTTTTTTTTGTATTAGGTAGTTGTAGGTTGTATTAGGTAGGTGATGAGTTATTTCAGTAAACATGTCGGTGACACTGTCAGTCAGATAAAATGGATACTTGTTGTCTCGGTATGTTATATCGCTCGTTATAAGATTGAAATAATCTTTGGTGAAATAAATATTAAGGTTTGTCATAGCATGTTGTTGCTTCACGTCTCAGCGCCGTGTCTTCGCTTTTCCTTTATGGCTGGGAGAATTGAATGATAATATAGACAAAATTGCGAAACACTGAAGTTATGACAGCATTTCAGCTCAGTGGCACTGCAGTTTGTTAGGCGTTTGAACGGTGTTTAGCCTGGATTTCATGTGTCATAGCAACTGTTTACGTGGCTCTCTGAAGGTTGCAAAAGTCTTTTGCTCAGAAAAAACACTTTAATTAATAGTTCGAAGGTTTCATGAAGGTCTGCCCGCTAGGGGTGTGGCTAGAAGTGAACATGGTCAGTTTGAACTGGGGAACACAGAAGGAGACAAAATATGTAAGATAACATAGAATAGTCTTAGATTCAAAGTAAAACAAAGAATTAGTTTGGAATTAATAGAGGGGATAAGGAAACGCAATAAGGACGCTTTGTCCTACGAGCCTCTTTGACTTGAAGTTTCAGTGATAGTTTTGAGCAAAATCCTCATGACACGTTATACTACTTAGTCAGGTTATTAGATCGACTTTAAACAATGCACTCGTTTTTAGAGCAAACACTTACACGTGCAGCTCTATAGTTTCTTTACGATGTTTTTTCAGATATTAGTGGCCTAAACCTATTTTTGTCATCTGCAGGTGAGGCTCAGGGTGAGAATGTGAGAATGAAAAAGTTTGAAGTGGCTTATTGTAAGGCTTGTCTTTAGAAAAAACTGACCTACAATCTTGGACAAAATTGTTGAGAAAACTCTGCTTTTGGACTTCCGATCACAAGGATGAAAAAGAAGCTCTCTTTTTGCCCCCACCCACCCCCCCCCCCCCCTGCTCAATGTTGCTAGACGAAACAGAGCATGTCGAACCGGGGCTTATCAACATTGGTTGTAGGGGGGAGGGGGATGGCAAATGTGCGATATTGAGGACGTAGTGCGCAAAATAACCCCTGTTTTTAATATTCTCAACCCTTTTTGTCCAAGATTGTAGACCCTCCCTGCGTTGATGCAGTTCTGAAAGAAAGTTGCACCTAGTAGTTTACATTTGACTAGTCTCAGTGAATAATTTAATGCACTATTTGCATATTTAGTTTTTCATTTCAATGTATATACACCGGCATAACGGGAAGAATTTTTTTACTGAATTCAGTCAACCGATAGGGTGTAACTATAGACCTTTGGATTGGAGTTCGCACATTGGAGCATTCGATCGTGCGCATTTCATTCCACCCCCACAGGCAAACCTTGCAAGACCGCAGAGCATCATTTTTCGTCACCAGGTTTTGCTCAATCTTACTTTCTGTTTGCTGCGCATGCTTGAATTAAGTCCACGCTTCTATGCGACCTTCTATGCTAGTAAGGTGGCAACCAGCTCCAAGCAGGCAATCGAGGTCAAAATCAGGCCAAACAACATGAATGCATGATCTCTCGCCATGGTAAAACGATTTTTACTTTCGCGCAACAAAATTTGCCCTCCCACATCAAGACCTTGAACTTCCAAAAATCTTTACTCTAGAGAGCGGTTTAGGCAACCTCCAAGACCGATAACGCCAGGGGAATTTCCCGTGAAGTTTGCTACGTCGTTGAAACTTCGTCACACAAGGACGAAGGTCGTGGGTTCAATTCCCACCCTGGTCAGAGTTTTTCTCTGTCCTTGTGTGGGCCCAGTTCCATCAGTAGGGCTAACGCTCACATGGTTCATATGGGATAGAAATCTAGCACTTCACGTTACACCACACTCTCTTCAGTTAATGCTATGCAGAAGAGCCCCAGGTACCACAGGATACCCAACATCGGGATTTGAGCGGGATTCTTCGAACTCGTTCCATTTTTTCGTCGTCAAAACCCTCAGAACCAGTCCTAAACGTATATGAAACACTCTTTTCACTGTCACTATCGGGGAAGAACTCGGTTAACGCAACGTATTGATCATGAGATACTTTCTTGGAAACCCAGGACATCTTATTTTCTTCCGTTAGCCGTGTTTGTTTTGACAGTCCCGAAGAAAAAAAAGGAGTAACACGTTAAATCGCTTTTTCCTGGAGGTAATCAGCTTGTCCACCCAATACCTTCAGCAAAGTTTAAAATTATGAGAGCGGAAAGAGCAAAATTACAATTTTGTGAACAATTTGAAGGCGCAGATACTGTTAGGTGATTTGAAAACACTTCTTGCAATGCAATGGAAGGGTCTGTGATATTCCTTCTCACAACTGCTGAATGGTACATGTGTCTTTCAGTGCACACTCCTTGGAAAGCCCAATAACAGGCAATCACGTGATTTTATTTCCTGTGCCAAAATATACTCCTGTTAACAATTTTATTCTCACTATTTGTTACAAATGACCCTTTTAAAAAGTAAATTGAAGAATACGCAACTTAATATTTAGCAGAGCAATTACCATTTATTTTATACCTAAGCTAACTGGTTTGTTGTTGTGGGACCGCTTTGCTCGTGTACTCAGATGAGGGAGCAATAAACAGGTTTGGCGTATGCGTACGGGTGATAAAATGTTCTCATGTTCTTTACCAGAGTGTAAAGAGTAACAGGAAAAAGTAGAAGGAAAAAAAACAAACAAACATGCAATGTACTTGTTTGGCTCACGAGTGTTCACAAGCTTATCACAAAAATTACAATTTCCTCGAGTGTGACTGGTTTAAAAAACTCCTATTTTCCACTAATTCACTAACCAAGTTGTTATCGGACAGTTCAATAAGCCAATCACATTCAAAGCTGTAGTTTAAATCAACCAATTACATTCAAAGTTTTAGTTTAAATCAATCAATCACCATAGAAACCGTGTACAGACTCCTAAACTGGGGCTTTCTTTCTTTCAGAGCGACATAAAACAATTATTTACGCCTCCTTTGTCAGTCTCTTAATGCAAATTTTCTCTTTCTGTCATAACTTGGCTCTTCTTTTCTCGGAAATTGTAATTGTTATGATTAATTGGTAAGAGGACCTCGTGTCCTCCTCTTCGGTCTGAAATCATACTCGTGATAAACAAATCGGGCTCCCAATGTTATCACTCGTATGATTACAGACCGAATTGGACTCCTCTCTACTTACGGCCTGTATTTTGTCATGTATTTTCTAAGGTTTGTCTGTTGGTCAGAAAAAAAGTACTTTGGGGTTTGAAATAACGGTGATTAAGGATTTGAATAGCCAGAAAATGTGGGAGACCAAGTTAACTGCAAAGTCAACTTAATTGTTCCATCCATGGTCTTGACTGTCCCAGAGGATGGATCCTCATCGACTACTGGTCTGTGAATTGGATGAGCGGAATTAATATTTATCTTTAGAGCATTTGTACATTTAGGCTTTTACAACTATGCCACGTCGAGGAACGTCTCCTAGAAACGAGCAATGATGATATGGAATAGAGGAAGGCCACTATCTCAGTAGATGTTGGTGTAAGTCTGTTATGGTGTTCAGACATCATGGAAGTTATAATGTGGTCGCCTTGAGGGCCCAGAGGTAAAAG
>NC_090869.1:26232175-26272175 GCF_036669935.1 Montipora foliosa | reverse complement strand
GCAGATTTGATCAAGTTTCTTTGCACCAGCTTGAGTTGCTGGCTTAATTGATTGCAATACATGTAACTTGTTGCTTAGAAAATTGTTTCACATCTGCTGTTCAAAAATGGCTTTGATGTTACAAAACCATTCACCTCTTTGCTTCTCTTTATCTAGAAGTATTTTGACATTGTGTTCTTCAGCGTCATGGGCAACAATATTAACCATAACACTCTTCTGACAAGACTATACCACACCACCAAAGCCCAATATGGGTTTTTAAACATTAAATTTTTATCATTTTCTTAGCCAATCAATCTTATGAAACTTGTTGTCATAGAAACCAAGTTTGTCAGACGTTTGATTTAAAAAAATATTTTTTGAATGAAAAGTCACACAAACAGATATTATTCTGGGTAGAAGCAGACTAGCAAAGTACATGTATCCATACCGTTTCATCTTTGACTATAGAAGAGACTTGTGTACAGCACATGACAAGTGAAAATATCCCAAAAAGCAATGACTCAAACACTAAAAATATCATCAGTAGAATGGCAGAAGCAACTGGTAGGAAGGTACAAGCTGTTGAGAGAGCAAGAATGCAAATTGAGCAGTGTGGATTGTGGTGGAAAGGATGATCGAATCTAGTCTAATCTAATCACACTGGAGATACATTTTTTGTGTCCAGTGAGTGGGCTCTTAAATGTCCATAGAGTGTTTGAACAAAGTCTGCAGGTATGTGAGCTGTTAAGAAAAAGCAGTCATTTAGTATGGAGTTGATTGGGTAAGTACTTTTTTGTGGAACAATTCCAGGGAGTGTTGCTGTGTCTAAAATCTTTAACACTATGACAAACTAGAATGGGTGGAACACAGGCAAGGCAGCTGCTCTGGATCAACAGGAGATTGGATTGGGAGACAACATTTTCTTACATACCTTGCCATTCGTTTTCTGTACAAATCAAAACTTGTCTAGCTGTCAAAATTAAGGCGTAGACTGATATTGTAAAAATGTAAAACTGCAAGGAAGACCACAGAAGATATCATTAGCTGAAGTACATGTACGTTCAAAACACTGAGCTTATTAGAAACGCTGCATAAAGACATTGAAAATAGGTACTCACTGTGAATAATATGAAGAATTTTTGGTTATCCTCTCCAACACAATTATTTATCCTTTTGGGGAGGAAAAATAAGCATTATTTAATGTTATTAATTAAATAACGTTATTTAATATAACACGCTTTTGAACAATCTCAGTTCCAATAAATCTTGAGAAGAAGTTTGGAATTTGAAAATACATAAAAGAGGAGGCAGTGTGGCCCAGTGGTTAGGGCGCTTGCCTTGAGATCCGTAGATCCCGGGTTCAAGACCCGCTGTGACCACTTGTTGAATTTGATCCTGGTAGTCCCTGGTTCAACTTCTCAGTTGCACTTGTAAAATAGCCAACTGGTTTGCCTCCGTCCAGTTGGGATTCTTAACAGTTGATGTTGTTGTTCTGTTCTGTTGACTCGTTGTGTTTCATTGGCCCTGAAAAACCCCTATGGGGAGCAGTCAATTAAGCATGTATAGAATAAACCAACGTTTCTCCCCAGTTTGTGACTGGGCCACAAAACAGTGCAAGGTTCCCACAACAGGGTCCACCACACCACAAACTCCATGCCCCACTCTTTGCGAATAGTGTGGGTTCCTTATTAATGTCCCACACAGTATAATAATGAACGAGGGCTATTAGACAGGGTCTACAGTTTAATGTCCCAATCAGAGAGGACTTGACAATCAAACCATTTTCAGATGGAATAACAAAGATAGCATTTTCTCCTCAGTCATTTTAAGACCGTAGTGTTGGTCTGGCTTGGGTATGAACCCTCAACCTTCGGCACAATCATTCAACCCTCACACAGCATTCCAGAAAAGTTTTGGTTCAAATCATGGCCATAGAGACTGCAGGCATCAGGCAAGTGTTAGTACCAGATGTAAACTTTGTGAAGTCGACAGAATGCCATAGATGCATGATTTATATTGTCTGCCTTTTAATCAAAACTTGTCTCTTATCTGGAAAATTTCCAATAACTTCTAAACCCAGGCTGCGACAGAGAAGTGGTCCTGGGAGAAATCCATTTTGTTTTTTGATTACTGTAATAGTAATAAACTTTAGAAGGCCTACCATGGGCAGTGGTGATCCATTTTCCTGAAAATAAAATGTACATAAAACTGTAGTATTCTATTAATAAGCACATATTTCACCAGAGCAGGAAGAGAATAAATCAAGACATCACGTGAATAGATATTACTTGCATAATTATATTGCCACAAGTATTAAGTCTCAAGGCAGTACAATAATTAAATCAAAGAAACTAAAATCAGCAATAACTCTCTGTTAAGGTCAGACAGTGAAAGGTATCTTTGCCTGGTTTATGAATATGCGGGAACAGCAGATCTTAACAAGCGTTATTGAAATCCAAAAAGAAAATTGGGGGTAACTGCACAATTTTCAAAGATAATTAATCAACAATATTGTATAAAGTTTCAAAATACAAATAGACCGAAGATTGTCACTTACAAGGTTTCTTCTTCCAGCCCTTCATTATTGTCTTTTTAGATACCAAGAACTCTTCCTGAGTTCTGCGTAGTTTATAGGAAACCTAAGTATCTTGAGATGCGCAGAACGTATGCGCAATAACAATAGTAGGCACCGTCCTTAAGATAACTCACTTACTGATTATCATATTTTGATCAACAACCAACATTAAAAGTACAGGAACTTCCTTGGTAACCTTACCTAATACATCTCTGACAGGTGCTGGAATATTCAAGCAAAGAAAAGAATGCAGTTTTAATTTTAAGTTTTGAAAGCATCCTTAAAAGGCTTTGTCCTTCTCAGGATTTGGTCTGACTGAAAAGCAGTGACCCTCCTTGATTCTTAATATCATTATAAAAATACTCTCAGCCCCTCCTGATGGTTGTGTGTCCAGCTGGAGTTTTCCAGCTGCTCTTGCAAAATGATTCCTTGGTACTTATGAAAACCTTTCTTCAAAGGACTTCATTTGCCCTCTGGGGTGAATGTGGTGTTGGTAGAATCATGAATGAATGAATGATTAGAGCACTGAACTTGAAAAAAGGAGTTCCTTTGTTCCAATTCTGCACAGACTAGTTACGTTCACCAGTGTAAAGCTAATTAATTAAATCCACACAAAATTTTCATAAACAACAAGGTGAGGAGAAAGAAAATTAGGGGACTAATTGGACTAATTAACTGTAATACTGAATGCTGTCTAGACCACAGACAGGAAGTCTCTGGTTCCACTCCTTGGCTGCACTATTAAATAGACAATTTGCTTGCTTGCCACTTGAATCATAAAAATCTGTCCGGTTCATTTCTTTCATGATCCTGAGAGAACCGCAAGGGGACCAAAGTGGTCCAATAAAAAAATTGGGTTAAGACCCCTGGGAGTGAAACTAAAACTCTGTTTAACACCAAACAATAATATTATTATTTTACTTGTCAGTGGGGGTGGTTCAAGAGTCAATGGGTTAACTCATTGTCTGGCGTTAGACAGAGTAAAATCTATTATGTTTCACTCCCAGAGGTCAAGGGTTAATATATAATTTATGTCTATGTGTCATACTATCACTTAGTATTATCTTATATCACCTGCAATGATGGGCCCTCGCAAGCTTGATACATTCACACCTAGTGCACCTCAAAACAACTTCTCCTTCCTGAAGCTGTAATTTCTTTACATTTTCTGATGTACAATTTCCTAAAGGTATAGTTCCCTAGGAAAAAACAATATTAGATCATAAGAAAAAAGAACTATTTCCAAGGCTAAAATTATTTTAAAAGTAAAAAAACTGAACATTTTCGACATTAAGTAATCACCAGGCCCCAGTTGTTCAAACGATGGATAGCGCTATCCACCAGATAAATCACTATCCAGCGGATGAACATTAGCAAAACCAATTGAGTTTTCCAGTGGATAGTGATTTATCTGGCGGATAGCGCTATCCATCGTTTCAACAACTGTGGCCAGGGTATTAAAGTATCATCCGCTAAACCCATATTTTACATGGGTTCAGTTTTTTTACTTTTTAAACATTTTTAGCTTTGTAAATAGTTCTTTTTAACTTTGCGGACAATAATAGATTGTATCTTGACCACAAAATAATCCTTGCATTCATTCCTTTATGTTATTTCAGTCATAAATTCCTTGTCAAGAAGTAAGATTAGAAGGATTGATTCTACACCTGACTATTTAACTGCTATGTTATGGTACCATGAGAAACAAAAACAACCATAGCGTAAAAAAATGCACTCAATATTGCGATGCAATATGTTACCAGAGCAAAAGGATTACCATCTGAAACTTAAAGCACCCTATATTTCATCGTAAATGCTTTAAGTAATGTTTAAAAAACAAGCAGCTGTCTTTTATCGGGGTTTAAAAACATGAAGCGTAGCCGAGTGCTTTTAGACCCGATAAAACACGTGCTGCGAGTTTTTTGAACAGCTTCAAAAACATTTCACTAAAAGCGTGTCCCTCTGGATTCAGAACATTGGTTTAAATTGAGTAGAGGAGAATATTAGCATACAAGAAAAACAAGCTATGCCTTATTAGTATTCTTCATGAGGAGTACTAACGAGGAGTGTTTTATCAGGATATAAAGCTCATACACGTGACGTTTTATTGGTGTTTGATTGGCTCTTAGGCTCACATGTCCATTAGGTTGAGTGTTATGGGAAAAGCAATGAAGTCGTCTAACACTGGTTAGGGTGGTGAGTTGGCTGCAGGCCATGAATCTTATGCTGATACTGTTTACAGTAATCTAATTACAGTATTTCATGTTAGGGAATTATTATTAGAGTCGAAGCTTACGGTAGCTGTTTATGGTGAAAGATGCCTAATGAGCTCAAATCAATTTGGAGTATAAACAAAAAATAGGCATGCATTGTGTACGTGTGGTAACACAGAGCTTAGTCCAAATTTTCAACTGAGCTGCGTTTTGTCTTCCCGGAGATTCAAAAAAAAAATTCATTGAGGTTAAGCCCTGTCTGGCGGGGCTAGCATCTGGATGGGAGACCTCAAAATGTACCACTTCGTGCCAGAAACATAGGACCGAAAATTTTATTTTAATGCTCAAAAATGCAAACTAAGCAAGGTACAGATTTTGTTAGCCTTCTTTATGCAAAAGAAATATTGATGCAAAAGTAAATAAATATTGCTGCACAGTTCTATGAAGAGCTCAGGAAGTGTCGAACAAAAATAAAATATTTTGCAACAGCAAATAAATCGCAAAATCGAAAGTGACATCGAATTCAGCAGGTGCCATGATCAAGTTCCACTGCATGTTTCTACTCACGAAACAAAGAATACATCTGTGTCAAAATGATGACAAGAGACTGGGTTTTTGTTTTTGTTAGTTTGCTTTTTTCCCTTTCAAGTGTTATAAAGCTTGACAAGAAATGTGCAAGTTCAACACAAAGATCACAATTGCCTAACTCTTGAGGTTGACCATTGTTTCTGCATGCAAAGCCAAAAATTTTACTCTCCTAGACGAGGTTATTTATCACCAGGTAATTCCATGGTTTTGGAAATAGCAGCTGCTTTATTATTCATTAGCGTCACAAATTCTTGCCAATTTTGGGACTCAGTTTGTTGAATCTCAAGCACGCTTCCAACAGACCTGTTTATTTTAGTGATTATCACCGATTGGCACCACAGACACTTTTACATTCTTACAACCCGGTGACATAGTGTATAGTGCACTTTCAGTGCACTTAACTACAAAAATGAGTATGTATTATAATTACATTATGTAGGCCCAGTACGCCATAGGTGTTTTTCATGTTACGTCATCGCTACCATGTTGGTGGACGAAAACAACGATTGTTCATTAGCTCCTTTTGCTTTCGTCCACCAGCAATAATTATTGTACATTGTTATCTTTGTCTCTAGAGATTGGTTGTATAGTTGGTTTTCACTCACGTGATCATTACAGCCATGTTTTTCAACGAAAACAAAAGAAAACGTTTGCATAATAATAGAGTTAAATTCCCAGAGGATTTGGTCGGGGCTCCAACATGGCCGCCGTTTCTTCGATAAGGGGCTCCAACATGGCGGCAGTGACGTCATGTGAAAACCGAGAGATAATCTGATTCAATGTAATATGGTGTAAACTACTTACAGGATCACTACACATTGATCTACTGTGAGAAATTACAGCCAAACAGGAGAAGAACGTGAAAGCAATGGCGTGGAAAATACCAAAAGCAGCTGCTGATATAACCTCCGGCAAAAGCATCACGAAAACTACGACGAATTCTCCATAAGCGATGAGCAAATAGGTAAAAACGGCACATCCGATGCCAACCCCATCATTGACGAACCACGAAAAGTTACAACACTTGGATCCTCTGCCCATGACAGCTATCACAAACACGGAAGACCAATGTACCTATCAGAGCGAGAAGTGACCGCCATTTTCGTTGAAGCAGCTGTTTCAGCTTCGCTGTGATTCGCTACAGTGTAATGAAACGAGCCCGCGTACCATATTGACGCCCTTGTTGTCATAACAACATCACGTTTATCCGGGGAATAAGCGAAAACACTAACACGAACTGAACAAAATGCCTGAACGATTGTCTGAAGTGCTTGTAGAAACGACGAACAAAGAGGTAGATGTTGTCACTACTGACAAAGAACAGTGCGAGGAGAAGAAAAGTAGAGAAAACAAACAGGAAGGAGATAATGACAAAAAGAAGGAACCGTACGATGCCATGCGAAATGAACCTCATCTTGTTGGTCTGATCGTTGAGACGTACCTAGGCGAGAAAGATGAGCGTGGATTTTTTCATGGAGTTGGAACAGCTTACTTTAAAGGCAATCACGTGTATTCTGGATCATTTGTAAATGGATTGATGGACGGAACGGGACAATATATTTGGTCTAATGGAATCAGGTATGAAGGTGATTTCAAGAATAACAAGATAGAAGGGAAAGGATGCTACACTTGGCCAGACGAAAGCATCTATGATGGAGACGTGTTGGATGGGTTGAGACATGGCCGGGGTACATATACTTGCGGTAAAATCCCGTCTTCGTACAGTGGAGAGTGGAAATTAGGTGAACGTTTTGGAGAAGGTATCTTGAGGTATGACAAAGAAGGCTTGTCGTATTATGATGGACACTGGGTGCATAACAAAAGACATGGATTTGGAATGAGGAGGTATGCCTCAGGAAACGTCTACAAGGGGGACTGGAGGGACAATGTTAGACATGGAAAGGGAACAATGCACTGGTATGATAGGAATGAAATTTATGAGGGACAGTGGGAGAATGGAACCCAGCATGGGCATGGAGAACATTCGTGGTATCTAAAGCGTATTCCAGGTTCACAGTACCCTCTGCGTAACTATTATGTTGGGGAGTGGTTGAATGGGCTGCGGCATGGCCATGGGATATTTTACTATGCGACGGGTGCTAAGTACGAGGGAGAGTGGATGAATAATATGAAGCATGGCAGTGGAAAGTATGTGTTCAAGAATGGCCTGGTTTTTGAAGGTAAGTCAAGAGTGGTTCAGGTGTATCATGGGCGTAGCCAGAATTTTTCAAAGGGGGGGTCACACTGTTTTCGCAACCTGATTATTGTAGGTTGTTTGTGTAAAAAAGGCTTACAAAGGGGGGGTCACGGGCACCCCAGGACCCCCCTAGCTACGCCTTAGTGTATTAGAGATATTTTTAACCTGTTCAAGGTGGTTTGCAACAATTTACCTCCAGATTAAAGATCCTTTTTTGGGTGTTCAAAATGGTGGGAATGACATAAACTTGAGTTTGTCAGTAGGTCTCCCCAACTTCAACATCAAAATGTGTCTAAAAAAACAGACATTTAACATCTATTTTATTAACTTTGCCAGTCAAGCCCTTTTTTACCCTCCCAACCATGATACACAATAGAAGACAGACCACAACACCGGGAACTACATGCCCTACTCTTAGCGACAAGTGTGTGAGTTCTTTTACGTCCCACAGGATTATTAACATTTAACCCTTTCAGCCCCGATAGTGCCAAATGGCACTTATAGATTTTACTCTGTCTAACGCCAGACGATTTTACTCGTCAATGGGGAACCCCTCGGGGCTTAAAGGGTTAAGCTAACAGCGTGAAAAAACTATGTCCCTGTTTAACCCTTTCAGCCCCGATAGTGCCAAATGGCACTTATAGATTTTACTCTGTCTAACGCCAGACGATTTTACTCGTCAATGGGGAACCCCTCGGGGCTTAAAGGGTTAAGGATTGTGAGACGGGACCTCCGGCTTATCGTCCTTATCTGAGAAGACTTGAAAGTCTAACCATTTGCAGATGTAGTTACAAAGGCAGCACTTTCTCCTCAGTTATTTAAAGACCCTGAGTGTTGGTCCAGCCGGAGTTGAACTCGCGACCTCCTGCGTGATAGTCCGGTGCTCAACCAACTGAGCCACCAGTGCGCGGTGGCGCACAAAAAGTGTCCCGCAAATGTTGCTTCTTAAGTGAGGATAAACAGCTGCATTTACCCTAACCTAAAAGTAACGCTAACCTTTACCCTTACCTTAGTGTTGGAAATGTGTAGCAAAGGCTTAGATGAAAGGACCACTCCGAGTTGGATGTCAAAGTTGGGTGTGCATCTAATTAGGGTCAATCCTGGACATAAGTTCCCCCATTGATGAGTAAAATCGTCTGGAATTAGACAGAGTAAAGCCTCTCAAGTCTCACTGCTAGAAGTCAATGGGTTAAAATTGAGCCAGGATTCTAAAATACTGTTTGATTCCAGACAATAATATTAATTATTATGTTAAATAAAAATATATATACTGGGATTGCATACTTTGCCTCAGTGCTACCCAGAAAAACCAGTGTCTATAAGTATTTAAAATAGTTAAAACTGTGCTTAGTCTTTATCCTTCTTGGCAAAGCTATTTTCTTTTAATTAATATTACTATACTCTGTATGACGTGATGATGTGGCAAAAATTAACATTTTCCTTGCATTCTTTGTGTGGTAACTACAGGTACTTTTGAGTTGGACCACATGCTTGACTTTCCTGACATCAACCCATCAGGTATGATCACTCCAGACATAACAAGTTCAGGTCTTCCTGTTCGATATGGTTCTGCAATGCGATCTGCTTCACCTTACCTGATATCTGACAATTCTGAAAATCCATTAAACTTGAACATTGATCTGCTTCTGGATGAGAGAGACCTAGATTTATACGAGCGAGAGGAAGAACTGCGGTCCATCACCCATGTCATGCTGAGACATATTAGCAAACTGAAGAAGATCTACAGTTTTTATTCATGCCTAGGCCAGCATGATTCTATTGACAACACCTTTGTCATGAGCCGGCTTCACTTCTGGCGATTCTTGAAGGACAGTAAAGTTCATCACCATGGCTTTACGCTATCAGAGTTGGATCGTATCATTGCTCCAGAGAAGTCAAGCAATTTCCATGAACCTCATCAGGAGGTGCTAATGAGAGAGTTTTTGAATGCAATTGTTATCATTGGGTATAAGCTCTATAATGAAGATCACAGCGGCAATGAAAGAGTTCTTCCCTGGTGTGTTTCCAAGCTCATTTCTGAAAACATCCTTCAGAATTACTGTAAAGTCGGAGGCAGTGTGTTTGCTGATTCCATGAGATCTACTGAAGCTGTCAAATTAATGCCTAAAAGCTGGAACATTTTCTGTGGGCTTTGTGCTCCACATGTGCACTACCCACATGAACCAATTTTCAAATGCCGTCAGTTTATGTTCATGCTTAATGACTTCCGTCTTATTAATTCAGACTTGAGCCCAGAGGAGGTAATCAAGCTAATTGCAAAAGATAATCCAGCACTGGCACAAGATGACTTTTGCAATCTTGAGTTGGAGATGACGTTTCTGGAGTTTTTCGAGGCCCTTATTGATTGTGCCTCAGTTTATGTCACAGAAGCAGTTATTAAGGGACACCTGTCACCTAAACCAACATCACTTCCCTCTTCTAGATCACCAAGTGCAGATAGTTTCACACCAGCCACCTCAAAACCTGGGTTAGAAAGCCCTGATGAAGGTAGGGAAGGAGGTAGATACTATTGGTTTCAATCAAAGATTATTTTTGGGTGTAAGGTTGCATCTAAAATAATAATCTATCACTGTAAATGGCGGTGCAGGGATTATGAATTTCATCTTTGAGTGCTGATAGTATCTCTCATGATTGACCACAGTTAGGGTTAGAAATCAAGATCATAATGTCAAATTTAGCCATAAAAAATGTCATTGTAGAAGAGAATAATGAAGCAAAAAAGTATCTTACAATGAGTAGACCTCAGAAGCTCCTTTTTTATTGGTTAATTAACCCTTTGACACCCAAACCGGCCCAAACCAGCCAGACTTGGTATTTTACTCTGTCTAACACCAGACGATTTTACTCGGCAATTGGGAACCGTTGCCGTTACGACACCTATATCCTCTTTTTTGCACATGTGAAAGATAAAAATAATATCTGCACTGTACGTGGTGACGATTTTTTCCATGAGAAAAGGAAAATCGTAGTATTTCATTAGTATCTACATGTATGATAATAAATTATTATTATTATTATTATTACTATTATTAGTATTATTATTATTGCAAGGTTATGTCTTGTTTATAGTGGATTTCCCTTTTTACATCCAGATCAGTTAAATGGAGCCATCCTTGCTGGGGAAACTCCTGGGGATAGGGACTCACCTGAAAGAGTGTGCAGGGTGATGTCTGGAACATCAGATACGAAGTCAGCAGGTGCCGATTCACCATCAAAGACCAGAGACATCAATCCTGCTGGACAGACTACATCTGGTGCGGTTGTCTTTTTAAATACAATGTAGTTACTATTGGTGGGATCATCTGAAAGAACGGAAATTCTCATTCTAATAGACCTTATTCATAAATGGCGGTCACATTTATAATTCTTTTGTCTGAGTGGGAATTAGCCTGCCAAGCCTCAATACCATACAGTGAATTGAAAATAATTCTTGCTCTAAAATGAGGCTTGGTGGGCTAATTTGCAGTTGGACAAAAGAATTACAAATGTGGCCGCCATTTCTGAATAAGGTCTAATTCATTCATTGAAGTTCATTCTTATTTTGATTTTAAATAATAATAATAATAATAATAATAATAAATAAAATGCTAATTGATATTCTATAGTGCTATTTACAATGAGTATTTACATGAATAAAAAATTATATGTAAATGATAATCATATCAATAAATAATTAATTATAAAAAGCTAATCTAAATAAATGTGTTTTGAATTCACTAAACACTTAATGACTTGTCCCGAGGGAAACAGTTCATTTTGTTTCCCGAGAATCTCAATGTTTCCCCGAGGCACAGCCGAGAGAAACAAAATGAACTGTTTCCCGAGGGACCAGTCATTAAGTGATTTGTTATATTGCAAAACAAATGGGTCAAACATTTTGAAAAAAAGCGTTCAGATTCCAGCAACAACATCAGGCCACCTGCAACTGCACGCTCTGATCACGTGCAACAGCGGTCAACATTTCGCAGGTAATAGTGAACTGTTCCCCGTTTGACGTCATAGTTTTCGCACTGTTGCCCGCTCATGGCATTTGGCGGTAAACAGTTTCATTGTGAAATGTCATGTGACCATCAACTAGCCAATGAATGGGCACACTGTAGCGGGGAAAACTCCAGCTATATAACAATCTTAAATGTTTCAATGTTAGTTTCATTTCTGATGCTCATTGGAAGATTGTTCCATAGTGTAGGGCCAAATGTCTTGTACTTGGTACATTGTACTTGGGATCTGAAGAAGGTTGTCCTGATTTCTTAGATTATAGCAACTAGCAGTTTTTGGCCTTAAAAGAGACATCAAATATACAGGAGCCATTCCATACTGTACTTTATAGACTAGAAGTAGTATCTTGAACATAATAGTTACGATATTTCACTAGTCTGGTAACCAGTGCAAATCTTTCAGTACTGGAGTGATGTGGCTGTATTTAGGAACGAGTCATACAACACGAGCTAGCCTGCTGCATAAAGAAATTACTGTTTTAAATGAGTATGGATTGTAATTTCAGGCAGGGCCATTGTCATCAGGGCTTCTTTCCAATTCCCTATGAAAGATAATCTCCTTGAGTTAAAAGAGCCCTTGATGTGCATTTTGGTGCAGAGGTCATTGATAGGAACTAGTTAATACCATATGCACAGTACTTATGCACTCTTTCCAATTGTCATTGTGCCTTAGAAGTGAGTCTTTGGGTTACCATATTTACGTACCCTTAAGAGTTGTGACCCCTAGTGCACTCAAGTTAACGTCTGACCTCCATAGAGAAAAATCCTGATTTGAATCTGACTCAACCCTGTGTGGTAATGTCTTGCATACTGGTCTTAGTCTTATGGTAACTACGCAATTCAGCCAACAAGAATAAAATTAATGATAATAAATTATTGGTAGTCCTAGCCTCATAACTAGTTTTTTTTTTATAGTAAACTTGTGACCATGCCTTTGCAGTGTACCTTTTACAATCCTCTTGCAGCTAAGCTGACAAAAATGAAATGAAAATTCTCTGGTGTGTAGCAATGTGTAACTCTGTTTTCCTTGTATGTTTTTGTATTTTTTGTGCCTGAAAGAGTGCTAAACTATGATGGGAATCTGTAGGTGCTTAAAAGGCTGTTAATTAATATTATCTGTTAAACTAACGAGAAGTTGGCGTTTCTAGCAAAAAGCACTGATCCTCTGCCCAGTTCTCAAGAAGGAAGCAAGAAAATACAGTCTTTCCAATCAAGTGCAAATGTCCAACAACAAAAGGAGCAATCTTTGGGACCTGCTGAGCCTGGAGATGGGGAAGATGAAAACCTTCAAGGTTTGTTTGTACATGTATTCAAGGAATAAGTTTGTAATAGGATCTTTTCCTTAAGGACGTTCGCGCCCAAAACGTT
Organism: Montipora foliosa; assembly: GCF_036669935.1. NCBI lineage: Eukaryota > Metazoa > Cnidaria > Anthozoa > Scleractinia > Acroporidae > Montipora > Montipora foliosa. The sequence goes on along the minus strand of NC_090869.1, from coordinate 26,259,233 downwards.
CCCACGTACAGATTTTTTTTAAACTTGCCACGCAGAAAGGTAATGATCTACTTTTGCCCAAAAGGCAAAAAAAATGGGGGGTCACCGTGCTCGTTTTCGAGATCATGAGGTGCATTTTTAGAAGATTGCGTTACTTTAAGACGATCTTAGCTTACAACTGTCAGCAATAAAAAAGCTACATGAGTGAAATTTAGATCAGGTAAACGTACTCAGTTCAACATAACTAATATAACTAAATTAACCTTTGCAGCTGATGTCTTTTTCTGAGGTGAAATAGACCTTGAAAAACAATACATATTAGTCTAAGAAAGAAAACTTCGGTCGCACGAGAGCATAAAAGGGCAAATATTTGTAACTTCTCACGTACAGATTTTTTTTGTTTTTTGTTAAAATGGACAAAATCAAGAAAGGAAGTGATCTATGGAAAGAAAAATGGGGGTCACCGAGCATTCAAGAGAGTAAAATCGCTGCGAAGTTCTCAAAGCGATTGTCTATTCGCACTGTCACGCCATTGCGTGACATTTCCGAGAAGACCTGGGTCCACAGCTATCCCATGATGCCACATACCTTCATGTTCCATTCTTGTGGAAAATTTTTGCGCCTTTAGCATCGTGTTTACTTGCGTGGTCTACGATGCATGACGTGTGCGTGACATGTGCAAAAAGATGCGCAGTAGCAATGGGCGCGAACGTCCTTAAGTTGTTGTTTAAAATTGTGCTGTTAAAAGTCAAATTGAAGAAAAAAAGTGGGATATTGAAGAATATAAAAGATTAGTAGTTTAATTAAGAATTATTGTTAGTTTCTATCAGGAAAATAATGAGATCCTACTCAATTTTGTCAGAAGCCTGTAGTGATGTGTCCCAGGTAGCTCTTCTCCTCGACTTCAACATCATGTGTCAAGAAAAACATGGAATGAACATGACAAAGAGTTCCCCTAACAATTATCATCCATGCCCACTCAAAAGCCATTGGGCTCCCCTTCCTGGCCCCCCCCTTCAAGGATGCATCTCATTATTCTTGATCCACTGTAAAATACAGTTAGGGTTTTGAACAAAGAAAAAAGATACAGTGCTCAAAATTAGCGGTTAGTCCGGTCATCCGGTCGTCCCAGATGACCGGAAAGTTTACCTGGTGACTAGTTTTTGGTAAAATGAGAAGCTTGGTTGGCGGAAGAAAAAACAACTGTCACGGGACAACCCAACCAAAAATAGAAAATGAATTACATAAGCAGCACCCGACAGCCACTCACTTGTTGGGTTTTTATTTTCAATGTCCGATGGTAGTGTGACGTTAACAATAATTTGTCGCAGCTGAGCATTTTCCTGTGTTTTGAATATCTGTTCTTTTTGCAAAACAGGAGGAAAATGTATGGGATGGAGATTGAAGTCTCCATTTTGAAGATTCTAAAACCACAGGTGCACACTTAGAACTATGGGATACTGAAGCTCCAACACCATTTGATAGCCTCTCAGCACGGCGTGCATTTAATTGTACGGGCTTTCCTAATGGGTAACCGAGCATTTATCATGGCAACCAAATTTACGGGTTTAGTTGGCTGGCTTTTAATTGAAACAGGGACAACCTGGAATTTTTTTAATTTCGAGCACTGATATATCAGGTATCAAGCGGGAATAAGCAATTTTTAGGGATTAAAAACTGAACAAGTCCTGAATAACTAATTATTAAGATCATCCTAGGGAACACAAGTAAATTAATGAACAGAACAAGCGGCACACACCATGAGGGCTATCTGCTTCGTCCCCAGCCTCCTATGCCCCAGCCTTGATTAGACTCAATCAATCTACTTGTGTACTACATACATTAAGTTTCCCAAGTTGAGTATCGTTTGGGGGAAAATACTTTCTTTATTGAAAAGGCTTGTTTGTATTTTTTTGTAGAAGAGGTTCAAACTCCAAGCCTTTGTGTTCCAGCAGCCGATGGAAGTCAATTTGAACAACCTGATCAACAACAAATCTGGTGCCTGCAGGTGGAGATCTTCTTTGACAAGTTCTTTCAAGCTGCAGACAATATGGAAATAATAAAGAAAGCACAATTAGAACTAAAACCTTCAGTTGCTTGAATGCACCTTTGTTTCTGTAATTTCATGGAAACTCACGTGCAATACTTGAGTTGCCACATAAAGACAGTTATTTAAATAGTTGACAATGTGTATCAACAATTTGGGTGTTTTGTGTAAGTTACCAACAATGTTCACTTATTGCATACAGTATTTGAGATGATTTAAAACAGTATTGATTTGATGCTTTACACAAGAAAGATGATGTTAAGGAAATTGAGGTTTCCATGTTGTTTTAAATGAGGAATTTTTAGTTTATGTATTGTGAAATGGTTATTGATGTTTGATGCTTTTAAATGTGCATTTTATCGCACAAATGCTCCAGTGATTTTTAAAGTACCGTGACCTTGTACATGTCAGGACCTCTTGCTTGTTTTCTAATGGTTGCAGAAGAGGCAACTTTGGCATGCACAGTTTTTCATAGGTAGGCTAACACGTCGTGCATAACATCTATGTATAATGTGCCTATTCTTGTGGCTAGCTTAATTGATCAGACACTTAACACGGAATTACTCTGTGCCCTTTGGGCAATGTCTGGGGCTTGTAACTTTTAATTAATAGCAAGTAGTCCAAGCTACGTGTGGGAGAAAACCAAATTCATATGGCTGTCGTGACTACATACATTTGTAGTGTATCTCTGAGTAACATTTTCAAGAAGAAAACATTATTTATTGTCCTCGAAACTTTGCAATTAAAAAAGCCATACTCCTTTGCCATTGCATATTTCTTCCTTCCTGTGTGGTATAAGTCTTATTTTCCTAAGTTTATGAGAATGAACTACATGCGTATACTTCAAACAACAAAATTTGGACGGAAATTTTTACAAACCATATGCAAGGAAAGAAAAAATTATGAACCTTGGCAGTCTACATCTTGTCCACAATTTCACTACAAAACTGGCCCTGAAACTTGCTAAAAAACTGAAGTGTCAGGAACTGACACACATACAAATCACTTAAAATTCATGAGTTTGTCCAATCAGTTTACTTTCAAAAAATTGAAACTTTCTGAATGCCTCACAGTTACTGGTCTTTCAAGTACTTGTTCTGTAGCTCCTTTTGTCCATACTGAGTTAATGCAATTTGAGATTTTCATTTTTCTTCCTGAGTCTTGACTCAATCATAATGTAATAACCAGGAAATGAAAAGAAGTGAATATTTTTACAGACCTGCCAAAGGCTTTCAATCGATTTAGTAGCTTGAATTGTTTTTTTTATTTTTACTTTTTTCATCCTTACTAGCAATGGGCACATGGCAAAAAGAGAGATAATAATAAAATTATTGATGTCAGAAAACTGAGGGACATTGTTCTGTGAAGCGTGAAAATTATGTGATTTCCAGTGTTTTGTTGGGAGTTGGGTTGTTGTTAAGTGTAGCTCAAGCATTTCCATGTTATCCTTTTTATTTAGATGCATATATACAGGGCAGTCAGGTAGGTGTAAGTCTTATATATGTCAATTAACTGTCCCAGATTATCTGGGAGTGTCTTGGATACTGAATGAATCTCCCAGTCTCCTGTGCGGGCCATCAAATCTCCAGGATAAAAGTGACCTTTTCTCTTCTGTAAGGTAATATGTTAGTCCTAAATTTTCCCAATTGCCAGAATCCACAAATTTCTGGCTTTGAGCTGTGCCAACTTGTGAGTGCATTTATGCAGGATTTTAATACTATGGCGGTAAATTTTCCTTGAAATCATACAGAAAGAGCTGTATGCTACGAGCCCCTTGGATGAAATGGGGTTCAAAGGATGAAAAACATACCTCCCTTTGCCCACTTTTTCAGGTATGCTGAACAAGTTGAACAAATTTTTTGTGGTGGTGGGGGGAGGGGAAAGTTAATTTAGGGATGTCAAGTTCTTGGGGGAGGGGGAGTCCAATTTCTGTGGGGGTTAAGGGAGGGTTGAGGTAGCTTGTTCCAGGCTCCCAGGTAGTTGGGAAATCGAAAACAACTGCGTATGAAAAATGAGTGGGGGCTTGGGTCGAGCCAAAAAAAACAACAAGTTTTTGTGAACGATCCCTGATGCAAAGGGAAAATCTCCAGATTTTGGATCTCCAGGAGTTTTTTTGGTCCAAGAAAATTTTTTTTTCATCAAGCATTGGCTTCGTGGCAGGCTTCTTCCTTCCTTTCCTTTCCCTAACCCTTTCCCTTAGATCGCCTGCCTGGTTCCTAGGGTTCCTCTTCCATTCCTCAAAGGTTCCCGTTGCATTGTTGGCAATTTTCTGTCGAGAGTTAGCGAACACGTTAGTGTGCCGAAAAAGAAACTGAATTTACCTCACTGTAGAGAGTTAAAAATGTGAAGATTTGACCTTTTTGAAAATCCAATTGTACCTGTAACGCTTGTTGATCCTTTTGAGGTGAATACTCGGGAATTGTACATTGCAAAACTGCCTTCTCCTTCGCTCTACACGTACGTCATTCGTCCCAGCTTGTAATTTGTTTTAAGTTCAAACCCTTATTCGCAGCTTTTGTAAGGTTTATTGCTGTGGGATCGATCGTGAGAGTCTTTTCGTAGAACGACAACATGAATCGTAGGAAAACCATCGACTACACTGTCACTCGAAGGCCCAGGGATTCACATGGTCAGCTCAACACTTCCAAGTCTCGAGAAGACGAACGAGATCAGCGAAGTCATGATGGCAAACAAGCGAAGAAACCCTTCTGGTCAGGAGACGATGATAATTGGGTGAGTTAGATTGTATTTTTGTGTAATTACGGATGAGCGCTCAGCCTATAAAAAGACTGATAAAACAAACACAGTTCTGCCTGTTTAAAGCGCACAGCTTCGAAGTGAAATACGTGATCCAATCTGAACACACTGTGTGAGAAAATTCATCGGACGTTGTTTTGTAAACCTGAAACACCGATCAAAAATACTGACAAAACAAACAACGGTTTGCCTGTTTAAGGAGGAAGTCGCAAATTTGCAGTCCTCCAGAAAACCTTCCCAAGTTTAATAACCCCAAATTACTTTACAGAATCCTGCCACATCAGTGTATCCCATAATTTAAGCTTTGCATACGGTGTACATGTTAACGTTCAGACTGCAGACCATGGATGCAGAGAAACGCTGAAGACTTATCTAAAACAATTATTTACTGGAGGCACAGTTAAGCATCAGACTACCGTGCGGGAGGTCGTGGGTTCTAACCCCAACTGGACCAACACTCGTGTTCTTGAAATATCTCTGGTCACTTTTTGTGTGACCCAAGGACACCCTCGCCCTGCAGAGACAAGATGGTGTAGTCCACAGCATTTCCTGTGAATGCGTCTCTACATTCACAAGATGTGTAGGTCTATGCAGGAGAATATAAATGAACGCAGGAAGAATAAACAACTTGCGTGCACTCGAACCTCTGCCATTTCCAAACATGCTATTAATACCAGGAACCACCTGCTTTGGAACAAGGTAAAGTTTATTGATAGAGATTCACACTGATACAACCGAAGAGCAAAGGAAGTTATCGACTTAAGACTTTGAACACCCTAATAACATCAACAGGGATGAAAGAATCGAGATTCCTTAAGCAGAGATACTGACAATCAAGAAGCACGACAGAAGATTAGTACATCAAGGGAACCGCCAGTGGAACAATTTCAAACCCGACCTCTTGGGATATTACTCAAACGAACAGTAAGGAGCAAGTCCACCTATCACGGCTGACCACAGTAATACATAAAGAAGTGCGTAACAAGGTTACCTTACTGCCTAAAGCAGACCAACAGTAATCATTCGACATGTCATGATCTACAAACTAAGTGATAACAATGTGAAACAAACAATCATATATCTGGTTATTTATTTACGAGACACCTTGTTTGGCAGTGGTGGGAAAAATCTACCATTGGGATGGGTAGTACTTATCCAGTGGTTTCCCAGGAAAGTCAGAAAATAAATAAAAAAGAAAAAAAAATTGGTCTTGTTTTAGCACAGAGGAGGTTCATTTTCCAGTTTATGGTGTCTGTTGACCCTGAAGGGGCCGGAAATGACTTAAAATGCAACTGTTGTCTTTCAAAAATTCTGATTATTTAACCCATTGACTTCCGCGGGTTCCCCATTGACGAGTAAAATCGTCTGGCATTAGACTGAGTACATGTAAAATACGAAGTCTGGCCAGTTCAAGCCGGTTAGGGTGTCAAAGGATTAAAGGCAGGAGAAAATGATAAATTTTTGCAAAGGCAGACAACAAATGTCTGACATTGAAACAGCTTAACGTGTATTGATTATCAAAATAGTCAAGAGAATGTCTTGCTTGAAACTGAAAGAAAAAAATCAATCTTCAACTGATTAAAGGAAAGGAGGGATAATTATGTTTGAGTGGTGATTTCAACCCATTGGCTAAAAAAACTGAGAATTTAAACAATGTGTCAAGCAATAGTATGAGCTTTCTTTCTGTGGACTCTGTTCACAAAGACTTCCTGGTGTTCAGAAGGGCTGAAATATTTGTGATGCAAGCCATAGTGAGTTAAAACTTTGTTAATATATTGACCTGGCTGGCATGGCCTGGGCACTTTATATTAGTCACAAAAAAATAATTTTGCGCAAAATTCTTTTGTGGGCAATGATCTTGGGTGTATGGAGTATGTACTTGATCATTGGAAGTAATTGCCAAAATATGCACTAACATGACTTGTATAATTAATGTAATGAAAATTAATGATTTTTATTACTTTTATTTAATGACTCACCTGCAGCTCTGTACTCCGTCTGCCAACTTCTAGTAAAGTAAGTTTGAATATTCTATAATATAGAACTTTTTGGTTTTCTATGTTTTGGTCAAGGATTGGGGAATTGTTCATAACTGTTCAAAAACATTACTTTCATCTTTGTTTGCAAGGGTTATGTGGAATTTAATTTTTGTTGGTCATGCATTTGTGTCAGTTAATAAATTCCCCTTTGCCATGCTTCACCACCAAAAAAAAGATAATAACAACCTTTTAAAAGAGGTGAAAAAAACTTGTATCCTCCAAATACAGGAATTTCCCTGAAATTATTGATACATGTACCAAGTAGAACAGATGATTCCCCAAAATTAAAACTCTAGAACAGAGCGCCTAGTAGCTGGCAGAACTTAAACATGTGCAAGAGTTTCTGTGAAACTTAATTCAACGGCTTGGCTGCTCACACTGTTCACACAAGACAACCAATCCTTCCAGTGGAAAAGCAGGTGCTGCTTGCTCTAAAGCATTGACAGGCTTGTGAAGGCATTCAATACCCTTAGTTTTGAAGATAACATGGAGCATTGGATGTAGTTCCAGTGATCTGTCTGCTTCAAACTTTTGCCGTTTAATCGAGGCCTCTTTTCAAGTGTTGGAAAAAATTTTCAGTAGCGGTTCTGTTAAAATCAACTTACAGTATCTTTTGAGTAAGGAATGCAATAGAAATGAAGGGATGCTGATCGTCTAAAAGTCAAGTACCGGTACAATGTGCATTTCTTGGCGATAGGGGCATGATCAAATCTCTAACAAAAAGTTGATCAACTGCAAATGGTTTCATAGTCCTTTAAAAAGAAGGAAACAGGTAAATGCGTGCATAATTTATTATTAGATGTCATTCTATCGTGTAGAAATATTCTTATACTGTTTAAATTTGTAAAAACCTGAATGATGGTTCCTGGAAAAGGAAGGTTCATGAGAAATTACTCTTTTTGGTCTTCATACATGGGAATTGGGCAAAATTAATGCAAAGCTCTACTAGTCTGTGAGCAAGCTGTCAGAGTGGCGGTGAGAGCTTTTGCACAGGCTAAAGCTCTCAGGAAACCTTTTTTTGAGTAAGGCATGTTTATGTTCTGTAATTCAGATTAGACAGTAGTCCTACGACTACATGTAGATGGGTGCAATCATTACCTACCAGTCCAGTTTGCTTTGAAACTGTGATATGGAGACATTGTCATCGGCATTCCATCTCTATCAAGGAAAACATTATCAACACCAGCATCCTACAACAGTTCTACACATGTATGGGTCTTGCGGCTGATTTCAAGCCAATGTGCGGCCATTGCGAAGGGACATCTCCTTACCCATCTCTTTTTCTGCAAGAGTCAAAGTAGCATTCCTGTATGCCATCGATAAAAAGAAGACAGGTATACAAGTCAGAAGTCTTCTTCTGTGACCATAAAGAATGGCTTTATTGCAGTTTGATGGCTTGGGATGCCATATTCTTCAACTAAAATGCTGACGTGTAGGAAATCTTATATGAAGATCAAGGGAAAGTTTTTTTTTCAAGGTCTCTCAGTGGACCAGACTTCCAAGGTGTACATGCATCCAGGTAAAAAAGGCAGGCAATTTTAACTTTTTTATTGTAGAAATATTAAACATTATGTAATGACACAGTGTGCAGAATAGTGGATCGAAGAAGGCAAACTAGTTGGCATGTAAATGAAACTTAAGAATCTTTTATGAATCAACACAGCAACTAGGAACATTGATAAAAGGGGACTAATATTTTCTGAAGTTACAATGTAGGTAATGTTTTTTTTTAATTAGGAATGTTTTGATCATCTCTAGTGTCATTTCATGCTAGTGTCATTTCATGGAAATGTTATTGTCCTTGACCGACCTAGCCAGGTGAATGAAAAAGATTTGTTAACTACATGTTTACTGTTGGTCACATTATTTTGCCTGTGTTTGTCATTAAAGCCACACAACTGACCAATGGTTCAACTTGGAGTAGTTAATAACTTTTCACCGAAGCAGAGGCAACGAAACTGAGTTGAATACTTGTTTTAGTCTGATTATTATACTAAAACAGTGAAATAATATAGCACAAAAGACGATTTTAGCTCATTTATTCCTGCGATTACAATATGTTTGGGAGCAAATCCCGCTGGAGTTGCTAGGAGGTTAATAGCAAAGGATTTTCAGAGTTTAAGTAGCGAATGAGAGCATGCCTTCAATGTCTTTAGTCTGGTGCCTAGCTTGACTTGAACAACTTGGAAAGAGCTCAGCTTAGCAATAGGCACATAATCATTTGTGAAAATGGCAGTGTCATTGATGGTTCTGACAACATCTGTGGTTTTATTGCTAATAATGTCTCATTGAGCAAAATGAATTTAGTCTTGAGTTGTTACATATCCTGCTGTTGTGTAAGCATGGCACTACTGACGACAACATTTTTCTTCTTTCAGAGCTTTTTAGAGTATATTATACTCGGTTTTATATGGAAGGATATCATGCTATTAACAAGGATACTTTTGATGATATGTGTAGAAATGTGGGTCATACATGTATATTGAACTTTGTAGTTCATACCATACAAGTCTACAAAATGGGTATAAAACTGTATTTAACTCTGCAGAGTTGTACTGTACTTGAAACATGAGCTGCACGTAAAGCTAACATTTCAGTATTTGTGGCAAGAGGTACACTATTTCCTTTTTGAAAGTTTCATCCTTATGCTCGCTCAATGCATTATGCATTATGCATTTTGCAGTATACAGTACACTGTAAATTTATATGGATGTAAAGTGATAGTTGGCCATCAGCCTCCCTATTGTTTCTTTTGATGAATTATGACATAAAGTTCATTGCTGTTTCCACAAACAAAATTATAGGAATCTAAAATATGAAAAAATAGTGGCAAATTCTATCTAAATGAACTTTTGGGTGAGAAAGAACATTTTAGTTGTGTAATCTTTGACCCTTTTTGTGTAACAGTAGGAACTGTGACAAAATACATCACTGTTACACTAGTGTTTGCTTTTATTGAAACCAAAAAAAAAAAACTGGAGTGGTTCTAAATCCATGCATTCACTTGTGGATCATTTTTGCAAAGAAAACAATAATTAAAACTAGAAATGAGTTTGAAAACTACGAAATCAGTGCTACAAAATTGTATTGTTTTACTTTGTGAATCTCTTCTGATTTGCAACATTAACAACCTGACTAAGACTTTTGTAAAATTTGTTTCACTCTCTAGGGAAAGGATTCAAAATACAGTTCTCTTCAGCGAGATGCTGTTCTGAAGAGTCTTCAGGAAGAAATATCAAGAAGCGTCCAGTCTCAAGAAACCAGGGATAGCCATTCCAGAGAAAGAGCCACGGGGTCAGTGACAATGGGCGAATTTTCAAAAGATGCATACAGCTCGCACAGCAGGTCAAATTCCAAGAAAGTGGAGTCCCGCGATGCCAGAGACAAGCAGCGTAAGGAGCGCAATGACAGGAAAAGAAGTTATAGCCCAGTTGATGACAAAACTTCACATAGCAAGAGTCGAGAAGACACAACAACTAAGCGCAGTCGTAGTACAAATCTCGGAGGTCTTCGAGACGACGATGATCTGCGGAATGTCCTCACCCAATACCAAAAGAGTAAGTGGGATGATGATGATAGTCGCAGCAGAGACAGAAGACAATATGATAGTAAGGACAGAGGAAGGAATTCTGATCTCAAAGGAAGTTACAGGGACAAAAACCACCAGCCGATAAACAGGGAAAGGAGGAACTCCAGGGAATATTCAAGTGGTGACTACACCTTAAGCAAACAAGAAAACAGAGAAAGCATAAGCGATAGACTAAGGTACATTGGTCAAAGAGGGGGGCATTAAGTGTTGTGGTTTTGACCTTTTTCGATTGATTTTTGTGCCAAAAAACGTAGGTTTTAGCATCTGTTGTGGTTTGTGTTTTTTCCATTTTCGCACTTGGTTTGCGGCAAATTTTGGATTTGATATCTGCTGATGTGTTTTTTGATCTATTTGGTATACAGTTTCAGTTCGGCAACTGACTGGACGTTTCACGACATAACCTCTGTTTCGCGAAATTAGCCTCCCGACACAGACTCAAGTTCGTATGGGCCATGTATTGTCAGTGAAGTAGTTTGATTACAGTTTTAAAAGCTTTTGATAGTTTGGCTTCCGGTTTTCGATTTTGATGAAAATATACATGTAAATCAATTTTTCGGTTTTGCTGTTTAAGACCCCAATAATCCCTTCCATAAAGTAGAGAGGTAGTAAAACGCTCTATCAGTTATTACGTGTATGTATAGTGCATCAATAATATTGAAGAATTCAATGTTCATGTTCCAGGACGTTAAAGCCATTTTGCTGCGTCTCACAACTTTGTGAGACAGATGTTTTTGCATCCACACATTATGGCTTACCAATTGCAGATGATAAGTAAAACAGTAGGGCATTTGGACCCTCATTTTATTTCAGATAAAAGTGTAACCAACTGGAGTATTAAACTATGGTGTACTCAGTTTTTAATTCCATAACAGTAGATGCGCGTTTTTTTTGGCATATGTCATAACATGAATCTTTGTGTTAACGTAGATGGTTTTGTGTCTTAGGGCTTTGAGTGGAGAGCATAAAGATTCTATGTATGGATTGGATCAGGACAATGCAAGAAATGCAGGAATTGGAGATTCGCTGCAGAGTTTCGACGATTTATCCCTGTTTAAGAGCTCAAGCTTTAGCAGTGATACTCTGCAAGTTCTTTCTTTGCCAAGCCTAGCAAGCAGAGCCACTGAAAAGTACAGAAGTAATTTTGAACTTGGGAGACCGTTTTTTGGGTTTGAATCCGAGGATCAAGGAAAGGGCCAAGGTACATAAATTATATTTCTGTAACTTTTGGCTAGCATTAGTGTTAGTAGTAATTGCAAAAAGAAACTGTTATGATATTTGAATTAATATTCAAAGAGCATAACTGTTTTTAGGTTGGTAACTTGAGCAAGCCTCCTGAAAATTGCACTTGAATTGTTCAATGTGACTTTTCACACATTAAGTGCCATTATTTGTGGTTTATTTTAGATCACCAGGAGTCAAAGTTTGGTGGTGATGCCAAAAGAGATGAAGTATGGGGTGTATCTACTGATTCCCTTCCTGGCCAGAGAGAGACAAGATTTAGCGACATCTTTCGCAGCGATAACTTTTTGATGGCACCAGACGGAAAGGAGCGGATGAAAGACCAGTTAGCAAGCCAGAATCAAAGCTCCAAGGCGCAACAAAATGAAAGAGACAAGAGTAGCACTTCAACTGTGGGACTTAAAGTGAGAAATCCCATAACATCCAGTATAATATCTGTGACTACTGGCTCTAAAAGCTCTCCATCAACCAGTACCAATACTGGTCCAAAACCGTTATTTCGCTCAGGTTTTCTGCCAAGGCAGATTAAAGCGCCCCTTGGAAAAAATGCTCAGAAAGTTGGACAAAGCCAAAAAAGTGATTCTCCACCTCCGCTATCAAAAAAGAGTGGGTACTTCCCCAGAAGCACCGACCAAAAATCAAGGTCACGTAGTAGAAGTTCTGAAAGAGATGATATTTTCAGTACCCTTGGGAATAACAGCAACTTAAACAGGGAGAGTAAAGGTACATTTACAAGCCAGAATTGGTCTTGTTTAGATGGGAATGAGAACAAAGACAAATCAAAGGAAAATAAATTTCTTGTTAACCCTCAACAATTGGTTGAAAGTATTCATGGCAGAGGTGGCATGATAAAGAATAATGGTTCCCGTGGGGGATTGCAACAGAGACCTCTCGGAAGGGGTGATGCAACGGCCAAAAATCCCGGAAGAGGCAGGGGAAGACGTGGAAGAGGAAGAGGGGTAGCTGCTGGCAACAGAGGCAGAGGTGTCAATCTGAGAGGAAGAGGAATAGCAATACGTGGAAGAGGCAGGGGTTTGTCCCAACGTGGTCGCCTTCCAATTGGTGCAACGGTTCGAAACATCTTCAGAAAGAGTAGCTCTCCAAGTCAAACAGAAGGGAGACATCAGAGATCTTCCAGGTCCCCTGGTAGCTCGAGGGGAAACGAAAGCAGGGGAAGAAAGGAGAAAAGGAGTCGAAGCCGAAGCAGCAGCTATTGCAGCACCTGCAGTAGTGGCAGCAGTAGTACGTGTCATAGCTGGCGGAGCAGAAGCCTCGACAGGGTTTCTGAAAGGAAACACAAGGGGAGCCACAGGCATATCCATCACCATGAAAAACGGTCTAACTTACAAGGGGACGACAGAAAGTCTCAGGAGGCACTGGAAAAGCTGAAGGCTGATATTAAATTTATGGAAAAGGAACTGGACGAGAAGAAGGTTTCAGATACATCTACCAAAAAGTCATCAGAAGAGAAAGCCGGGGAGAAGTCTTCTAAAGACACAGCTAAAAGTAAAACAGATCCCCAAAACAGCAAGGATACACCAAGAAGTACACTACACCCCAAAACAACCAAAGACATTCCTAAGAGTAAACTGGACCCAAAGAAATCCAAAGAGAAAGAAAAAAGCAATTTGGACCCAAAAAATAACAAAGATATACCAAAAAGCAACTTAGAAGCGAAAGCTAGCAATGATCTGTCAAAAAGAAAAGTGGTTTCCAAAACCATGAAAGAGGTACCAAGAGATAAATTGGACCCAAGGGCTTCGAAATCTGACGCAAAAAGTACTGTGTATACAAAATCTACAGGTGATGTGTCAAAAAGTAAATTAGACTCAAGGAAAAGTACGAAAGATTTATCCAAAAGCAAATCGGAGACAAAGAGTACCAGGAGTGTCTCAAAAGATGAAAGTGGGAACCTGAGAGACCAGAAGGGGTTATGGAAAGGACAAAGTGTTAAAGAAGAGAGAAGTAAAAGTCCTTTTGAATCTAAGAGAGAATTCGAGAAGAAGAGCGAAAGTTCCAGAGAAGTGATATTTAAAAGTGATAAACGGAAAGAATCTCCCATTGTTGTAAAGAAGGAGAAGGACTCTCCCGCAAGGGAAGTCAGAATCATCAGTGAAAAGAGGAACAAAGGGAATAGAGCCCATGAGGACCAGATGGGTTCAGAGATGAAAATCGACTCATTGAAGATTACAATTGACCAGTCTGATCGTGCTTTGGGTGGAAAGAAGTATTTACGGAGGAGTGGCAGAGACAGCGAGAGAAGTACTCGTGAAACAAACAGGTCCTCGTCTAAGTCCCCTCCTGGAAAACAAAAGAAGAAAGAAAAAGAAAAAGTCAAGTCCAAGAAGGCAAAGAAAAAGTCCAAGAAAAGGAAGCAGGACAGGCGAAGTAGCGAGTCAGAAGATGACTCGGTTTATAGTAGCACATCAAGTTTTGATAAGGGTTCTCAGTACATGCTTCATTCTCCTGGTGAAAGAATTGTAGATTTCTATCCTGAGGCGCATGAATCCAACAAAATCGCCGTGCATTCTGCTAAGCGCAAATGGAGTGAGACTAATTACCCAAGCATTCAGCAGTTGTCTGAACGTGAAGCCCTAAAAGGGACCTCGTCCAGAAGTAATTTGATCACAATTCCACTGTCAAGAGAGGTCACTGTTCACCAATCATTTGAGCAAAATGTCAAAGGTGGCCCACCTTCCCATCCAGAAAGGCACGAGGTTCCAGGGAAGAAAGAAGGAAGAGTTGAGGATGACAGTGATCTAATCTACTCAGAGGTTTCTTACACTGGAACTGACCCCAGTGTTGATTGGGAAGGGACTGAATTTGCTGAAGAACACGAAAACCAAATCGATGGTACTTTGTATCAAGACAGTGAAGTACAGGAGTGGGTGCCAGAGTATGAAGAAGGGGCTGAATACTACTATCAAGAGGGAGCTGAGGGTGAAGTCTATGAAGAAGAGCACTACTCCTACAACGAGGAAGAAGCTTGGCAGGCTAATGAGGAAGGAGAAGGAGAGTATCACGAAGAAGAATGGTACGGAGATGAATATACCCAGGAAGGTGTAGAAGGTGGAGAAGGTGAAAGTGCCGAGTATGAAGGACAGTATTACCTTGGCGAGGATGGGTTGTATTATCCTGTAGACGGTGAAGCTTATGAAGAGTATCAAGGGGAGTATAATGAAGGGGCTGTGGAGGGTATGACTGCATATCCAGAGGAGAGTGTACATAATGCTGCAGATGATCATGGATACGAGCATCTAGAAGAAGGCGCAGAATGGGTACAGTATGAGGATGGTACCACTTACCAAGGTGAAGAAGGATGGGGTCAAAGTGAAGTGGAGGTACAGTGGGCTGAACAGCAAGAGGGCTATGCAGGAGCAGAGGCAGGATGGAACGCTGAGTATTCCCAAAGCGATGAGTATGAAGCCACTGGACAGGTGTATGATACAGGGGCAGAGTCATTTATGCCACAAGAAAATTATGGTTTAGGTGAAGAACAAGGGTTTGACCAACAGTTAGCACAAGATCAGTGTTACGCAGAGCCTCCTGTTGAAAGCCATCAGCCTGAACATATTTTTCAATCAGGGGTGCAAGAGGAATCCATGGAACCTATCTTCGTTGCCAAAGATGAGTCCGATTCTAGTGTCAAGGATAACCAAGAAGAGATAAAACCTCTCAAGTCCATTCTAAAGAAGAGCAAATATGGACAAAATATGGGTACAAAGCTTGTCAGCGAACGACTTGCTCAATTGAAGAGTCAGGGAACAAATAAACTGGAAACTCCACAGCTTGGGAATACCACCAATTCTTTTGCAAAGACAAACGAGAATGCCAAGCAAAATGCAGAAAAACAAGTGGCATCCTCTGCTCAGACTGAAGCGGAGAAGTATCGCGAAATGGAAGAAGCAATTTTGTCATCCCAACCTAAAGATGCAGTAGGCGCGGAATACGTTGTGCGTCTCCGTGAAAGTGGGACGGCCAATTTCTTTTGCCAACTTTGTAAGTGCCACTTCAATACCCTGACAGCGAAAAACTTGCATGTTAAGGGAATGAAGCACATAGAGCTCTACGTCCGATTGAAGTCGTCACTTTTAAAGTCAGTTATAAAGGACACCAAGACTGATACTCTGAAAAGGCCATCTGGTCAGGATCCCTCGGCTGGAGGAAAACTTCCATTTTAGTACCGTTTGCATGGGACAACTCAGTTTCCAGTGCGTAAACGCCACCCATATTTCTGCCAACAGTCAGTGTGACCAAGAACGACAGGGTGGAAAAGTTCTTTTACCAAATTTTTCATGCGCCAACTACTTGAAGCCCAGAGCCAAGTCAGAGACATTTGAATAACCTTGTTTTACAAGTGTAGGTGCCGTACTGTTTCCTTGGTTGAAAAAATCAGCTACGCTTCTACAATACACAAGTAAATGTGTTACTGAATCCTTCAATCGATTTGTACAGAACGGCGAATAGGTTTGAATGGGCACTGTGGGTGATTTAACGGCAAATGAACGCTCTCGGTGTTTAATAAGTGAACGAGAGTTTCAATGCGTGTCTTGTGACAAAAAAAAATCGATTTCCCACTTCAACCAGCGAGTGCGTTTTTTGCTGCCAAATCACAAACTAGAAGTTCTTAACCGCAAGTATTAAAGCGCAAGATTATAATTTGAAGTCTGCTGGAGAAAACCCTGCTAGCAGAGCCTTTCTTTTGCTTGCTCGATTTTGGCGTTCTCGAGAAAGATTCTGCATGAATTAAGTAAGATCTTTATTGAACATGCGCTGCATGTTGCCAAGATACAGTTTCATCTTGATTCTTCATGGTACAGCGGGCTCAATTATAACCATCGGTTTTATCACTAAACGGATTCTCGCACCGGAAAAATCAGTTTGACGAGAGAAAACAAGATTGACTAGTCCCGAAGTTCGGGCTTCGTGCGGCCACTTCATAGAGCGGACGCGGTTTAGTCAAAGCCTCCTTTTCACATCAATAAAGAAAAAGACAGAAGGAGGTCCTGCTCGCAGGGTGGCCGGATAAGTGCACTGTCCGAAATGTATTTGAGAACCCAAACGAGAAATCTCGGTTACTTTTTCTCCGACTTTCAAGATAAAGTGAATCAAGAGAACCCCCTTATTTCATTTTTTTTGAATTATGATATCGAGAGCCGTTTTGAAGAGGACGTTTTATTTTCTTGATTGAACTTAGCCTTTCATTATTTATTCGTTTTTTTTATCGGATACATTAGGGTTTGCCTGGTTGACTTGAATATAAAATAAGGGATTGTTGGACTGTTCATGACTTTATTTCCTTTATCAGTCGAAACGGAAACCCCACCACATTTCCTCGACTCCTAGAGGCGATCTCTTGCCTTCTATGACATTCTTGTGTAAAGTTGGACACTCTTAGCTTGGGTTAAATGTATCATGTAAATACTTCAGGGCCACAAGAAGATAGGTGCCTTGTTTTAAAAGCTGTTATATGCATTCCATTGTTAAGAAGGAATTTCGCAGATGGATGAATTTCGCGTCAAGTTGTACGGTGGGCTATGTTGTTTATTTCGTTTGAGCAAAACAATATGGTCGCTAGTTTCGTGTTGCATTCCATCTTTTTGGATTATTTTCCACCATAAAGTTTTTAGTCCTGGTTATTCCAGGGGATCTTAACTCTTCGCGATTATTGTAAAGCCATTGCTTTGTCATTTGTATCTAGCCCAATGACATTGTGTTTTTTTTAAACACCAAAAAGGTAATGTAGGGCAGTTACCTAAGTTAGAGCGCATTTGATGGACCCTATTCCAAAACAAGGATAGATTTCTCGTCCTCGATAAATGGACCTCTTTAGCTTGTACGTTTTGTTTTCCCATTTCAGACCACGTGATGTTACTCTAGGGAATAGTTTCTTTCAGCTTAGCTTAGCTTATTTCGAGCGAACTCGAACTCCATTAACTAGCTTCATCCATTCCTTCCGTTTTCCCATGATGCTCTTCAGTTCAGCAATGCTCAAACAAGTATCATTTCGCAGCTGGTCTACGTATGTTGTTGCTGGTCTTCCTCTCTTTCTTGCGCCATGCTTTGGTTCCCAGAGTAGTAGTTCATTTATCATCTCATCCTTTGTTCTCCAACAGTGTCCTGTAAACCGCAGTCTCCTGATCTTCAGTGTATCTGTAATCTTAGGAAGGTTGCCGTACAAGTGTCAAATGTCGATTGTCGTCTTATTCACGTACATATGTATGCATAACTTATAAAAAAGAACAAAGGAAAATTCCCTTGGGAACATCACGTGGTCTTAAGTGGGAAAACAAAACGTACAAGCTAAAGAGGTCCATTGTGGAAAATTCTAATTTTTTTGGTCTTTTACAAAGCCTTGCCTTTTAACGTTGTTACAACAAGGCTTCATTATTTTAAGTGGCTCTGTTTAGATTGCTTTCGTATTCAGTTCCAGTAGCACTGTTAAAAACTGTCCTCTACATAAACTCAATTGTTCCTTTTACCGCTTGTCCTTATTACGAAATAAGGTCAATTATATTATAGGGAAAGTACTCTTAGCCCTCAATTAACGAAATATAGTTTATTAATAAGAGTTTTGCGAAACAACAAGGTAGACTTGAAACAATAAACAAGAGTACCATGTTAAAAGAGCGAGTGAAATTAATAGGAAAAGAATATTTATGCTGGAATACTGGAGGTGACACAGTGGGACAAACAACGGCCCTTCTTACTGAGTGATCTATGCCCTTTCGTGTTATGTCCCAATTTATGCAGAATCTTGAGTTCTTGAACATTTACCTGGACTGGGAACTTTAAGGACCCTCAGAATTAAGTCTTAACGACAGACTTTGGCTTTTGCTGCTGGTGATGAAAACCACAGTTGGTTTTGCGATGCTTGCAATGCACGTGCCGCGCTGAACCAATGAAATGACTAGTACGCGTACTCAACTGGTACCAATCCCAGGCATTAAGCAAAAACAAGGAGCGTTTACCATTTGTCAACAAAAACCGAAAATTCCGGTTGGAAATTCAAATCATACCGCTCATTCCACCGGAAAGGTTCCGAAAAAGGTGAAAATCCTCAGACGTATTCCTCTTTTCCCGTTTCAACCGAAATGACCCGAAAAATCCTGTACCATTTGTAAACTCCCACTCGACCCAGGTCACTCCGCCCTCTTTTCGCGCCTTTCGACACTGAAAACCTTAAATAACAATGACCACAACCAGGTTTTCTGAGCCCGCGAGACTGAGCACCCCCAGCAAACCATTGTTTTAACGAAAACCGCTGGTCAGCAACCTGGTTCTGGTCATTGCTGTCTAAAGTCTTCCTTTCGACACTGCGGATGCAGCCGCCATTTTGATTTGTCGTTGTTTTCTTCTAACCGCGAGAGACTCGGGCCTGGCGAAACGCCACACCGGGAAAATCATGTACCATTACGAGCGTTCCATTCCAACCGGATTTTCCGTGAAAATGGTAAACGCCCAAGAACTGAAGTCCCAAAGAAAATATTAGATTCAACAGGTCAAAATACTTCTCTAAAAGGAAACGCAAGCTTCTTTTTAAATAACAAATGCTTCTTTCTGACAGTAGGGAGTTTGAGAAACGACGACGTCTACGACAGCGACAAGGCCATAAAACAATAATATCATTGGTTAAAAGAGCTTAAATAATCGTGCTGCACGTGCAGCACGGATTTTAGCAAGTATCTTAGCGGTCCTCTTCATAACGACGACGTGAAATCACCAAATTTAAGTTTTTGACGACAACGTAAGCATGCAACAGAGAATGTTTCATTTTCTCTTTTCACTCTGAAACCTCTCGTATCAATTTATTTTTAGGATACGTCGTTCATATTGTAGGACGTGAACGAGACTGAATTATCGCGAAAGACTTATGATAGAGTCAAGTTATATTTTGAGGTGACGTTTTCGTCGACTGTCGCCGTCATAGATCTTAAAGACCCTAGATTCACGTGCGACGTTGTACAGGGAACTCCGTATCCTTTCCGTAGTTTCAATATGTCTTTCGTGTACAGTTTCGTTATAACTACGTCTTCCACGGGCTTCTTACGAATTCACAAAATGACTACAGTCTCGGTCTCAAATGTTGTAACACAGACGGCAAGTTGCCCTGTCTCCCCCTTCAATGTTGATGTTTATGGGTTGGAGTGCAAAAACCAACCGGTCAATGGAACGTTGATGGGAGGGAGGAGGAGGTGTACGTTATTAACAGCTTTGATGCGCTTCACTTGCTGTTCAAACGAAGTGTTACAACTATTTATGACCGAGATTGTAGCTTCTCGTTGGCTTGAAAGCTCAACTGGTAGAGGACTGCACCCTTGTTGCAGAGGTCATGGGCTGGCATCCCGTTGAAGCCTGAATTTGGAGTAAGGTTTTAAACAACGATGATTGAAGTTGTCAACTTGAATGGGTCATCTTTTTGTAAGGCCATTTTTGAGCCAAGGGGATTAGGTAGTAGCGCGAGCGCAACGATCCGCCAACGCTTGGAAATCTGAGCCTAGTGGTGATACGACCATTCAGTAGGAAAATCTGACAAACAAGCATGGCGAGAATGTACCGCTTTTACTGGCTTTAGAATCGTAACAATCCTCTTTTTTAAACTATAAAGGAACTTACTTTCAACGTAGAGAAGTACCAAATGCAGTCCCTTGTAGTTCGAAAATGCAATGTATCATTGTCATCCGGGTGACCGGGCAGATGTGCAACCTCGAATCCAGGCTCTCTCTCTCTTCTCCTCCCTTGTCGTCGACAATGGGCCATTTCCGAGTTGCTGTTTTTCTCGATTTCAAAGTGAGTCTTGGTGCTCAATTATTGTAAGGGAAATGAGTTTGATTTGCATAAGAATACGCAACTCATTTCCATTTGAATGGTTGTTCACCAGGACTCGCTTTGAAACTGAGGCATGCAGCAACCCGGAAATGGGCTATTTGTCGTCGGCGACAAGGGAGGAGAAGAGAGAGTGCCTGGGTTCGAGGTTGGTTGAATTGTTCAGATGACTGGAATTTCCAGCCAAGTTACCGAGATTTCGGCAACCGGGCTATTTTTTGACGGGGAGAATAGGCTATTTCCGAGTTGCTGTTTGCCTCTGGTTGCTAAACCATTCAAATGATAATGAGTTTGATTTGCATGAAAAAACACC
Source organism: Montipora foliosa (assembly GCF_036669935.1). NCBI lineage: Eukaryota > Metazoa > Cnidaria > Anthozoa > Scleractinia > Acroporidae > Montipora > Montipora foliosa. The sequence continues at coordinate 26,238,444 of NC_090869.1, read as the reverse complement.
ACTCATTCCCATTTGAATGGTCATCACTTCTTTCCATCCCTCAAACTGACAACTCCCTTTTCATTCAAGTTATACGACGTACAGTCTACTTTAGACTTCAAATCTACTTCAACGAAACAAAGATTTTAAACAAGCTGAGAAGATTTACAATAGGCGAGGCAAAGAGTTGAACCCGGATCGATGGCCTCACCTTGCAGTTTCCGATATTCACTAAACTAACGAGACAACCTTCCGGAAAATCGAATTTTTTAGAGTATGGAAATAGTAGTACCCAGCAAAACAAGTGAAAGTTAACCGTCTTCAACGGGGTTTTTAGACCTAAATACTGTAGATCAGCGCGGCATAGCTTAGAAAAAAACGCTATTTCTTGTTGAACTAAAGCAGAAATTCTGCCTGTTTTCATTCTTTTTAGAGCGGTAAGCTTGTCAATATTAACATGGGTTATTGCGTCGTGTAATTGTTACGAAATGTCCAATGTCAGTTTGATGGATGGAAAGTAGTGTTGACCCAACCGGTCCGAATGGTTGTGCCTCTGGACTTGCTTTGAAACCGAGGCAAACAGCGGTTCGGAAATGACCTGATGCATTCTCTACTTGCACAAATCCAAAGATACAGCACTTTTACCCCCCAAAAATTTGCATAGGCATTGTTTTGGGACATCTTCATGTCCCAGGAGAAATTGCAAACAAGACGTTTCTAAATTGAATGTTACCTTGCGAGTAAAAACAGCAAGGCTACTGCAAAGAGGCCGAATCCCGGAACCGGCCCATCTCACCTCCCCATAAACACAATTTTATAAAGAAGTTCACCCTGGGATGTAAATCTCATCACAGCTCACAATCCCTTAAATTCCCCACTCCCCCGGGAACAGAAGATTATCAAATGCCCGGGGGGGGGGGGGGGGAAGGATCTTGAAGTTTCGATTTGATCGGTGCATTAGTTTGAATCAACCCTGTGAACTTTACCATTTGGGTCGACCCAAATAGGGATTTCAGTTTGGTGCATGAAAAGTTCGACGCTTGAACTGAGCCTTAGTTCGCTCTGGAGAAGGGATCACGGTTGAAACGTTAAATTCCTAATCTCCTCTCCCCCTTTCTTTATTTCCCCTACTTCATTTCGTTTGGCTGGTGACAAAATCTCTTGCTTGTCGCGAGCCAAAAGTTTTGTCCGGTGGACAAGTCACTCTCCGACAGTTTTGGTCTGTGCAAAGATCTCTTTTTCTTGTCACGGAACCGTGAATATGCAGACTGTCATAGCAAAGTAAAGGCGTGTACCAGAATCTTGGACGACGTATATTTTGTATTCTGAAAAATGACTTATTGACTGGATAAAATGATCCGTTCTGTGCCCCATTGCACAGTTCTGCCACATCCTCTGTGCTTTATTACTAGCCTATTTTGAACTGATATAGCTGTTCAAATGTAAAGATTTGTAAGACCTTTCTTAAGCCAGTCTCAGTCACTTCCACCTTGGCAATTTGTATGAAGAATTATTCATCGTTACACGATTGTTTCAATATGTTTCTTTTTTTTCAGCATTGACGGCAAGGTAACAGTTCTCCCTGTGTCAACGCAAACAGCAGGAAGGAAATTGACTTCATGACATCTTGGATGCTCAAAGTTCTGGGTGCATTCGTTCCCGAACCAGACCTTCCATCTGTCACGAATGTGCCATAGGACACATTAGGACCGTTTATACGAGAGAAATAAGCCGCGGCTTGCATAAGACGCGAGCACCCCGTTTAAATGACACAAATCGAAGTTCACGGCTTACTCCATCCGCAGCTAGCTCAATCCGCGGCTTATCCTGGCCTAGGGCTTTCGGGCTGTGTATATCTTGCCCGCGGCTTATCGTGGACGTGAAAGTGTTCGTTTAAAATGTACTCGAGTGTTGTCCGTCGCTTGCTCAAGCCTTGAACGGCTTCTGCGCATGCACTTGTCTTGTTTTACAGCCAAGACTTACTTTTTGCTCCCGTCCATTCGCCTGAGAAAAATAGCGAGCGCGAGCAAGGAATCACGTATTTGTAAAGAAAACCATTCAGCGGAAAAGTGAATGTAGAGTGCCCCGGAAGAGAAACAGCCTGTCACTATTTGTGGTGGTATCGAAATTGCGTAGGAACTTGATAATTGCGTCACTTCAGCCAGTGAAAGTTCTGCAGCACATCGCAAGTGTTCGTTTGCGACTCAAGTTACCGGATTACATGTAAAACGCATTTCATACTTCATATTCAAATTGTACGCAAGTTCTGACACGTACCTTAATATAAATTCAAGTGTGCAACCGTTAAAAAAAGCCCATTTGCAACTGAAGATGACATGAGTATGTCGAAACATGTATTGTAAATTGAAAACTGTGGTTTTTTTTTTTTTTGAAAACTTTAGTTCAATAATTTTTCATCGCTTGTTTGCTTACTCGAGCCTTTCGTCTTTTAATTTCGCAAATCTTGCGCCAAAACGAGGCACCAATCTTACCCCAAAACGACGCGTCAAAATAAACTACATCATCATTGGGCCGCGAACTTTTATTCGAGCATTTCGCGTTTCATGTAAGCCGCACTCGTACAAATGTCCCAGTTCGCGTTCTATATAAACCGCGGCCAGTGTAAGCCGCGGCTTATTTTCCCTCGCATAAACGGCTGTAATACTATTTAATTTCACGAAAAGAATCCCATTCCACGGTTGCTTGAAAGATATTTTTCTGATTGTTATTACCTTCAGTGCAAAAACAGAAAGAATATTAAAATAACTGCGACTGAGTTTTCTATAGACCTCAGCGGAGCTGTAGCTCATTTATGTTTGAATTTTGCCTAATGCAATAACCGCCGAAAACATGTACACAGTGGTGTCGATAATATTTCATATATTTTTAAGTGTGACGTAATGGGTTACCATAGCAACGGTCGATCCATCCAAAAGGCGCGATCCATTTGGACAAAAAGTCCGGTTCAAATTTCCAGCCGTCAAATGGAACAGGAATTTCCCGGTAATTCCGACATTTCGGAAAAAATGGTCAACTTTGAGAGTTGCCCAAAATTTCCGTAAATTACTGTTCCATTTGATTCTGAACAGAAAATTCCGAATTTTTTTCACAAATGGATCGCGCCCCAGGAAATTTCCGGAATTTCCAATATTTCGGAAAAATGGCAAACTTAGGGAGATTGACCAAAGTTTTCTAAGTAAACGTTCCGGAAAAGACTGTTCGGTTTGATTCTAGACCGGAATTTTTGCCCAAATGCATCGCGCCCTTTGTCTTTGAATGCTTTTAATATAATTACAAATAATTACATGGGTGATTATTGAAAATCCCCTGCGCTGATTGGTTGCACTTGAGGTGATAATTATGCGATAATCTCCTAAGCGGTTCTTTTTAAAATGGCCGCAAGCCGTTTTGTCGAGGTGACGGACAAGTTTACGTTAAAGTTTATTATATATTCACCTTTCGTACATTTTCCATTCATCCTTACCCGCAAGATAGCCTAGCTAATCGAGGCGGATAGGAACAATAAAAGATTACAATAATAGGGGTTGAGACAACAATACACGAAACATCAACATATTAGGTAAAAATGACAGGGAGTTCATAAATTAAAAAGTTGGTGGAATAAAACAAATGTATAACTGAAATGAAGCAGAAAATTTTAAATTTAATATCTACTAAATATTTCAACTAAAGCGTGCACAGAGGAAGAAATTAACCGTTTTAAGGTGGCTCAAACCAGTTTAAACGCTCTCAAGTGGCGCTCTTATTAGAAGGATCGGCACCAAAACGTTGTATCATGTATTAGCAATATTGTGGTACCAAATGAAACGCGAATTATTGCTGAACAAGACACACAGACATTATTGTGACAATATATCTCACCGTGGCAACGGGCAAGCCCTGTAAAAACACCCTTTATTTTGTCTTTAGTTGCTTATATCTCAAAAACGAACTAGGTGACCCCATTTTTTTTTTATTTCTGAAAAGTAATCAGAAGGCCAAGATGAAACTTTCTGCAAAGATTAAAAAAAATTCTGTCCAGAGGATTCAGAGCCACCTTAATTTTGTGATTTTGTTAAGGTAGCTCTGAACCCTCTTGACAGATTTGTTTTACCCTTTGCCAAAAGTTTCATCGTGGCCCTCTAATCACTTTTCAGCAATAAAAAAGGATAGTCACCGAGTTCGTTTTTGAGATATGAGCAACTAAATGCAAAATATAGGGTGCTTTTGCTTAGCTTTCCCGTTGCCAAAGTAACCTATTACATCACAATAATAATAATAATCTCATTTTGTTTGGAAATAATCGGTGTTTCATATGGTACCATAACATTGCTGTTACCTGATACAGTGTTGTAGCGTCATTCGATCTGAAGAGAATGTCTTCTCAGTGTTGAAACCCTTTCGAGCCTCCTGAAAGAAATGTATTTTTTTTTCAAATAATCACCAATGTTATTACACTAAAACAATTATTCACCTCACACCGATATTCACCTCGCCTTCGGCGAATAATTGTGAAATATCTCATAAACGACCTCGGTGACCCTAATTTTATATTTCTGGAAAGTAAATAGAAGGCTAAAATATGAAATTCTTTGCAAAGTTTAAAAAATCTCTGGAGCGGATTCGGAATATACAGGGTGGCTTTGAATGACTTTGGCAAACATTTAGCATGTATTGTTTGTTTGATGTGGGAGGCCGTCACCACCAAAAATACAAGTATTCGTATAAAAAAGCGTTCTCTGGTTAAAATTTTTCTTTATATAAAATGTAAGCTTTCGGCTTCCAGACTAAAGTCTTTAAAAACTAAAATGTAAATGCACGAGATGGAAATATATACAAAACGGAAGTGTGAAAAAATTGTAAGAACGGAAAAATGCGCTAATCTAAAAGAATAGAGTATTGTTTTGGCAAAGGCTTGGAGTTATTGTCGGCTTCATTAGTGTTAGCGGTGTGCCAAGATTCCAAAGTTTTTCGGATTCGGAAGTTTCCCTTGTCAAATACTCTGGCATTGTTGAAATCAATAGAGTGATTGTTACGCCAAGCCTGAGCTGAAAGATTAGAGCCAGTTTTACAGTTTTACATTGCGAATATGTTTCTTTTTCCTCGTTGAAAAACACCTTCCAGTCTTACCAATGTAACTCCAGGAACAATCGGCGCAAGGGATTTTATACACCACATTGGTTTGAAGTTCAATAGGAGGCCTAATCTTGGGGGATGGGAATTCTTGCTGTAAAGTCTTGTGAGGTCTAGTTTTTAAAGGCTTTAGTCTGGAAGCCGAAAGCGTACGTTTTTATATATGTGACACAGCTTTCTTTTGCTCTAAATTACCACTTTATTACGCAGTAAGACCCTGGCAGCTGAACATCTGAAGGACACGATATAAAAGTACAAAGAAAACCAAAACAGCGAACAAAACTCAATACAGAATAAACACGCCATACACTATGTCATGTATGCGTATGTGTGGCCTTATCGGCCCCAGGGCCCATGTGAGCGCATGAAATATGCACTCGCACATGCTTCCCTGCTGAGGTTGGAGTCCTCGACAACCTAATAACTCAACCAAAATCTAGATTCACTTGATCACGTATGAACAACAAGGACATTAAGCTCCTATTTCTGAGTATTCTTAGCTAACAACTGCATTAAAAACAAGTTGGATTGTGCTACACAGTTCAGTATTTGCGGGTCTATCACTGCCGCTTCCACGCTTTCCCCCATCGCAGGTCTCGGCAAGTGGTGAGGATTGGAGTGTTGTCCAGCTCTCATCCGGGTAGAACGTCAGACCGGAGGGTGGTTGTTGGTATCACTAGCTGCTGTCACCTCCGCTGCTGTGCCTCCACCGGTACTGGCCCGTAGGGCCTCAGCCTTTTCTGGATATACAGCGACAGTAGAAAGTTCATGATCCACCCCGTCAGTAGAAAGTTCAGGGTCTGCGGCGCCAGGAGAGAGCTCAGGATCTACACCATCAGTAGAAAAGTCAGGATCGACGCCATCGGTGGAAAGTTCAGGATCGGCTTGAACTGTGGGGGCACCACCTTCATTAACAGCATAATCACCAACTGGTGGTTCATCACCATGGTCCCGATCAGGGGCAGCTTCCTCAAGAACTTCCACTTGATTCTGTGTGTGGTTACCATCGCCATGTGTCACTTGTACATCAACTTCAGACGGACTCTCGTTTGGTACAGCAACGGGGCCACTGCTCTTCCTGGATGGTATGACGGCTTCAACAACGTCGTCCTCATCACTGCTGCTTGCTTCGGTATCTATCGGTACACCATTACCAA